>NW_027043146.1:0-373637 GCF_036013475.1 Columba livia
AAGAAAGGGGAAAGAAAGGGGAAAGAAAGCCCAAAGAAAGGGGAAAGAAAGTGGAATGAAAGCCCAAAGAAAGGGGAAAGAAAGCCAAAGAAAGCCCAAAGAAAGCCCAAAGACAGGGTAAAGAAAGCCCAAAGAAAGCCCAAAGAAATGGGAAAGAAAGCCCAAAGAAAGGGGAAAGAAAGCCCAAAGAAAGGGGAAAGAAAGCCAAAGAAAGGGGAAAGAAAGCCCAAAGAAAGCCTAAAGAAATCCCACAGAAAGCCCAAAGAAAGTTAAAGAAAGCCAAAGAAAGGGGAAAGAAAGCCCAAAGAAAGCCCAAAGAAAGGGGAAAGAAAGCCCAAAGAACGCCCAAGAAAGCCCAAAGAAAGGGGAAAGAAAGCCCAAAGAAAGGGGAAAGAAAGTCCAAAGAAAGGGGAAAGAAAGCCCAAAGAAAGCCCAAAGAAAGGGGAAAGAAAGCCCAAAGAAAGCCCAAAGAAAGGGGAAAGAAAGCCCAAAGAAAGGGGAAGGAAAGACCAAAGAAAGGGGAAAGAAAACTCAAAGAAAGGAGAAAGAAAGCCCAAAGAAAGTGGAAAGAAAGCCCAAAGAAAGGGGAAAGAAAGCCCAAAGAAAGACTAAAGAAATGGGAAAGAAAGCCCAAATAAAGCCCAAAGAAAGGGGAAAGAAAGCCCAAAGAAACCCAAAGAAAGGGGAAAGAAACCCCAAAGAAAGGAGAAAGAAAGCCCAAAGAAAGGGGAAAGAAAGCCCAAACAAAGGGGAAAGAAAGCCCAAAGAAAGCCCAAAGAAAGGGGAAAGAAAGCCCAAAGAAAGCGGAAAGAAAGCCCAAAGAAAGCCCAAAGAAAGGGGAAAGAAACCCCAAAGAAAGGGGAAAGAAAGGGGAAAGAAAGGGGAAAGAAAGGGGAAAGAAAAGGGAAAGAAATGGGAAAGAAAGCCCAAAGAAAGGGGAAAGAAAGCCCAAAGAAAGGGGAAAGAAAGACCAAAGAAAGGGGAAAGAAAGCCCAAAGAAAGCCCAAAGAAAGGGGAAAGAAAGGGGAAAGAAAGCCCAAAGAAAGGGGAAAGAACAGACCAAAGAAAGGGGAAAGAAAGCCCAAAGAAAGGGGAAAGAAAGCCCAAGAAAGCCCAAAGAAAACCCAAAGAAAACCCAAAGAAAGGGGAAAGAAAGCCCAAAGAAAGGGGAAAGAAAGCCCAAAGAAAGGGGAAAGAAAGCCCAAAGAAAGGGGAAAGAGAGCCCAAAGTAAGCCAAAGAATGCCCAAAGAAAGCCCAAAGAAAGGGGAAGGAAAGCCCAAAGAAATGGGAAAGAAAGCCCAAAGAAAGGGGAAAGAAAGCCCAAAGAAAGCCAAAGACAGGGTAAAGAAAGCCCAAAGAAAGCCCAAAGAAAGTGGAAAGAAAGCCCAAAGAAAGCCCAAAGAAATCCAAAGAAAGCCGAAAGAAAGCCCAAAGAAAGGGGAAAGAAAGCCCAAAGAAAGGGGAAAGAAAGCCCAAAGAAAGGGAAAGAAAGGGGAAAGAAAGCCCAAAGAAAGGGGAAAGAAAGTGAATGAAAGCCCAAAGAAAGGGGAAAGAAAGGGGAAAGAAAGGGGAAAGAAAGCCCAAAGACAGGGTAAAGAAAGCCCAAAGAAAGCCCAAAGAAATGGGAAAGAAAGCCCAAAGAAAGGGGAAAGAAAGCCCAAAGAAAGGGGAAAGAAAGCCCAAAGAAAGGGGAAAGAAAGCCCAAAGAAAGCCTAACTAAAGCCCACAGAAAGCCAAAAGAAAGTTGAAAGAAAGCCCAAAAAAGGGGAAAGAAAGCCCAAAGAAAGCCCAAAGAAAGGGGAAAGAAAGCCCAAAGAAAGCCCAAAGAAAGCCCAAAGAAAGGGGAAAGAAAGCCCAAAGAAAGGGGAAAGAAAGCCCAAAGAAAGGGGAAAGAAAGCCCAAAGAAAGCCTAAAGAAAGCCCACAGAAAGCCCAAAGAAAGTTGAAAGAAAGCCCAAAGAAAGGGGAAAGAAAGCCCAAAGAAAGCCCAAAGAAAGGGGAAAGAAAGCCCAAAGAAAGCCCAAAGAAAGCCCAAAGAAAGGGGAAAGAAAGCCCAAAGAAAGTGGAAAGAAAGCCCAAAGAAAGGGGAAAGAAAGCCCAAAGAAAGCCCAAAGAAAGGGGAAAGAAAGCCCAAAGAAAGCCCAAAGAAAGGGGAAAGAAAGCCCAAAGAAAGGCGAAGGAAAGACCAAAGAAAGGGGAAAGAAAACTCAAAGAAAGGAGAAAGAAAGCCCAAAGAAAGTGGAAAGAAAGCCCAAAGAAAGGGAAAGAAAGCCCAAAGAAAGCCTAAAGAAATGGGAAAGAAAGCCCAAATAAAGCCCAAAGAAAGGGAAAGAAAGCCCAAAGAACCCCAAAGAAAGGGGAAAGAAACCCCAAAGAAAGGAGAAAGAAAGCCCAAAGAAAGGGGAAAGAAAGCCCAAACAAAGGGGAAAGAAAGCCCAAAGAAAGCCCAAAGAAAGGGGAAAGAAAGCCCAAAGAAAGCCCAAAGAAAGGGGAAAGAAAGCCCAAAGAAAGCCCAAAGAAAGGGGAAAGAAACCCCAAAGAAAGGGGAAAGAAAGGGGAAAGAAAGGGGAAAGAAAGGGGAAAGAAAAGGGAAAGAAATGGGAAAGAAAGCCCAAGAAAGGGGAAAGAAAGCCCAAAGAAAGGGGAAAGAAAGACCAAAGAAAGGGGAAAGAAAGCCCAAAGAAAGCCCAAAGAAAGGGGAAAGAAAGGGGAAAGAAAGCCCAAAGAAAGGGGAAAGAACAGACCAAAGAAAGGGGAAAGAAAGCCCAAAGAAAGGAGAAAGAAAGCCCAAAGAAAGGGGAAAGAAAGCCCAAACAAAGGGGAAAGAAAGCCAAAGAAACCCCAAAGAAAGGGGAAAGAAACCCCAAAAAAGGGGAAAGAAAGGGGAAAGAAAGGGGAAAGAAAGCCAAAGAAAGGGGAAAGAAAGCCCAAAGAAAGGGGAAAGAAAGTGGAAAGAAAGCCCAATGAAAGGGGAAAGAAAGGGGAAAGAAAGCCCAAGGAAAGGGGAAAGAAAGGGGAAAGAAAGCCCAAAGAAAGGGAAAAAAAGGGGGAAAGATAGCCCAAAGAAAGGGGAATAAAAGGGGAAAGAAATCCCAAACAAATCGGAAAGAAAGCCCAAAGAAAGTCCAAAGAAAGGGGAAAGAAAGGGGAAAGAAAGCCCAAAGAAATGGGAAAGAAAGGGGAAAGAAAGCCCAAAGAAAGGGGAAAGAAAGGGGAAAGAAAGACCAAAGAAAGCCCAAAGACAGGGGAATGAAAGCTCAAAGAAAGCCCAAAGAAAGGGGAAAGAATGCCCAAAGAAACGGGAAAGAAAGCCCAAAGAAAGGAGAGAGAAAGCCCAAAGAAAGGGGAAAGAAAGCACAAAGAAAGGGGAAATAAAGCCCAAAGAAAGGAGAAAGAAAGGGGAAAGAAAGGGGAAAGAAAGCCCAAAGAAAGGGGAAAGCAAGCCCAAAGAAAGGGGAAAGCAAGCCAAAGAAAGGGGAAAGAAAGCCAAAGAAAGGGGAAAGAAAGCCCAAAGAAAGGGGAAAGAAAGCACAAGAATGGGGAAAGAAAGACCAAAGAAAGCCCAAGAAAGGGGAAAGAAAGCCCAAAGAAAGGGGAAAGAAAGCCCAAAGAAAGACGATAGAAAGCCCATAGAAATGGGAAAGAAAGCCCAAAGAAAGCCCAAAGAAAGGGGAAAGAAAGCTCAAAGAAAGGGGAAAGAAAGCCCAAAGAAAGGGGAAGAAAGCCCAAAGAAAGGGGAAAGAAAGCCCAAAGAAAGGGGAAAGAAAGACCAAAGAAAGGGGAAAGAAAGCTCAAAGAAAAGGGAAAGAAAGCCCAAAGAAAGGGGAAAGAAACCCCAAAGAAAGGACAAAGAAAGCCCAAAGAAAGGGGAAAGAAAGCCCAAACAAAGTGGAAAGAAAGCCCAAAGAAAGCCCAAAGAAAGGGGAAAGAAAGCCCAAAGAAAGCCCAAAGAAAGGGGAAAGAAAGCCCAAAGAAAGCCCAAAGAAAGGGGAAAGAAACCCCAAAGAAAGGGGAAAGAAAGGGGAAAGAAAGGGGAAAGAAATGGGAAAGAAAGCCCAAAGAAAGGGGAAAGAAAGCCCAAAGAAAGGGGAAAGAAAGCCCAAAGAAAGGGGAAAGAAAGACCAAAGAAAGGGGAAAGAAAGCCCAAAGAAAGCCCAAAGAAAGGGGAAAGAAAGGGGAAAGAAAGCCCAAAGAAAGGGGAAAGAACAGACCAAAGAAAGGGGAAAGAAAGCCCAAAGAAAGGGGAAAGAAAGCCCAAAGAAAGCCAAAGAAAGGGAAAGAAAGCCCAAAGAAAGCCCAAAGAAAGGGAAAGAAAGCCCAAAGAAAGGGGAAAGAAAGGGGAAAGAAAGGGGAAAGAAAGTGGAATGAAAGGGAAAGAAAGGGGAAAGAAAGGGGAAAGAAAGCCCAAAGAAAGGGGAAAGAAAGCCCAAGGAAAGAGGAAAGAAAGGGGAAAGAAAGCCCAAAGAAAGGGGAAAGAAAGCCCAAAGAAAGTCCAAAGAAAGGGGAAAGAAAGGGGAAAGAAAGCCCAAAGAAATGGGAAAGAAAGGGGAATGAAAGCCCAAAGAAAGGGGAAAGAAAGGGGAAAGAAAGCCCAAAGAAAACCAAAAGACAGGGTAAAGAAAGCCCAAAGAAAGCCCAAAGAAAGGGGAAAGAAAGCCCAAAGAAAGGGGAAAGAAAGCCCAAAGAAAGGGGAAAGAAAGCCCAAAGAAAGGGGAAAGAAAGCCCAAAGAAAGCCCAAAGAAAGCCCACAGAAAGCCCAAAGAAAGTTGAAAGAAAGCCCAAAGAAAGGGGAAAGAAAGCCCAAAGAAAGCCCAAAGAAAGCCCAAAGAAAGGGGAAAGAAAGCCAAAAGAAAGGGGAAAGAAAGCCCAAAGAAAGGGGAAAGAAAGCCCAAAGAAAGCCCAAAGAAAGGGGAAAGAAAGCCCAAAGAAAGCCCAAAGAAAGGGGAAAAAAAGGGGAAAGAAAGCCCAAAGAAAGGGGAAGGAAAGACCAAAGAAAAGGGAAAGAAAGCTCAAAGAAAGGAGAAAGAAAGCCAAAGAAAGGGGAAAGAAAGCCCAAAGAAAGGGGGAAAGAAAGCCCAAAGAAAGCCTAAAGAAATGGGAAAGAAAGCCCAAAGAAAGCCCAAAGAAAGGGGAAAGAAAGCCCAAGAAAGCCAAAGAAAGGGGAAAGAAACCCCAAAGAAAGGGGAAAGAAAGGGGAAAGAAAGGGGAAAGAAAGCCCAAAGAAAGGGGAAAGAACGCCCAAGAAAGGGGAAAGAAAGCCCAAAGAAAGGGGAAAGAAAGCCCAAAGAAAGACGATAGAAAGCCCATAGAAATGGGAGAGAAAGCCCAAAGAAAGGGGAAAGAAAGCTCAAAGAAAGGGGAAAGAAAGCCCAAAGAAAGGGGAAAGAAAGCCCAAAGAAATGGGAAAGAAAGGGGAAAGAAAGCCCAAAGAAAGGGGAAAGAAAACCAAAGAAAGGGGAAAGAAAGCTCAAAGAAAATGGAAAGAAAGGGGATAGAAAGCCCAAAGAAAGGGGAAAGAAGGACCAAAGAAAGGGGAAAGAAAGCTCAAAGAAAAGGGAAAGAAAGCCCAAAGAAAGGGGAAAGAAACCCCAAAGAAAGGAGAAAGAAAGCCCAAAGAAAGGGGAAAGAAAGCCCAAACAAAGGGGAAAGAAAGCCCAAAGAAAGCCCAAAGAAAGGGGAAAGAAAGCCCAAAGAAAGCCCAAAGAAAGGGGAAAGAAAGCCCAAAGAAAGCCCAAAGAAAGGGGAAAGAAACCCAAAGAAACGGGAAAGAAAGGGGAAAGAAAGGGGAAAGAAAGGGGAAAGAAAAGGGAAAGAAATGGGAAAGAAAGCCCAAAGAAAGGGGAAAGAAAGCAAAAAGAAAAGGGGAAAGAAAGCCCAAAGAAAGGGGAAAGAAAGCCCAAAGAAAGCCCAAAGAAAGGGGAAAGAAAGCCCAAAGAAAGCCCAAAGAAATCCCAAAGAAAGCCGAAAGAAAGCCCAAAGAAAGGGGAAAGAAAGCCCAAAGAAAGGGGAAAGAAAGCCCAAAGAAAGGGGAAAGAAAGGGGAAAGAAAGCCCAAAGAAAGGGGAAAGAAAGTGGAATGAAAGCCCAAAGAAAGGGGAAAGAAAGGGGAAGAAAGCCCAAAGAAAGCCCAAAGACAGGGTAAAGAAAGCCCCAAGAAAGCCCAAAGAAATGGGAAAGAAAGCCCAAAGAAAGGGGAAAGAAAGCCCAAAGAAAGGGGAAAGAAACCCCAAAGAAAGGGGAAAGAAAGGGGAAAGAAAGGGGAAAGAAAGCCCAAAGAAAGACTATAGAAAGCCCATAGAAATGGGAAAGAAAGCCCAAAGAAAGGGGAAAGAAAGCCCAAAGAAAGCCCAAAGAAAGGGGAAAGAAACCCCAAAGAAAGGGGAAAGAAAGGGGAAAGAAAGGGGAAAGAAAGCCCAAAGAAAGGGGAAAGAACGCCCAAAGAAAGGGAAAGAAAGCCCAAAGAAAGGGGAAAGAAAGCCCAAAGAAAGACGATAGAAAGCCCATAGAAATGGGAAAGAAAGCCCAAAGAAAGGGGAAAGAAAGCTCAAAGAAAGGGGAAAGAAAGCCCAAAGAAAGGGGAAAGAAAGCCCAAAGAAAGGGGAAAGAAAGGGGAAAGAAAGCCCAAAGAAAGGGGAAAGAAAGACCAAAGAAAGGGGAAAGAAAGCTCAAAGAAAATGGAAAGAAAGGGGATAGAAAGCCCAAAGAAAGGGGAAAGAAGGACCAAAGAAAGGGGAAAGAAAGCTCAAAGAAAAGGGAAAGAAAGCCCAAAGAAAGGGGAAAGAAACCCCAAAGAAAGGAGAAAGAAAGCCCAAAGAAAGGGGAAAGAAAGCCCAAACAAAGGGGAAAGAAAGCCCAAAGAAAGCCCAAAGAAAGGGGAAAGAAAGCCCAAAGAAAGCCCAGAGAAAGGGGAAAGAAAGCCAAAGAAAGCCCAAAGAAAGGGGAAAGAAACCCCAAAGAAACGGGAAAGAAAGGGGAAAGAAAGGGGAAAGAAAGGGGAAAGAAAAGGGAAAGAAATGGGAAAGAAAGCCAAAGAAAGGGGAAAGAAAGCCCAAAAAAAGCCCAAAGAAAGGGAAAGAAAGCCCAAAGAAATGGGAAAGAAAGCCCAAAGAAAGGGGAAAGAAAGCCCAAAGAAAGGGGAAAGAAAGCCCAAAGAAAGGGGAAAGAAAGCCAAAGAAAGCCCACAGAAAGCCCAAAGAAAGTTGAAAGAAACCCAAAGAAAGGGGAAAGAAAGCCCAAAGAAAGCCCAAAGAAAGGGGAAAGAAAGCCCAAAGAAAGCCCAAAGAAAGCCCAAAGAAAGGGGAAAGAAAGCCCAAAGAAAGGGGAAAGAAAGCCCAAAGAAAGGGGAAAGAAAGCCCAAAGAAAGGGGAAAGAAAGCCCAAAGAAAGCCCAAAGAAAGGGAAAGAAAGCCCAAAGAAAGCCCAAGGAAAGGGGAAAGAAAGGGTAAAGAAAGCCCAAAGAAAGGGGAAGGAAAGACCAAAGAAAGGGGAAAGAAAGCCCAAAGAAAGCCCAAAGAAAGGGGAAAGAAAGCCCAAAGAAAGCCCACAGAAAGCCCAAAGAAAGTTGAAAGAAACCCAAAGAAAGGGGAGAGAAAGCCCAAAGAAAGCCCAAAGAAAGGGGAAAGAAAGCCCAAAGAAAGGGGAAAGAAAGCCCAAAGAAAGGGGAAAGAAAGCCCAAAGAAAGCCCAAAGAAAGGGGAAAGAAAGGCCAAAGAAAGCCCAAAGAAAGGGGAAAGAAAGGGGAAAGAAAGCCCAAAGAAAGGGGAAGGAAAGACCAAAGAAAGGGAAAAGAAAGCTCAAAGAAAGGAGAAAGAAAGCCCAAAGAAAGCCTAAAGAAATGGGAAAGAAAGCCCAAAGAAAGCCCAAAGAAAGGGGAAAAAAAGCCCAAAGAAAGCCCAAAGAAAGGGGAAAGAAAGCCCAAAGAAAGCCCAAAGAAAGGGGAAAGAAACCCCAAAGAAAGGGGAAAGAAAGGGGAAAGAAAGGGGAAAGAAAGCCCAAAGAAAGGGGAAAGAAAGCCCAAAGAAAGGGGAAAGAAAGCCCAAAGAAAGGGAAAAGAAAGACCAAAGAAAGGGGAAAGAAAGCCCAAAGAAAGCCCAAAGAAAGGGGAAAGAAAGGGGAAAGAAAGCCCAAAGAAAGGGTAAAGAACAGACCAAAGAAAGGGGAAAGAAAGCCCAAAGAAAGGGGAAAAAAAGCCCAAAGAAAGGGGAAAGAAAGCCCAAAGAAAAGGGGAAAGAAAGCCCAAAGAAAGCCCAAAGAAAGGGGAAAGAAAGGGGAAAGAAAGCCCAAAGAAAGGGAAAAAAGGGGAAAGATAGCCCAAAGAAAGGGGAATAAAAGTGGAAAGAAATCCCAAACAAAGGGGAAAGAAAGCCAAAGAAAGTCCAAAGAAAGGGGAAAGAAAGGGAAAGAAAGCCCAAAGAAATGGGAAAGAAAGGGGAATGAAAGCCCAAAGAAAGGGGAAAGAAAGGGGAAAGAAAGCCCAAAGAAAGCCCAAAGACAGGGAATGAAAGCTCAAAGAAAGCCCAAAAAAAGGGGAAAGAATGCCCAAAGAAATGGGAAAGAAAGCCCAAAGAAAGGAGAGAGAAAGCCAAAGAAAGGGGAAAGAAAGCACAAAGAAAGGGGAAATAAAGCCCAAAGAAAGGAGAAAGAAAGGGGAAAGAAAGGGAAAGAAAGCCCAAAGAAAGGGGAAATCAAGCCCAAAGAAAGGGGAAAGCAAGCCCAAAGAAAGGGGAAAGAAAGCCCAAAGAAAGGGGAAAGAAAGCCCAAAGAAAGGGGAAAGAGAGCCCAAAGTAAGCCCAAAGAATGCCCAAAGAAAGCCCAAAGAAAGGGGAAGGAAAGCCCAAAGAAATGGGAAAGAAAGCCCAAAGAAAGGGGAAAGAAAGCCCAATTAAAACCCAAAGAAAGTGGAAAGAAAGGGGAAAGAATGGGGAAAGAAAGGGGAAAGAAAGGGAAAAGAAAGGAGAAAGAAAGGGGAAAGAAAGGGGAAAGAAAGCCCAAAGAAAGGGGAAAGAAAGCCCAAAGAAAGGGGAAAGAAAGCCCAAAGAAAGGGGAAAGAAAGCCCAAAGAAAGGGGAAAGAAAGCCCAAAGAAAGCCCAAAGAAAGGGGAAAGAAAGCCCAAAGAAAGGAGAAAGAAAGCCCAAAGAAAGGGGAAAGAAAGCCCAAAGAAAGCCAAAGAAAGGGGAAAGAAAGCCCAAAGAAAGGAGAGAGAAAGCCCAAAGAAAGGGGAAAGAAAGCCCAAAGAAAGGGGAAAGAAGGCCCAAAGAAAGGGGAAAGAAAGCCCAAAGAAAGGGGAATGAAAGCCCAAAGAAAGGGGAAAGAAAGCCCAAAGAAAGCCCAAAGAAAGTGGAAAGAAAGGGGAAAGAAGCCCAAAGAAAGGCGAAAGAAAGCCCAAAGAAAAGGGAAAGAAAGCCCAAAGAAAGGGGAAAGAAAGCCCAAATAAAGCCCAAAGAAAGGGGAAAGAAAGCCCAAAGAAATGGTAAAGAAAGCCCAAAGAAAGGAGAAAGAAAGCCCAAAGAAAGGGGAAAGAAAGCCCAAAGAAAGGGGAAAGAAAGCCCAAAGAAAGTCCAAAGAAATGGGAAAGAAAACCCAAAGAAAGCTCAAAGAAATGGGAAAGAAGGCACAAAGAAAGGGGAAAGAAAGCCCAAAGAAAGGGGAATGAAAGCAAAAAGAAAAGGGGAAAGAAAGCCCAAAGAAAGGGGAAAGAAAGCCCAAAGAAAGCCCAAAGAAAGGGGAAAGAAAGCCCAAAGAAAGCCCAAAGAAATCCCAAAGAAAGCCGAAAGAAAGCCCAAAGAAAGGGGAAAGAAAGCCCAAAGAAAGGGGAAAGAAAGCCCAAAGAAAGGGGAAAGAAAGGGGAAAGAAAGCCCAAAGAAAGGGGAAAGAAAGTGGAATGAAAGCCCAAAGAAAGGGGAAAGAAAGGGGAAAGAAAGCCCAAAGAAAGCCCAAAGACAGGGTAAAGAAAGCCCAAAGAAAGCCCAAAGAAATGGGAAAGAAAGCCAAAGAAAGGGGAAAGAAAGCCCAAAGAAAGGGGAAAGAAAGCCAAAGAAAGGGGAAAGAAAGCCCAAAGAAAGACGATAGAAAGCCCATAGAAATGGGAGAGAAAGCCCAAAGAAAGGGGAAAGAAAGCTCAAAGAAAGGGGAAAGAAAGCCCAAAGAAAGGGGAAAGAAAGCCAAAGAAATGGGAAAGAAAGGGGAAAGAAAGCCCAAAGAAAGGGGAAAGAAAACCAAAGAAAGGGGAAAGAAAGCTCAAAGAAAATGGAAAGAAAGGGGATAGAAAGCCCAAAGAAAGGGGAAAGAAGGACCAAAGAAAGGGGAAAGAAAGCTCAAAGAAAAGGGAAAGAAAGCCCAAAGAAAGGGGAAAGAAACCCCAAAGAAAGGAGAAAGAAAGCCCAAAGAAAGGGGAAAGAAAGCCCAAACAAAGGGGAAAGAAAGCCCAAAGAAAGCCCAAAGAAAGGGGAAGAAAGCCCAAAGAAAGCCCAAAGAAAGGGGAAAGAAAGCCCAAAGAAAGCCCAAAGAAAGGGGAAAGAAACCCCAAAGAAACGGGAAAGAAAGAGGAAAGAAAGGGGAAAGAAAGGGGAAAGAAAAGGGAAAGAAATGGGAAAGAAAGCCCAAAGAAAGGGGAAAGAAAGCAAAAAGAAAAGGGGAAGAAAGCCCAAAGAAAGGGGAAAGAAAGCCCAAAGAAAGCCCAAAGAAAGGGGAAAGAAAGCCCAAAGAAAGCCCAAAGAAATCCCAAGAAAGCCGAAAGAAAGCCCAAAGAAAGGGGAAAGAAAGCCCAAAGAAAGGGGAAAGAAAGCCCAAAGAAAGGGGAAAGAAAGGGGAAAGAAAGCCCAAAGAAAGGGGAAAGAAAGTGGAATGAAAGCCCAAAGAAAGGGGAAAGAAAGGGGAAAGAAAGCCCAAAGAAAGCCCAAAGACAGGGTAAAGAAAGCCCCAAGAAAGCCCAAAGAAATGGGAAAGAAAGCCCAAAGAAAGGGGAAAGAAAGCCCAAAGAAAGGGGAAAGAAACCCCAAAGAAAGGGGAAAGAAAGGGGAAAGAAAGGGGAAAGAAAGCCCAAAGAAAGACGATAGAAAGCCCATAGAAATGGGAAAGAAAGCCAAAGAAAGGGGAAAGAAAGCCCAAAGAAAGCCCAAAGAAAGGGGAAAGAAACCCAAAGAAAGGGGAAAGAAAGGGGAAAGAAAGGGGAAAGAAAGCCCAAAGAAAGGGGAAAGAACGCCCAAAGAAAGGGGAAAGAAAGCCCAAAGAAAGGGGAAAGAAAGCCCAAAGAAAGACGATAGAAAGCCCATAGAAATGGGAAAGAAAGCCCAAAGAAAGGGGAAAGAAAGCTCAAAGAAAGGGGAAAGAAAGCCCAAAGAAAGGGGAAAGAAAGCCCAAAGAAAGGGGAAAGAAAGGGGAAAGAAAGCCAAAGAAAGGGGAAAGAAAGACCAAAGAAAGGGGAAAGAAAGCTCAAAGAAAATGGAAAGAAAGGGGATAGAAAGCCCAAAGAAAGGGGAAAGAAGGACCAAAGAAAGGGGAAAGAAAGCTCAAAGAAAAGGGAAAGAAAGCCCAAAGAAAGGGGAAAGAAACCCCAAGAAAGGAGAAAGAAAGCCCAAAGAAAGGGGAAAGAAAGCCCAAACAAAGGGGAAAGAAAGCCCAAAGAAAGCCCAAAGAAAGGGGAAAGAAAGCCCAAAGAAAGCCCAGAGAAAGGGGAAAGAAAGCCCAAAGAAAGCCCAAAGAAAGGGGAAAGAAACCCCAAAGAAACGGGAAAGAAAGGGGAAAGAAAGGGGAAAGAAAGGGGAAAGAAAAGGGAAAGAAATGGGAAAGAAAGCCCAAAGAAAGGGGAAAGAAAGCCCAAAAAAAGCCCAAAGAAAGGGGAAAGAAAGCCCAAAGAAATGGGAAAGAAAGCCCAAAGAAAGGGGAAAGAAAGCCCAAAGAAAGGGGAAAGAAAGCCCAAAGAAAGGGGAAAGAAAGCCCAAAGAAAGCCCACAGAAAGCCCAAAGAAAGTTGAAAGAAACCCAAAGAAAGGGGAAAGAAAGCCCAAAGAAAGCCCAAAGAAAGGGGAAAGAAAGCCCAAAGAAAGCCCAAAGAAAGCCCAAAGAAAGGGGAAAGAAAGCCCAAAGAAAGGGGAAAGAAAGCCCAAAGAAAGGGGAAAGAAAGCCCAAAGAAAGGGGAAAGAAAGCCCAAAGAAAGCCCAAAGAAAGGGGAAAGAAAGCCCAAAGAAAGCCCAAAGAAAGGGGAAAGAAAGGGTAAAGAAAGCCCAAAGAAAGGGGAAGGAAAGACCAAAGAAAGGGGAAAGAAAGCCCAAAGAAAGCCCAAAGAAAGGGGAAAGAAAGCCCAAAGAAAGCCCACAGAAAGCCCAAAGAAAGTTGAAAGAAACCCAAAGAAAGGGGAGAGAAAGCCCAAAGAAAGCCCAAAGAAAGGGGAAAGAAAGCCCAAAGAAAGGGGAAAGAAAGCCCAAAGAAAGGGGAAAGAAAGCCCAAAGAAAGCCCAAAGAAAGGGAAAGAAAGGCCAAAGAAAGCCCAAAGAAAGGGGAAAGAAAGGGGAAAGAAAGCCCAAAGAAAGGGGAAGGAAAGACCAAAGAAAGGGAAAAGAAAGCTCAAAGAAAGGAGAAAGAAAGCCCAAAGAAAGCCTAAAGAAATGGGAAAGAAAGCCCAAAGAAAGCCCAAAGAAAGGGGAAAAAAAGCCCAAAGAAAGCCCAAAGAAAGGGGAAAGAAAGCCCAAAGAAAGCCCAAAGAAAGGGGAAAGAAACCCCAAAGAAAGGGGAAAGAAAGGGGAAAGAAAGGGGAAAGAAAGCCCAAAGAAAGGGGAAAGAAAGCCCAAAGAAAGGGGAAAGAAAGCCCAAAGAAAGGGAAAAGAAAGACCAAAGAAAGGGGAAAGAAAGCCCAAAGAAAGCCCAAAGAAAGGGGAAAGAAAGGGGAAAGAAAGCCCAAAGAAAGGGTAAAGAACAGACCAAAGAAAGGGGAAAGAAAGCCCAAAGAAAGGGGAAAAAAAGCCCAAAGAAAGGGGAAAGAAAGCCCAAAGAAAAGGGGAAAGAAAGCCCAAAGAAAGCCCAAAGAAAGGGGAAAGAAAGGGGAAAGAAAGCCCAAAGAAAGGGAAAAAAAGGGGGAAAGATAGCCCAAAGAAAGGGGAATAAAAGTGGAAAGAAATCCAAACAAAGGGGAAAGAAAGCCCAAAGAAAGTCCAAAGAAAGGGGAAAGAAAGGGGAAAGAAAGCCCAAAGAAATGGGAAAGAAAGGGGAATGAAAGCCCAAAGAAAGGGGAAAGAAAGGGGAAAGAAAGCCCAAAGAAAGCCCAAAGACAGGGGAATGAAAGCTCAAAGAAAGCCCAAAAAAAGGGGAAAGAATGCCCAAGAAATGGGAAAGAAAGCCCAAAGAAAGGAGAGAGAAAGCCCAAAGAAAGGGGAAAGAAAGCACAAAGAAAGGGGAAATAAAGCCCAAAGAAAGGAGAAAGAAAGGGGAAAGAAAGGGGAAAGAAAGCCCAAAGAAAGGGGAAATCAAGCCCAAAGAAAGGGGAAAGCAAGCCCAAAGAAAGGGGAAAGAAAGCCCAAAGAAAGGGGAAAGAAAGCCCAAAGAAAGGGGAAAGAGAGCCCAAAGTAAGCCCAAAGAATGCCCAAAGAAAGCCCAAAGAAAGGGGAAGGAAAGCCCAAAGAAATGGGAAAGAAAGCCCAAAGAAAGGGGAAAGAAAGCCAATTAAAACCCAAAGAAAGTGGAAAGAAAGGGGAAAGAATGGGGAAAGAAAGGGGAAAGAAAGGGAAAAGAAAGGAGAAAGAAAGGGGAAAGAAAGGGGAAAGAAAGCCCAAAGAAAGGGGAAAGAAAGCCCAAAGAAAGGGGAAAGAAAGCCCAAAGAAAGGGAAAGAAAGCCAAAGAAAGGGGAAAGAAAGCCCAAAGAAAGCCCAAAGAAAGGGGAAAGAAAGCCCAAAGAAAGGAGAAAGAAAGCCCAAAGAAAGGGGAAAGAAAGCCCAAAGAAAGCCCAAAGAAAGGGGAAAGAAAGCCCAAAGAAAGGAGAGAGAAAGCCCAAAGAAAGGGGAAAGAAAGCCCAAAGAAAGGGGAAAGAAGGCCCAAAGAAAGGGGAAAGAAAGCCCAAAGAAAGGGGAATGAAAGCCCAAAGAAAGGGGAAAGAAAGCCCAAAGAAAGCCCAAAGAAAGTGGAAAGAAAGGGGAAAGAAAGCCCAAAGAAAGGCGAAAGAAAGCCCAAAGAAAAGGGAAAGAAAGCCCAAAGAAAGGGGAAAGAAAGCCCAAATAAAGCCCAAAGAAAGGGGAAAGAAAGCCCAAAGAAATGGTAAAGAAAGCCCAAAGAAAGGAGAAAGAAAGCCCAAAGAAAGGGGAAAGAAAGCCCAAAGAAAGGGGAAAGAAAGCCCAAAGAAAGTCCAAAGAAATGGGAAAGAAAACCCAAAGAAAGCTCAAAGAAATGGGAAAGAAGGCACAAAGAAAGGGGAAAGAAAGCCCAAAGAAAGGGGAATGAAAGCAAAAAGAAAAGGGGAAAGAAAGCCCAAAGAAAGGGGAAAGAAAGCCCAAAGAAAGCCCAAAGAAAGGGGAAAGAAAGCCCAAAGAAAGCCCAAAGAAATCCCAAAGAAAGCCGAAAGAAAGCCCAAAGAAAGGGGAAAGAAAGCCCAAAGAAAGGGGAAAGAAAGCCCAAAGAAAGGGGAAAGAAAGGGGAAAGAAAGCCCAAAGAAAGGGGAAAGAAAGTGGAATGAAAGCCCAAAGAAAGGGGAAAGAAAGGGGAAAGAAAGCCCAAAGAAAGCCCAAAGACAGGGTAAAGAAAGCCCAAAGAAAGCCCAAAGAAATGGGAAAGAAAGCCCAAAGAAAGGGGAAAGAAAGCCCAAAGAAAGGGGAAAGAAAGCCCAAAGAAAGGGCAAAGAAAGCCCAAAGAAAGCCTAAAGAAAGCCCACAGAAAGCCCAAAGAAAGTTGAAAGAAAGCCCAAAGAAAGGGGAAAGAAAGCCCAAAGAAAGCCCAAAGAAAGGGGAAAGAAAGCCCAAAGAAAGCCCAAAGAAAGCCCAAAGAAAGGGGAAAGAAAGCCCAAAGAAAGGGGAAAGAAAGCCCAAAGAAAGGGGAAAGAAAGCCCAAAGAAAGCCCAAAGAAAGGGGAAAGAAAGCCCAAAGAAAGCCCAAAGAAAGGGGAAAGAAAGCCCAAAGAAAGGGGAAGGAAAGACCAAAGAAAGGGGAAAGAAAACTCAAAGAAAGGAGAAAGAAAGCCCAAAGAAAGTGGAAAGAAAGCCCAAAGAAAGGGGAAAGAAAGCCCAAAGAAAGCCTAAAGAAATGGGAAAGAAAGCCCAAATAAAGCCCAAAGAAAGGGGAAAGAAAGCCCAAAGAAACCCCAAAGAAAGGGGAAAGAAACCCCAAAGAAAGGAGAAAGAAAGCCCAAAGAAAGGGGAAAGAAAGCCCAAACAAAGGGGAAAGAAAGCCCAAAGAAAGGGGAAAGAAAGCCCAAAGAAAGCCCAAAGAAAGGGGAAAGAAAGCCCAAAGAAAGCCCAAAGAAAGGGGAAAGAAACCCCAAAGAAAGGGGAAAGAAAGGGGAAAGAAAGGGGAAAGAAAGGGGAAAGAAAAGGGAAAGAAATGGGAAAGAAAGCCCAAAGAAATGGGAAAGAAAGCCCAAAGAAAGGGGAAAGAAAGACCAAAGAAAGGGGAAAGAAAGCCCAAAGAAAGCCCAAAGAAAGGGGAAAGAAAGGGGAAAGAAAGCCCAAAGAAAGGGGAAAGAACAGACCAAAGAAAGGGGAAAGAAAGCCCAAAGAAAGGGGAAAGAAAGCCCAAAGAAAGCCCAAAGAAAGCCCAAAGAAAACCCAAAGAAAGGGGAAAGAAAGCCCAAAGAAAGGGGAAAGAAAGCCCAAAGAAAGGGGAAAGAAAGCCCAAAGAAAGGGGAAAGAGAGCCCAAAGTAAGCCCAAAGAATGCCCAAAGAAAGCCCAAAGAAAGGGGAAGGAAAGCCCAAAGAAATGGGAAAGAAAGCCCAAAGAAAGGGGAAAGAAAGCCCAAAGAAAGCCCAAAGACAGGGTAAAGAAAGCCCAAAGAAAGCCCAAAGAAAGGGGAAAGAAAGCCCAAAGAAAGCCCAAAGAAATCCCAAAGAAAGCCGAAAGAAAGCCCAAAGAAAGGGGAAAGAAAGCCCAAAGAAAGGGGAAAGAAAGCCCAAAGAAAGGGGAAAGAAAGGGGAAAGAAAGCCCAAAGAAAGGGGAAAGAAAGTGGAATGAAAGCCCAAAGAAAGGGGAAAGAAAGGGGAAAGAAAGCCCAAAGAAAGCCCAAAGACAGGGTAAAGAAAGCCCAAAGAAAGCCCAAAGAAATGGGAAAGAAAGCCCAAAGAAAGGGGAAAGAAAGCCCAAAGAAAGGGGAAAGAAAGCCCAAAGAAAGGGGAAAGAAAGCCCAAAGAAAGCCTAAAGAAAGCCCACAGAAAGCCCAAAGAAAGTTGAAAGAAAGCCCAAAAAAGGGGAAAGAAAGCCCAAAGAAAGCCCAAAGAAAGGGGAAAGAAAGCCCAAAGAAAGCCCAAAGAAAGCCCAAAGAAAGGGGAAAGAAAGCACAAAGAAAGGGGAAAGAAAGCCCAAAGAAAGGGGAAAGAAAGCCCAAAGAAAGCCCAAAGAAAGGGGAAAGAAAGCCCAAAGAAAGCCCAAAGAAAGGGGAAAGAAAGCCCAAAGAAAGGGGAAGGAAAGACCAAAGAAAGGGGAAAGAAAACTCAAAGAAAGGAGAAAGAAAGCCCAAAGAAAGTGGAAAGAAAGCCCAATGAAAGGGGAAAGAAAGGGGAAAGAAAGCCCAAGGAAAGGGGAAAGAAAGGGAAAGAAAGCCCAAAGAAAGGGCAAAAAAGGGGGAAAGATAGCCCAAAGAAAGGGGAATAAAAGGGGAAAGAAATCCCAAACAAATCGGAAAGAAAGCCCAAAGAAAGTCCAAAGAAAGGGGAAAGAAAGGGGAAAGAAAGCCCAAAGAAATGGGAAAGAAAGGGGAATGAAAGCCCAAAGAAAGGGGAAAGAAAGGGGAAAGAAAGCCCAAAGAAAGCCCAAAGACAGGGGAATGAAAGCTCAAAGAAAGCCCAAAGAAAGGGGAAAGAATGCCCAAAGAAATGGGAAAGAAAGCCCAAAGAAAGGAGAGAGAAAGCCCAAAGAAAGGGGAAAGAAAGCACAAAGAAAGGGGAAATAAAGCCCAAGGAAAGGAGAAAGAAAGGGGAAAGAAAGGGGAAAGAAAGCCCAAAGAAAGGGGAAAGCAAGCCCAAAGAAAGGGGAAAGCAAGCCCAAAGAAAGGGGAAAGAAAGCCCAAAGAAAGCCCAAAGAAAGCCGAAAGAAAGCCCAAAGAAAGGAGAAAGAAAGCCCAAAGAAAGGGGAAAGAAAGCCCAAAGAAAGGGGAAAGAAAGCACCAAGAATGGGGAAAGAAAGACCAAAGAAAGCCCAAAGAAAGGGGAAAGAAAGCCCAAAGAAAGGGGAAAGAAAGCCCAAAGAAAGACGATAGAAAGCCCATAGAAATGGGAAAGAAAGCCCAAAGAAAGCCCAAAGAAAGGGGAAAGAAAGCCCAAAGAAAGGGGAAAGAAAGCCCAAAGAAAGGGGAAAGAAAGACCAAAGAAAGGGGAAAGAAAGCTCAAAGAAAAGGGAAAGAAAGCCCAAAGAAAGGGGAAAGAAACCCCAAAGAAAGGACAATGAAAGCCCAAAGAAAGGGGAAAGAAAGCCCAAAGAAAGGGGAAAGAAAGCCCAAAGAAAGCCCAAAGAAAGGGGAAAGAAAGCCCAAAGAAAGCCCAAAGAAAGGGGAAAGAAAGCCCAAAGAAAGCCCAAAGAAAGGGGAAAGAAACCCCAAAGAAAGGGGAAAGAAAGGGGAAAGAAAGGGGAAAGAAAGGGGAAAGAAATGGGAAAGAAAGCCCAAAGAAAGGGGAAAGAAAGCCCAAAGAAAGGGGAAAGAAAGACCAAAGAAATGGGAAAGAAAGCCCAAAGAAAGCCCAAAGAAAGTGGAAAGAAAGGGGAAAGAAAGCCCAAAGAAAGGGGAAAGAACAGACCAAAGAAAGGGGAAAGAAAGCCCAAAGAAAGGGGAAAGAAAGCCCAAAGAAAGCCCAAAGAAAGGGGAAAGAAAGCCCAAAGAAAGCCCAAAGAAAGGGGAAAGAAAGCCCAAAGAAAGGGGAAAGAAAGGGGAAAGAAAGGGGAAAGAAAGTGGAATGAAAGGGGAAAGAAAGGGGAAAGAAAGGGGAAAGAAAGCCCAAGGAAAGAGGAAAGAAAGGGGAAAGAAAGCCCAAAGAAAGGGGAAAGAAAGCCCAAAGAAAGGGAAAAAAAGGGGGAAAGATACCCAAAGAAAGGGGAATAAAAGGGGAAAGAAAGCCCAAACAAAGGGGAAAGAAAGCCCAAAGAAAGTCCAAAGATAGGGGAAAGAAAGGGGAAAGAAAGCCCAAAGAAATGGGAAAGAAAGGGGAATGAAAGCCCAAAGAAAGGGGAAAGAAAGGGGAAAGAAAGCCCAAAGAAAGCCAAAAGACAGGGTAAAGAAAGCCCAAAGAAAGCCCAAAGAAAGGGGAAAGAAAGCCCAAAGAAAGGGGAAAGAAAGCCCAAAGAAAGGGGAAAGAAAGCCCAAAGAAAGGGGAAAGAAAGCCCAAAGAAAGCCCAAAGAAAGCCCACAGAAAGCCCAAAGAAAGTTGAAAGAAAGCCCAAAGAAAGGGGAAAGAAAGCCCAAAGAAAGCCCAAAGAAAGCCCAAAGAAAGCCCAAAGAAAGCCCAAAGAAAGCCCAAAGAAAGGGGAAAGAAAGCCCAAAGAAAGCCCAAAGAAAGGGGAAAGAAAGCCAAAAGAAAGGGGAAAGAAAGCCCAAAGAAAGGGGAAAGAAAGCCCAAAGAAAGCCCAAAGAAAGGGGAAAGAAAGCCCAAAGAAAGCCCAAAGAAAGGGGAAAAAAAGGGGAAAGAAAGCCCAAAGAAAGGGGAAGGAAAGACCAAAGAAAAGGGAAAGAAAGCTCAAAGAAAGGAGAAAGAAAGCCCAAAGAAAGGGGAAAGAAAGCTCAAAGAAAGGGGAAAGAAAGCCCAAAGAAAGCCTAAAGAAATGGGAAAGAAAGCCCAAAGAAAGCCCAAAGAAAGGGGAAAGAAAGCCCGAAGAAAGCCCAAAGAAAGGGGAAAGAAACCCCAAAGAAAGGGGAAAGAAAGGGGAAAGAAAGGGGAAAGAAAGCCCAAAGAAAGGGGAAAGAACGCCCAAAGAAAGGGGAAAGAAAGCCCAAAGAAAGGGGAAAGAAAGCCCAAAGAAAGACGATAGAAAGCCCATAGAAATGGGAAAGAAAGCCCAAAGAAAGGGGAAAGAATGCTCAAAGAAAGGGGAAAGAAAGCCCAAAGAAAGGGGAAAGAAAGCCCAAAGAAAGGGGAAAGAAAGGGGAAAGAAAGCCCAAAGAAAGGGGAAAGAAAGACCAAAGAAAGGGGAAAGAAAGCTCAAAGAAAATGGAAAGAAAGGGGAAAGAAAGCCCAAAGAAAGGGGAAAGAAGGACCAAAGAAAGGGGAAAGAAAGCTCAAAGAAAAGGGAAAGAAAGCCCAAAGAAAGGGGAAAGAAACCCCAAAGAAAGGAGAAAGAAAGCCCAAAGAAAGGGGAAAGAAAGCCCAAACAAAGGGGAAAGAAAGCCCAAAGAAAGCCCAAAGAAAGGGGAAAGAAAGCCCAAAGAAAGCCCAAAGAAAGGGGAAAGAAAGCCCAAAGAAAGCCCAAAGAAAGGGGAAAGAAACCCCAAAGAAAGGGGAAAGAAAGGGGAAAGAAAGGGGAAAGAAAGGGGAAAGAAAAGGGAAAGAAATGGGAAAGAAAGCCCAAAGAAAGGGGAAAGAAAGCCCAAAGAAAGGGGAAAGAAAGACCAAAGAAAGGGGAAAGAAAGCCCAAAGAAAGCCCAAAGAAAGGGGAAAGAAAGGGGAAAGAAAGCCCAAAGAAAGGGGAAAGAACAGACCAAAGAAAGGGGAAAGAAAGCCCAAAGAAAGGGGAAAGAAAGCCCAAAGAAAGCCCAAAGAAAGGGGAAAGAAAGCCCAAAGAAAGCCCAAAGAAAGGGGAAAGAAAGCCCAAAGAAAGGGGAAAGAAAGGGGAAAGAAAGGGGAAAGGAAGTGGAAAGAAAGGGGAAAGAAAGGGGAAAGAAAGGGGAAAGAAAGCCCAAAGAAAGGGGAAAGAAAGCCCAAAGAAAGGGAAAAAAAGGGGGAAAGATAGCCCAAAGAAAGGGGAATAAAAGGGGAAAGAAAGCCCAAACAAAGGGGAAAGAAAGCCCAAAGAAAGTCCAAAGAAAGGGGAAAGAAAGGGGAAAGAAAGCCCAAAGAAATGGGAAAGAAAGGGGAATGAAAGCCCAAAGAAAGGGGAAAGAAAGGGGAAAGAGAGCCCAAAGAAAGCCCAAAGACAGGGTAAAGAAAGCCCAAAAAAAGCCCAAAGAAAGGGGAAAGAAAGCCCAAAGAAATGGGAAAGAAAGCCCAAAGAAAGGGGAAAGAAAGCCCAAAGAAATGGGAAAGAAAGCCCAAAGAAAGGGGAAAGAAAGCCCAAAGAAAGCCCACAGAAAGCCCAAAGAAAGTTGAAAGAAACCCAAAGAAAGGGGAAAGAAAGCCCAAAGAAAGCCCAAAGAAAGGGGAAAGAAAGCCCAAAGAAAGCCCAAAGAAAGCCCAAAAAAAGGGGAAAGAAAGCCCAAAGAAAGGGGAAAGAAAGCCCAAAGAAAGGGGAAAGAAAGCCCACAGAAAGGGGAAAGAAAGCCCAAAGAAAGCCCAAAGAAAGGGGAAAGAAAGCCCAAAGAAAGCCCAAAGAAAGGGGAAAGAAAGGGGAAAGAAAGCCCAAAGAAAGGGGAAGGAAAGACCAAAGAAAGGGGAAAGAAAGCCCAAAGAAAGCCCAAAGAAAGGGGAAAGAAATCCCAAAGAAAGCCCACAGAAAGCCCAAAGAAAGTTGAAAGAAACCCAAAGAAAGGGGAAAGAAAGCCCAAAGAAAGCCCAAAGAAAGTGGAAAGAAAGCCCAAAGAAAGGGGAAAGAAAGCCCAAAGAAAGGGGAAAGAAAGCCCAAAGAAAGTCCAAAGATAGGGGAAAGAAAGGGGAAAGAAAGCCCAAAGAAATGGGAAAGAAAGGGGAATGAAAGCCCAAAGAAAGGGGAAAGAAAGGGGAAAGAAAGCCCAAAGAAAGCCAAAAGACAGGGTAAAGAAAGCCCAAAGAAAGCCCAAAGAAAGGGGAAAGAAAGCCCAAAGAAAGGGGAAAGAAAGCCCAAAGAAAGGGGAAAGAAAGCCCAAAGAAAGGGGAAAGAAAGCCCAAAGAAAGCCCAAAGAAAGCCCACAGAAAGCCCAAAGAAAGTTGAAAGAAAGCCCAAAGAAAGGGGAAAGAAAGCCCAAAGAAAGCCCAAAGAAAGCCCAAAGAAAGCCCAAAGAAAGCCCAAAGAAAGCCCAAAGAAAGGGGAAAGAAAGCCCAAAGAAAGCCCAAAGAAAGGGGAAAGAAAGCCAAAAGAAAGGGGAAAGAAAGCCCAAAGAAAGGGGAAAGAAAGCCCAAAGAAAGCCCAAAGAAAGGGGAAAGAAAGCCCAAAGAAAGCCCAAAGAAAGGGGAAAAAAAGGGGAAAGAAAGCCCAAAGAAAGGGGAAGGAAAGACCAAAGAAAAGGGAAAGAAAGCTCAAAGAAAGGAGAAAGAAAGCCCAAAGAAAGGGGAAAGAAAGCCCAAAGAAAGGGGAAAGAAAGCCCAAAGAAAGCCTAAAGAAATGGGAAAGAAAGCCCAAAGAAAGCCCAAAGAAAGGGGAAAGAAAGCCCAAAGAAAGCCCAAAGAAAGGGGAAAGAAACCCCAAAGAAAGGGGAAAGAAAGGGGAAAGAAAGGGGAAAGAAAGCCCAAAGAAAGGGGAAAGAACGCCCAAAGAAAGGGGAAAGAAAGCCCAAAGAAAGGGGAAAGAAAGCCCAAAGAAAGACGATAGAAAGCCCATAGAAATGCGAAAGAAAGCCCAAAGAAAGGGGAAAGAATGCTCAAAGAAAGGGGAAAGAAAGCCCAAAGAAAGGGGAAAGAAAGCCCAAAGAAAGGGGAAAGAAAGGGGAAAGAAAGCCCAAAGAAAGGGGAAAGAAAGACCAAAGAAAGGGGAAAGAAGGACCAAAGAAAGGGGAAAGAAAGCTCAAAGAAAAGGGAAAGAAAGCCCAAAGAAAGGGGAAAGAAACCCCAAAGAAAGGAGAAAGAAAGCCCAAAGAAAGGGGAAAGAAAGCCCAAACAAAGGGGAAAGAAAGCCCAAAGAAAGCCCAAAGAAAGGGGAAAGAAAGCCCAAAGAAAGCCCAAAGAAAGGGGAAAGAAAGCCCAAAGAAAGCCCAAAGAAAGGGGAAAGAAACCCCAAAGAAAGGGGAAAGAAAGGGGAAAGAAAGGGGAAAGAAAGGGGAAAGAAAAGGGAAAGAAATGGGAAAGAAAGCCCAAAGAAAGGGGAAAGAAAGCCCAAAGAAAGGGGAAAGAAAGCCCAAAGAAAGGGGAAAGAAAGACCAAAGAAAGGGGAAAGAAAGCCCAAAGAAAGCCCAAAGAAAGGGGAAAGAAAGGGGAAAGAAAGCCCAAAGAAAGGGGAAAGAACAGACCAAAGAAAGGGGAAAGAAAGCCCAAAGAAAGGGGAAAGAAAGCCCAAAGAAAGCCCAAAGAAAGGGGAAAGAAAGCCCAAAGAAAGCCCAAAGAAAGGGGAAAGAAAGCCCAAAGAAAGGGGAAAGAAAGGGGAAAGAAAGGGGAAAGGAAGTGGAAAGAAAGGGGAAAGAAAGGGGAAAGAAAGGGGAAAGAAAGCCCAAAGAAAGGGGAAAGAAAGCCCAAAGAAAGGGAAAAAAAGGGGGAAAGATAGCCCAAAGAAAGGGGAATAAAAGGGGAAAGAAAGCCCAAACAAAGGGGAAAGAAAGCCCAAAGAAAGTCCAAAGAAAGGGGAAAGAAAGGGGAAAGAAAGCCCAAAGAAATGGGAAAGAAAGGAGAATGAAAGCCCAAAGAAAGGGGAAAGAAAGGGGAAAGAGAGCCCAAAGAAAGCCCAAAGACAGGGTAAAGAAAGCCCAAAAAAAGCCCAAAGAAAGGGGAAAGAAAGCCCAAAGAAATGGGAAAGAAAGCCCAAAGAAAGGGGAAAGAAAGCCCAAAGAAAGGGGAAAGAAAGCCCAAAGAAAGGGGAAAGAAAGCCCAAAGAAAGCCCACAGAAAGCCCAAAGAAAGTTGAAAGAAACCCAAAGAAAGGGGAAAGAAAGCCCAAAGAAAGCCCAAAGAAAGGGGAAAGAAAGCCCAAAGAAAGCCCAAAGAAAGCCCAAAGAAAGGGGAAAGAAAGCCCAAAGAAAGGGGAAAGAAAGCCCAAAGAAAGGGGAAAGAAAGCCCAAAGAAAGGGGAAAGAAAGCCCAAAGAAAGGGGAAAGAAAGCCCAAAGAAAGGGGAAAGAAAGGGGAAAGAAAGCCCAAAGAAAGGGGAAGGAAAGACCAAAGAAAGGGGAAAGAAAGCCCAAAGAAAGCCCAAAGAAAGGGGAAAGAAATCCCAAAGAAAGCCCACAGAAAGCCCAAAGAAAGTTGAAAGAAACCCAAAGAAAGGGGAAAGAAAGCCCAAATAAAGCCCAAAGAAAGGGGAAAGAAAGCCCAAAGAAAGGGGAAAGAAAGCCCAAAGAAAGGGGAAAGAAAGCCCAAAGAAAGCCCAAAGAAAGGGGAAAGAAAGGCCAAAGAAAGCCCAAAGAAAGGGGAAAGAAAGGGGAAAGAAAGCCCAAAGAAAGGGGAAGGAAAGACCAAAGAAAGGGAAAAGAAAGCTCAAAGAAAGGAGAAAGAAAGCCCAAAGAAAGCCTAAAGAAATGGGAAAGAAAGCCCAAAGAAAGCCCAAAGAAAGGGGAAAAAAAGCCCAAAGAAAGCACAAAGAAAGGGGAAAGAAAGCCCAAAGAAAGCCCAAAGAAAGGGGAAAGAAACCCCAAAGAAAGGGGAAAGAAAGGGGAAAGAAAGGGGAAGGAAAGCCCAAAGAAAGGGGAAAGAAAGCCCAAAGAAAGGGGAAAGAAAGCCCAAGGAAAGGGAAAAGAAAGACCAAAGAAAGGGGAAAGAAAGCCCAAAGAAAGCCCAAAGAAAGGGGAAAGAAAGGGGAAAGAAAGCCCAAAGAAAGGGGAAAGAACAGACCAAAGAAAGGGGAAAGAAAGCCCAAAGAAAGGGGAAAAAAAGCCCAAAGAAAGGGGAAAGAAAGCCCAAAGAAAAGGGGAAAGAAAGCCCAAAGAAAGCCCAAAGAAAGGGGAAAGAAAGGGGAAAGAAAGCCCAAAGAAAGGGAAAAAAAGGGGGAAAGATAGCCCAAAGAAAGGGGAATAAAAGGGGAAAGAAATCCCAAACAAAGGGGAAAGAAAGCCCAAAGAAAGTCCAAAGAAAGGGGAAAGAAAGGGGAAAGAAAGCCCAAAGAAATGGGAAAGAAAGGGGAATGAAAGCCCAAAGAAAGGGGAAAGAAAGGGGAAAGAAAGCCCAAAGAAAGCCCAAAGACAGGGGAATGAAAGCTCAAAGAAAGCCCAAAGAAAGGGGAAAGAATGCCCAAAGAAATGGGAAAGAAAGCCCAAAGAAAGGAGAGAGAAAGCCCAAAGAAAGGGGAAAGAAAGCACAAAGAAAGGGGAAATAAAGCCCAAAGAAAGGAGAAAGAAAGGGGAAAGAAAGGGGAAAGAAAGCCCAAAGAAAGGGGAAATCAAGCCCAAAGAAAGGGGAAAGCAAGCCCAAAGAAAGGGGAAAGAAAGCCCAAAGAAAGCCCAAAGAAAGCCGAAAGAAAGCCCAAAGAAAGGAGAAAGAAAGCACCAAGAATGGGGAAAGAAAGCCCAAAGAAAGCCCAAAGAAAGGGGAAAGAAAGGGGAAAGAAAGCCCAAAGAAAGCGGAAAGAAAGCCCAAAGAAAGACGATAGAAAGCCCATAGAAATGGGAAAGAAAGCCCAAAGAAAGCCCAAAGAAAGGGGAAATAAAGCTCAAGGAAAGGGGAAAGAAAGCCCAAAGAAAGGGGAAAGAAAGCCCAAAGAAAGGGGAAAGAAAGCCCAAAGAAAGGGGAAAGAAAGACCAAAGAAAGGGGAAAGAAAGCTCAAAGAAAAGGGAAAGAAAGGGGAAAGAAATCCCAAAGAAAGGGGAAAGAAAGACCAAAGAAAGGGGAAAGAAAGCTCAAAGAAAAGGGAAAGAAAGCCCAAAGAAAGGGGAAAGAAACCCCAAGGAAAGGAGAAAGAAAGCCCAAAGAAAGGGGAAAGAAAGCCCAAAAAAAGGGGAAAGAAAGCCCAAAGAAAGCCCAAAGAAAGGGGAAAGAAAGCCCAAAGAAAGGGGAAAGAAAGGGGAAAGAAAGTGGAAAGAAAGGGGAAAGAAAGGGGAAAGAAAGTGGAAAGAAAGGGGAAAGAAAGGGGAAAGAAAGGAGAAAGAAAGCCCAAAGAAAGGGGAAAGAAAGCCCAAGGAAAGAGGAAAGAAAGGGGAAAGAAAGCCCAAAGAAGGGGGAAAGAAATCCCAAAGAAAGGGGAAAGAAATCCCAAAGAAAGGGGAAAGAAAGCCCAAAGAAAGATGAAAGAAAGCCCAAAGAAAGCCCAAAGAAAGGGGAAAGAAAGCCCAAAGAAAGGGGAAAGAAAGCCCAAAGAAAGCCCAAAGAAAGGGGAAAGAAAGCCCAAAAAAAGCCCAAAGAAAGGGGAAAGAAAGCCCAAAGAAATGGGAAAGAAAGCCCAAAGAAAGGGGAAAGAAAGCCCAAAGAAAGGGGAAAGAAAGCCCAAAGAAAGCCCACAGAAAGCCCAAAGAAAGTTGAAAGAAACCCAAAGAAAGGGGAAAGAAAGCCCAAAGAAAGCCCAAAGAAAGGGGAAAGAAAGCCCAAAGAAAGCCCAAAGAAAGCCCAAAGAAAGGGGAAAGAAAGCCCAAAGAAAGGGGAAAGAAAGCCCAAAGAAAGGGGAAAGAAAGCCCAAAGAAAGGGGAAAGAAAGCCCAAAGAAAGCCCAAAGAAAGCCCAAAGAAAGGGGAAAGAAAGTGGAAAGAAAGCCCAAAGAAAGGGGAAGGAAAGACCAAAGAAAGGGGAAAGAAAGCCCAAAGAAAGCCCAAAGAAAGGGGAAAGAAAGCCCAAAGAAAGCCCACAGAAAGCCCAAAGAAAGTTGAAAGAAACCCAAAGAAAGGGGAAAGAAAGCCCAAAGAAAGCCCAAAGAAAGGGGAAAGAAAGGGGAAAGAAAGCCCAAAGAAAGGGGAAGGAAAGACCAAAGAAAGGGAAAAGAAAGCTCAAAGAAAGGAGAAAGAAAGCCCAAAGAAAGCCTAAAGAAATGGGAAAGAAAGCCCAAAGAAAGCCCAAAGAAAGGGGAAAAAAAGCCCAAAGAAAGCACAAAGAAAGGGGAAAGAAAGCCCAAAGAAAGCCCAAAGAAAGGGGAAAGAAAGCCCAAAGAAAGGGGAAAGAAAGGGGAAAGAAAGGGGAAAGAAAGACCAAAGAAAGGGGAAAGAAAGCCCAAAGAAAGGGGAAAGAAAGCCCAAGGAAAGGGAAAAGAAAGACCAAAGAAAGGGGAAAGAAAGCCCAAAGAAAGCCCAAAGAAAGGGGAAAGAAAGGGGAAAGAAAGCCCAAAGAAAGGGGAAAGAACAGACCCAAGAAAGGGGAAAGAAAGCCCAAAGAAAGGGGAAAAAAAGCCCAAAGAAAGGGGAAAGAAAGCCCAAAGAAAAGGGGAAAGAAAGCCCAAAGAAAGCCCAAAGAAAGGGGAAAGAAAGGGGAAAGAAAGCCCAAAGAAAGGGAAAAAAAGGGGGAAAGATAGCCCAAAGAAAGGGGAATAAAAGGGGAAAGAAATCCCAAACAAAGGGGAAAGAAAGCCCAAAGAAAGTCCAAAGAAAGGGGAAAGAAAGGGGAAAGAAAGCCCAAAGAAATGGGAAAGAAAGGGGAATGAAAGCCCAAAGAAAGGGGAAAGAAAGGGGAAAGAAAGCCCAAAGAAAGCCCAAAGACAGGGGAATGAAAGCTCAAAGAAAGCCCAAAGAAAGGGGAAAGAATGCCCAAAGAAATGGGAAAGAAAGCCCAAAGAAAGGAGAGAGAAAGCCCAAAGAAAGGGGAAAGAAAGCACAAAGAAAGGGGAAATAAAGCCCAAAGAAAGGAGAAAGAAAGGGGAAAGAAAGGGGAAAGAAAGCCCAAAGAAAGGGGAAATCAAGCCCAAAGAAAGGGGAAAGCAAGCCCAAAGAAAGGGGAAAGAAAGCCCAAAGAAAGCCCAAAGAAAGCCGAAATAAAGCCCAAAGAAAGGAGAAAGAAAGCCCAAAGAAAGGGGAAAGAAAGCCCAAAGAAACGGGAAAGAAAGCACCAAGAATGGGGAAAGAAAGCCCAAAGAAAGCCCAAAGAAAGGGGAAAGAAAGGGGAAAGAAAGCCCAAAGAAAGCGGAAAGAAAGCCCAAAGAAAGACGATAGAAAGCCCATAGAAATGGGAAAGAAAGCCCAAAGAAAGCCCAAAGAAAGGGGAAATAAAGCTCAAAGAAAGGGGAAAGAAAGCCCAAAGAAAGGGGAAAGAAAGCCCAAAGAAAGGGGAAAGAAAGCCCAAAGAAAGGGGAAAGAAAGACCAAAGAAAGGGGAAAGAAAGCTCAAAGAAAAGGGAAAGAAAGGGGAAAGAAAGCCCAAAGAAAGGGGAAAGAAAGACCAAAGAAAGGGGAAAGAAAGCTCAAAGAAAAGGGAAAGAAAGCCCAAAGAAAGGGGAAAGAAACCCCAAGGAAAGGAGAAAGAAAGCCCAAAGAAAGGGGAAAGAAAGCCCAAAGAAAGGGGAAAGAAAGGGGAAAGAAAGTGGAAAGAAAGGGGAAAGAAAGGGGAAAGAAAGTGGAAAGAAAGGGGAAAGAAAGGGGAAAGAAAGGAGAAAGAAAGCCCAAAGAAAGGGGAAAGAAAGCCCAAGGAAAGAGGAAAGAAAGGGGAAAGAAAGCCCAAAGAAAGGGGAAAGAAATCCCAAAGAAAGGGGAAAGAAATCCCAAAGAAAGGGGAAAGAAATCCCAAAGAAAGGGGAAAGAAAGCCCAAAGAAAGATGAAAGAAAGCCCAAAGAAAGATGAAAGAAAGCCCAAAGAAAGCCCAAAGAAAGGGGAAAGAAAGCCCAAAGAAAGGGGAAAGAAAGCCCAAAGAAAGCCCAAAGAAAGGGGAAAGAAAGCCCAAAGAAAGCCCAAAGAAAGGGGAAAGAAAGGGGAAAGAAAGCCCAAAGAAAGGGAAAAGAAAGCCCAAAGAAAGGGGAAAGAAAGCCCAAAGAAAGCCCAAAGAAAGGGGAAAGAAAGGGGAAAGAAAGCCCAAAGAAAGGGGAAAGAAAGCCCAAGGAAAGGGAAAAGAAAGCCCAAAGAAACGGGAAAAAAAGCCCAAAAAAAGGGGAAAGAAAGCCCAAAGAAAGGGGAAAGAAAGCCCAAAGAAAGGGGAAAGAAAGCCCAAAGACAGGGGAAAGAATGCCCAAAGAAAGGGGAAAGAAAGCCCAAAGAAAGCCCAAAGAAAGCCCAAAGAAAGGGGAAAGAAACCCCAAAGAAAGGGGAAAGAAAGGGGAAAGAAAGGGGAAAGAAATTGGAAAGAAAGCCCAAAGAAAGGGGAAAGAAAGCCCAAAGAAAGGGGAAAGAAAGCCCAAAGAAAGGGGAAAGAAAGCTCAAAGAAAGGGGAAAGAAAGCCCAAAGAAAGGGGAAAGAAAGTCCAAAGAATGCCCAAAGAAAGGGGAAAGAAAGCCCAAAGAAAGGGGAAAGAAAGCCCAAAGACAGGGGAAAGAATGCCCAAAGAAAGGGGAAAGAAAGCCCAAAGAAAGCCCAAAGAAAGCCCAAAGAAAGGGGAAAGAAACCCCAAAGAAAGGGGAAAGAAAGCCCAAAGAAAGGGGAAAGAAATTGGAAAGAAAGCCCAAAGAAAGCCCAAAGGAAGGGGAAAGAAAGCTCAAAGAAAGGGGAAAGAAAGCCCAAAGAAAGGGGAAAGAAAGCCCAAAGAAAGGGCAAAGAAAGACAAGGTAAGGCAAGGCAAAATTTCAAAGTAAGGCAATGCAATGCAAATGAAAATTGCAAGGCAAGGCAAAAGGGCAAAGCAAGGCACGTAAAGGCAAGGCAAGGCAATGCAAAAGGACAAAGCAAGACAAGGAAATGCAAGGCAAAAGGGCAAAGCAAGGCAAGGCAAAAAGGAAAAGTAAAGCAAGGCAAGGGAAGGCAAAAGGGCAAAGCAAGACATGGAAAGGCAAGGCAAGGCAAAGCAAAAGGGAAAAGCAAGGCAAGGCAAGGTAAGTCAAAAGGGCAATGCAAGGAAAGGCAAAATGGCAAAGCAAGGCAAGGCAAAAGGGCAAAGCAAGTCAAGGCATGGTAAGGCAAAAGGGCAAAGCAAGGGAAGGCAAGGCAAAAGAGCAAAGCAAAGCAAGGCATGGCAAAAGGGCAAAGCATGGCAAGGAAAGGCAAGGCAAAAGGGCAAAGCATGTCAATGCAAGGCAAAACAAAAAGGCAAAGCCAGACAAGGTAAGGCAAGGCAAAATGTCAAAGTAAGGCAAGGCAAGGGAATGCAAAAGGGCAAAGCAAGGCAAGTCAAAACGGAAAAGTAAAGCAAGACAAGGGAAGGCAAAAGGGCAAAGCAAGGCAAGGCAAAAAGGAAAAGTAAAGCAAGGCAAGGGAAGGCAAAAGGGCAAAGCAAGGCATGGAAAGGCAAGGCAAGGGAAAAGGGCAAAGCAAGGCAAGGTAAGGCAAAAGGGCAATGCAAGGAAAGGCAAAATGGCAAAGCTAGGCAAGGCAAAAGGGAAAAGCATAGCAAGACAAGGCAAGGAAAAAGAGCAAAGCAAGGCAAGGCAAAACGGTAAAGTAAAGCAAGACAAGGGAAGGAAAAAGGGCAAAGCATGGCAAGGAAAGGCAAGGCAAAAGGGCAAAGCATGTCAAGGCAAGGCAAAGCAAAAGGGCAAAGCCAGACAAGGTAAGGCAAGGCAAAATGTCAAAGTAAGGCATTGTAATGCAAATCAAAAGGGCAAAGCAAGGCATGGCAAGGAAAAAGGGCAAAGCAAGACATGGAAAAGCAAGGCAAGGCAAAGCAAAAGGGAAAAGCAAGACAAGGTTAGGCAAGGCAAAATGTCAAAGTAAGGCAATGCAATGCAAATCAAAAGGGCAAAGCAAGGCATGGCAAGGAAAAAGGGCAAAGCAAGGCATGGAAAGGCAAGGCAAGGCAAGGGAAAAGGGCAAAGCAAGGCAAGGTAAGGCAAAAGGGCAATGCAAGGAAAGGCAAAATGGCAAAGCAAGGCAAGGCAAAAGGGCAAAGCATGGCAAGGCAAGGCAAGGAAAAAGGGCAAGGCAAGGCAAGGGAAAACTGCAAAGCAAGGCTAGGCAATGTAAGGCAAAAGGGCAAAGCAAGGCAAGGCAAGACAAAAGGGCAAAGGAAGGCAAGGCAAGGCAAAAGGGGAAAGCAAGGCAAGGCAAAATGGCAATGCAATTCAAGGCAAGGTAAGAGAAAAGGGCAAAGCAAGGCAAGGAATAAGAGCAAAGCATGTCACGGCAAGGAAAAGGTCAGAAGAAAGGCAAGGCAAATCAGGGCAAAAGGAGAAAGGAAGGCAAGGCAAGAGAAAGCAAGGAGGCAAAGCAAGGCAAGGCAAGGCAAAAGGGCAAAGCAAGGCAAGGTAAAAGGGCAAAGAAGGGCAAATCAAGGCAAAGCAAGGCAAAAGTACAAAGAAAGGTAAGGCAAGGCAAGACAAAAGGGCAATGCAAGGCAAGGCCGGGAAAAAGGGCAAATCAAGGCAAGGCAAATCAAGGCAAAAGGACAAACCAAAGCAAGGCCAGACAAGGCAAAAGGGCAAAGCATGGCAAGGCAAGGCAAACGGGAAAAGCAATGCAAGGGAAGGCAAAATGGCAAAGCAAGGCAAGGCAAACCGGCAAAGCATGACAAGGCAAGGCAAGGCAAAAGGGCAAAGCAAGTCAAGGCAAGGTAAGGAAAAAGGGCAATGCAAGAAAAGGCAAAATGGCAAAGCAAGGCAAGGCAAAAGAGCAAAGCAAGGGAAGGCAAGGCAAAAGGGAAAAGCAAGGAAAGGAAAGGCAAGGCAAAAGGGCAAAGAATGACAAGGCAAGGCAAGGCAAAAGGGCAAACCATGGCAAGGCAAGGCAAAGCAAAAGGGCAAAGCACGACAAGGTAGGACAAGGCAAAATGTCAAAGTAAGGCAATGCAATGCCAATCAAAAGGGAAAAGCAAGTCATGGCAAGGAGAAAGGGCAAAGCAAGCCATGGAAAGGCAAGGCAAGGCAAGGGAAAAGGGCTAAGCAAGGCAAGGAAAGGCAAGGCAAAAGGGCAAAGCAAGGCAAGGCAAAACGGCAAAGCATGACAAGGCAAGGCAAGGCAAAAGGGCAAAGCAAGGGGAGGCAAGGCAAAAGGGAAAAGCAAGGAAAGGAAAGTCAAGGCAAAAGGGCAAAGTGACGCATGGCAAAAGGGCAAAGCATGACAAGGCAAGGCAAAATGTCAAAGTAAGGCAATGCAATGCAAATCAAAACGGCAAAACAAGGCAAGGAAAGGCAAAAGGGCAAAGATAGACATGGAAAGGCAAGGCAAGGCAAATCAAAAGGGCAAAGCAAGTTAAGGCAAGGTAAGGGAAAAGGGCAAATCAAGGGAAGGCAAGGCAAAAGAGCAAAGCAAGGGAAGGTAAGGCAAAAGGGAAAAGCAAGGAAGGGAAAGGCAAGACAAAAGGGCAAAGCAAGGCATGGCAAAAGGGCGAAGCATGGCAAGGCAAGGCAAGGCAAAAGGGCAAAGCATGGCAAGGAAAGGCAAAGCAAAAGAGCAAAGCAAGACGAGGTAAGGCAAGGCAAAATGTCAAAGTAAGGCAATGTATGAAAATCAAAACGGCAAAGCAAGGCATGGCAAGGAAAAAGGGCAAAGCAAGGCATGGAAAGGCAAGGCAAGGCAAGGGAAAAGGGCAAAGCAAGGCAAGGAAAGGCAAGGCAAAAGGGGAAAGCAAAGCAAGGCAAGGCAAAAGGATAAGCAAGACACGTCAAGGCAAGGCAAAGATGAAAGTAAGGCAATGCAAGGCAAATCAAAACGGCAAAACAAGGCAAGGCAAGGCAAAAAGGCAAAGCAAGGCAAGGCAAAACGGCAAAGTAAGGCAAGGCAAGGGAAGGCAAAAGGGCAAAGCAAGGCATGGAAAAACGGAAAAGTAAAGCAAGGCAAGGGAAGGCAAAAGGGCAAAGCAAGACATGGAAAGGCAAGGCAAGGCAAAGCAAAAGGTAAAAGCAAGGCAAGGCAAGGTAAGTCAAAAGGGCAATGCAAGGAAAGGCAAAATGGCAAAGCAAGGCAAGGCAAAACGGCAAAGCATGACAAGGCAAGGCAAGGCAAAAGGGCAAAGCAAGTCAAGGCAAGGTAAGGCAAAAGTGCAAAGCAAGGGAAGGCAAGGCAAAAGAGCAAAGCAAGGGAAGGCAAGGCAAAAGGGGAAAGCAAGGTAAGGCAAGGGAAGGTAAAAGGGAAAAGCAAGGGAAGGCAAGGAAAAAGAGCAAAGCAAGGGAAGGCAAGGCAAAAGGGAAAAGCAAGAAAAGGAAATGCAAGGCAAAAGGGCAAAGCGAGGCATAGCAAAAGGGCAAAGCATGACAAGGCAAGGCAAGGCAAAAGGGCAAAGCATGGCAAGGCAAGGCAAAGCAAAAGGGCAAAGCAAGACAAGGTAAGGCAAGGCAAAATGTCAAAGTAAGGCAATGCAATGCAAATCAAAAGGGCAAAGCAAGGCATGGCAAGGAAAAAGGGCAAAGCAAGGCATGGAAAGGCAAGGCAAAGCAAGGGAAAAGGGCAAAGCAAGGCAAGGAAAGGCAAGGCAAAAGGGGAAAGCAAAGCAAGGCAAGGCAAAAGGATAAGCAAGACACGTCAAGGCAAGGCAAAGATGAAAGTAAGGCAATGCAAGGCAAATCAAAACGGCAGAACAAGGCAAGGCAAGGCAAAAGAGCAAAGCAAGGCAAGGCAAAAGGGCAAAGCAAGGCAAGGCAAAACGCCAAAGTAAGGCAAGGCAAGGGAAGGCAAAAGAGCAAAGATAGGCAAGGGAAAAAGGAAAAGTAAAGCAAGGCAAGGGAAGGCAAAAGGGCAAAGCAAGACATGGAAAGGCAAGGCAAGGCAAAGCAAAAGGGAAAAGCAAGGCAAGGCAAGGTAAGTCAAAAGGGCAATGCAAGGAAAGGCAAAATGGCAAAGCAAGGCAAGGCAAAAGGGCAAAGCAAGTCAAGGCATGGTAAGGCAAAAGGGCAAAGCAAGGGAAGGCAAGGCAAAAGAGCAAAGCAAAGCAAGGAAAGGAAAGGCAAAAGGGCAAAGCATGGCAAGGAAAGGCAAGGCAAAAGGGCAAAGCATGTCAAGGCAAGGCAAAGCAAAAAGGCAAAGCCAGACAAGGTAAGGCAAGGCAAAATGTCAAAGTAAGGCAAGGCAAGGGAATGCAAAAGGGCAAAGCAAGGCAAGTCAAAACGGAAAAGTAAAGCAAGACAAGGGAAGGCAAAAGGGCAAAGCAAGGCAAGGCAAAAAGGAAAAGTAAAGCAAGGCAAGGGAAGGCAAAAGAACAAAGCAAGGCATGGAAAGGCAAGGCAAGGCAAGGGAAAAGGGCAAAGCAAGGCAAGGTAAGGCAAAAGGGCAATGCAAGGATAGGCAAAATGGCAAAGCTAGGCAAGGCAAAAGGGAAAAGCATAGCAAGACAAGGCAAGGAAAAAGAGCAAAGCAAGGCAAGGCAAAACGGTAAAGTAAGGCAAGGCAAGGGAATGCAAAAGGGCAAAGCAAGGCAAGTCAAAACGGAAAGGTAAAGCAAGACAACGGAAGGCAAAAGGGCAAAGCATGGCAAGGCAAGGCAAAGCAAAAGGGCAAAGCAAGACAAGGTAAGGCAAGGCAAATGTGAAAGTAAGACAATGTAATGCAAATCAAAAGGGCAAAGCAAGGCATGGCAAGGAAAAAGGGCAAAGCAAGGCATGGAAAGGCAAGGCAAGGCAAGGGAAAAGGGCAAACAAGGAAAGGTACGGCAAAAGGGCAATGCAAGGAAAGGCAAAATGGCAAAGCAAGGCAAGGCAAAAGGGAAAAGCATGGCAAGACAAGGCAAGGAAAAAGGGTAAGGCAAGGCAAGGGAAAACTGCAAAGCAAGGCTAGGCAATGTAAGGCAAAAGGGCAAAGCAAGGCAAAGCTAGACAAAAGGGCAAAGGAAGGCAAGGCAAGGCAAAAGGGGAAAGCAAGGTAAGACAAGGGAAGGCAAAATGGCAAAGCAAGGGAACGCAAGGCAAAAGAGCAAAGCAAGGGAAGGCAAGGCAAAAGAGAAAAGCAAGTCAAGGCAAGGTAAGAGAAAAGGGAAGGAAAGGGAAGGGAAGGAAAAAGAGCACAGCATGTCACGGCAAGGCAAAAGGTCAGAAGAAAGGCAAGGCAAATCAGGGCAAAAGGAGAAAGGAAGGCAAGGCAAGAGAAAGCAAGGAGGCAAAGCAAGGCAAGGCAAGGCAAAAGGGCAAAGCAAGGCAAGGTAAAAGTGCAAAGAAGGGCAAATCAAGGCAAAGCAAGGCAAAAGTACAAAGCAAGGTAAGGTAAGGCAAGACAAAAGGGCAATGCAAGGCAAGGCCGGGAAAAAGGGCAAATCAAGGCAAGGCAAATCAAGGTAAAAGGGCAAACCAAAGCAAGGCCAGACAAGGCAAAAGGGCAAAGCATGGCAAGGCAAGGCAAACGGGAAAAGCAATGCAAGGGAGGCAAAATGGCAAAGCAAGGCAAGGCAAACCGGCAAAGCATGACAAGGCAAGGCAAGGCAAAAGGGCAAAGCAAGTCAAGGCAAGGTAAGGAAGAAGGGCAATGCAAGAAAAGGCAAAATGGTAAGCAAGGCAAGGCAAAAGGGCAAAGCATGGCTAGGCAAGGCAAAAGGGGAAAGCAAGGTAAGACAAGGTAAGGCAAAATGGCAAAGCAAGGGAAGGCAAGGCAAAAGGGAAAAGCAAGGAAAGGAAAGGCAAGGCAAAAGGGCAAAGCATGACAAGGCAAGGCAAAGCAAAAGGGCAAAGCATGACAAGGTAAGACAAGGCAAAATGTCAAAGTAAGGCAATGCAATGCCAATCAAAAGGGAAAAGCAAGGCTTGGCAAGGAAAAAGGGCAAAGCAAGGCATGGAAAGGCAAGGCAAGGGAAAAGGGCTAAGCAAGGCAAGGTAAGGCAAAAGGGCAATGCAAGGAAAGGCAAAATGGCAAAGCAAGGCAAGGCAAAAGGGAAAAGCATGGCAAGACAAGGCAAGGAAAAAGGGCAAGGCAAGGCAAGGGAAAACTGCAAAGCAAGGCTAGGCAATGTAAGGCAAAAGGGCAAAGCAAGGCAAAGCAAGACAATAGGGCAAAGGAAGGCAAGGCAAGGCAAAAGGGGAAAGCGAGGTAAGACAAGAGAAGGCAAAATGGCAAAGCAAGGGAAGGCAAGGCAAAAGAGCAAAGCAAGTAAGGCAAGGCAAAAGGGAAAATCAAGTCAGGGCAAGGTAAGAGAAAAGGGCAAAGCAAGGGAAGGAAAAAGAGGAAAGCATGTCACGGCAAGGCGAAAGGTCAGAAGAAAGGCAAGGCAAATCAGGGCAAAAGGAGAAAGGAAGGCAAGGCAAGAGAAAGCAAGGAGGCAAAGCAAGGCAGGGCAAGGCAAAAGGGCAAAGCAAGGCAAGGCCAGACAAGGCAAAAGGGCAAAGCATGGCAAGGCAAGGCAAACGGGAAAAGCAATGCAAGGGAAGGCAAAATGGCAAAGCAAGGCAAGGCAAACCGGCAAAGCATGACAAGGCAAGGCAAGGCAAAAGGGCAAAGCAAGTCAAGGCAAGGTAAGGAAAAAGGGCAATTGAAGAAACGGCAACATGGCAAAGCAAGGCAAGGTAAAAGGGAAAAGCATGGCAAGGCAAGGCAAAAGGGGAAAGCAAGGTAAGACAAGGGAAGGCAAAATGGCAAAGCAAGTCAAGGCAAGGTAAGGAAAAAGGGCAATTGAAGAAACTGCAACATGGCAAAGCAAGGCAAGGTAAAAGGGCAAAGCATGACAAGGCAAGGCAAGGCAAAAGGGCAAAGCATGGCAAGGCAAGGCAAAGCAAAAGGGCAAAGCATGACAAGGTAAGACAAGGCAAAATGTCAAAGTAAGGCAATGCAATGCAATCAAAAGGGAAAAGCAAGGCTTGGCAAGGAAAAAGGGCAAAGCAATCCATGGAAAGGCAAGGCAAGGCAAGGGAAAAGGGCTAAGCAAGGCAAGGAAAGGCAAGGCAAAAGGGGAAAGCAAAGCAAGGCAAGGCAAAAGGATAAGCAAGACACGTCAAGGCAAGGCAAAGATGAAAGTAAGGCAATGCAAGGCAAATCAAAACGGCAAAACAAGTCAAGGCAAAAGGGCAAAGCAAGGCAAGGCAAAACGGCAAAGCATGACAAGGCAAGGCAAGGCAAAAGGGCAAAGCATGTCAAGGCAAGGTAAGGCAAAAGGGCAATGCAAGGAAAGGCAAAATGGCAAAGCAAGACAAGGCAAAAGGGCAAAGCATAACAAGGCAAAGCAAGGAAAAAGGGCAAGGCAAGGCAAGGGAAAACTGCAAAGCAAGGCTAGGCAATGTAAGGCAAAAGGGCAAAGCAAGGCAAGGCAAGACAAAAGGGCAAAGGAAGTCAAGGCAAAAGGGCAAAGCAAGGCAAGTCAAAAGGGCAAAGCATGACAAGGCAAGGCAAGGAAAAAGGGTATAGCAAGTCAAGGCAAGGTAAGGCAAAAGGGCAAAACAAGGGGAGGCAAGGCAAAAGAGCAAAGCAATGGAAGGCAAGGCAAAGGGAAAAGAAAGGAAAGGCAAGGCAAGGCAAAAGGGTAAAGCAAGGCATGGCAAAAGGGCAAAGCATGACAAGGCAAGGCAAGGCAAAAGGGCAAAGCATGGCAAGGCAAGGCAAAGCAAAAGGGCAAAGCAAGACAAGGTAAGGCAAGGTAAAATGTCAAAGTAAGGCAATGTAAGGCAAACCAAAAGGGCAAAGCAAGGCATGGCAAGGAAAAAGGGCAAAGCAAGGCAAGGCAAAACGGCAAAATAAGACAAGGCAAGGGAATGCAAAAGGGCAAAGCAAGGCAAGTCAAAACGGAAAAGTAAAGCAAGACAAGGGAAGGCAAAAGGGCAGAGCAAAGACATGGAAAGGCAAGGCAAAGCAAAAGGGCAAAGCAAGACAAGGTAAGGCAAGGGAAAATGTCAAAGTAAGGCAATGCAATGCAAATCAAAAGGGCAAAGCATGACAAGGCAAGGCAAGGCAAAAGGGCAAAGCATGTCAAGGCAAGGTAAGGCAAAAGGGCAATGCAAGGAAAGGCAAAATGGCAAAGCAAGACAAGGCAAGGAAAAAGGGTATAGCAAGTCAAGGCAAGGTAAGGCAAAAGGGCAATTCAAGGAAAGGCAAAATGGCAAAGCAAGGCAAGGCAAAAGGGCAAAGCATGGCAAGGCAAGGCAATGAAAAAGGGCAACTCAATGCAAGGCCAGGCAAAAGGGCAAAGAAAGGCAAGGCAAGGTAAGTCAAAAGGACAAACCATGGCAAGGCCAGGAAAAAGGCCAAAGCAAGGAAAGGCAAGGCAAAGCGGGAAAGCAAGGCAAGGGAAAATGGCAAAGCAAGGCAAGGCAAGGCAAGACAAAAGGGCAAAGCAAGGCAAGGAAAAAGAGCAAAGCATGGCAAGGCAAGGCAAGGCAAAAGGTCAAAAGAAAGGCAAGGCAAATCAGGGCAAAAGGAGAAAGGAAGGCAAGGCAAGACAAGGCAAAGAGGCAAAGCAAGGCAAGGCAAAAACGCAAAGCAAGGCAAGGTAAGGCAAAGGGGCAAAGCAAGGCATGGAAAGGCAAGGCAAAAGGGGAAAGCAAAGCAAGGCAAGGCGAAAGGATAAGGAAGACACGTCAAGGCAATGCAAAGATGAAAGTAAGGCAATGCAAGGAAATTGAAAACGGCAAAACAAGGAAAGGCAAGGCAAAAGGGCAAAGCAAAGCAAGTGAAAAGGGCAAAGCATGACAAGGCAAGGCAAGGCAAAAGGGCAAAGCATGTCAAGGCAAGGTAAGGCAAAAGGGCAATGCAAGGAAAGGCAAAATGGCAAAGCAAGACAAGGCAAAGGGGCAAAGCATAACGAGGCAAAGCAAGGCAAAAGGGCAAAGCAAGGCAAGTCAAAAGGGCAAAGCATGACAAGGCAAGGCAAGGAAAAAGGGTATAGCAAGTCAAGGCAAGGTAAGGCAAAAGGGCAATTCAAGGAAAGGCAAAATGGCAAAGCAAGGCAAGGCAAAAGGGCAAAGAATGGCAAGGCAAGGCAAGGAAAAAGGGCAAAGCATGGCAAGGCAAGGCAAGGCAAAAGGTCAAAAGAAAGGCAAGGCAAATCAGGGCAAAAGGAGAAAGGAAGGCAAGGCAAGACAAGGCAAAGAGGCAAAGCAAGGCAAGGCAAAAGGGCAAAGCAAGGCAAGGTAAGGCAAAGGGGCAAAGCAAGGCATGGAAAGGCAAGGCAAGGGAAGGCAAAAGGGTAAAGCAAGGCAAGGAAAGGCAAGGCAAAAGGGGAAAGCAAAGCAAGGCAAGGCAAAAGGATAAGCAAGACACGTCAAGGCAAGGTAAAGATGAAAGTAAGGCAATGCAAGGCAATTCAAAACGGCAAAAAAAGGAAAGGCAAGGCAAAAGGGCAAAGCAAAGCAAGTCAAAATGGCAAAGTATGACAAGGCAAGGCAAGGAAAAAGGCTATAGGAAGTCAGGGCAAGGTAAGGCAAAAGGGCAATTCAAGGAAAGGCAAAATGGCAAAGCAAGGCAAGGCAAAAGGGCAAAGCATAACAAGGCAAAGCAAGGCAAAAGGGCAAAGCAAGGCAAGGCAAAAGGGCAAAGCATGGCAAGGCAAGGAAAAAGGGCAACTCAATGCAAGGCCGGGCAAAAGTGCAAAGAAAGGCAAGGCAAGGTAAGTCAAAAGGACAAAAGCATGGCAAGGCCAGGAAAAAGGCCAAAGCTAGGAAAGGCAAGGCAAAAGGGGAAAGCAAGGCAAGGGAAAATGGCAAAGGAGGGCAAGGCAAGGCAAGACAAAAGGGCAAAGCAAGGCAAGGAAAAAGAGCAAAGCATGGCAAGGCAAGGCAAGGCAAAAGGTCAAAAGAAAGGCAAGGCAAATCAGGGCAAAAGGAGAAAGGAAGGCAAGGCAAGACAAGGCAAAGAGTCAAAGCAAGGCAAGGCAAAGGGGCAAAGCACGGCATGGAAAGGCAAGGCAAGGGAAGGCAAAAGGGTAAAGCAAGGCAAGGAAAGGCAAGTGAAAAGGGGAAAGCAAAGCAAGGCAAGGCAAAAGGATAAGGAAGACACGTCAAGGCAAGGCAAAGATGAAAGTAAGGCAATGCAAGGCAATTCAAAACGGCAAAACAAGGCAAGGCAAGGCAAAAGGGCAAAGCAAAGCAAGTCAAAAGGGCAAAGCATGACAAGGCAAGGTAAGGCAAAAGGGCAATGCAAGGAAAGGCAAAATGGCAAAGCAAGACAAGGCAAAAGGGTAAAGCATAACAAGGCAAAGCAAGGCAAAAGGGCAAAGCAAGGCAAGTCAAAAAGGCAAAGCATGACAAGGCAAGGCAAGGAAAAAGGGTATAGCAAGTCAAGGCAAGGTAAGGCAAAAGGGCAATTCAAGGAAAGACAAAATGGCAAAGCAAGGCAAGGCAAAAGGGCAAAGCATGGCAAGGCAATGAAAAAGGGCAACTCAATGCAAGGCCAGGCAAAAGGGCAAAGAAAGGCAAGGCAAGGTAAGTCAAAAGGACAAACCATGGCAAGGCCAGGAAAAAGGCCAAAGCAAGGAAAGGCAAGGCAAAAGGGGAAAGCAAGGCAAGGGAAAATGGCAAAGCAAGGCAAGGCAAGGCAAGACAAAAGGGCAAAGCAAGGCAAGGAAAAAGAGCAAAGCATGGCAAGGCAAGGCAAAGCAAAAGGGCAAAGAAAGACAAGGTAAGGCAAGGTAAAATGTCAAAGTAAGGCAATGTAAGGCAAATCAAAATGGCAAAGCAAGGCATGGCAAGGAAAAAGGGCAAAGCAAGGCAAGGCAAAACGGCAAAATAAGGCAAGGCAAGGGAATGCAAAAGGGCAAAGCAAGGCAAGTCAAAACGGAAAAGTAAAGCAAGACAAGGGAAGGCAAAAGGGCAAAGCAAAGACATGGAAAGGCAAGGCAAGGCAAAGCAAAAGGACAAAGCAAGACAAGGTAAGGCAAGGCAAAATGTCAAAGTAAGGCAATGCAATGCAAATCAAAAGGGCAAAGCAAGGCATGGCAAGGAAAAAGGGCAAAGCAAGGCATGGAAAGGCAAGGCAAGGCAAGGGAAAAGGGCAAAGCAAGGCAAGGAAAGGCAAGGCAAAAGGGGAAAGCAAAGCAAGGCAAGGCAAAAGGATAAGCAAGACACGTCAAGGCAAGGTAAAGATGAAAGTAAGGCAATGCAAGGCAAATCAAAACGGCAAAACAAGGCAAGGCAAGGCAAAAGGGCAAAGCAAGTCAAGGCAAAACGGCAAAGTAAGGCAAGGCAAGAGAAGGCAAAAGAGCAAAGCAAGGCAAGGCAAAAAGGAAAAGTAAAGCAAGGCAAGGGAAGGCAAAAGGGAAAAGCAAGACATGGAAAGGCAAGGCAAGGCAAAGCAAAAGGGAAAAGCAAGGCAAGGCAAGGTGAGGCAAAAGGGCAATGCAAGGAAAGGCAAAATGGCAAAGCAAGGCAAGGCAAAAGGGCAAAGCAAGTCAAGGCAAGGTAAGGCAAAAGAGCAAAACAAGGGAAGGCAAGGCAAAAGAGCAGAGCAAGGGAAGGCAAGGCAAAAGGGAAAAGCAAGGAAAGGTAAGGCAAGGCAAAAGGGCAAAGCAAGGCATGGCAAAAGGGCAAAGCATGGCAAGGAAAGGCAAGGCAAAAGGGCAAAGCATGGCAAGGCAAGGCAAAGCAAAAGGGCAAAGCCAGACAAGGTAAGGCAAGGCAAGGCAAAGCAAAAGGGAAAAGCAAGACAAGGTTAGGCAAGGCAAAATTTCAAAGTAAGGCAATGTAATGCAAATCAAAAGGGCAAAGCAAGGCATGGCAAGGAAAAAGGGCAAAGCAAGGCATGGAAAGGCAAGGCAAGGGAAAAGGGCTAAGCAAGGCAAGGTAAGGCAAAAGGGCAATGCAAGGAAAGGCAAAATGGCAAAGCAAGGCAAGGCAAAAGGGAAAAGCATGGCAAGACAAGGCAAGGAAAAAGGGCAAGGCAAGGAAAGGGAAAACTGCAAAGCAAGGCTAGGCAATGTAAGGCAAAAGGGCAAAGCAAGGCAAAGCTAGACAAAAGGGCAAAGGAAGGCAAGGCAAGGCAAAAGGGGAAAGCAAGGTCAGACAAGGGAAGGCAAAATGGCAAAGAAAGGGAAGGCAAGGCAAAAGAGCAAAGCAAGGGAAGGCAAGGCAAAAGGGAAAATCAAGTCAAGGCAAGGTAAGAGAAAAGTTCAAAGCAAGGGAAGGAAAAAGAGCAAAGCATGTCACGGCAAGGCAAAAGGTCAGAAGAAAGGCAAGGCAAAAGGGGAAAGCAAGGTAAGACAAGGGAAGGCAAAATGGCAAATCAAGGCAAAGCAAGGCAAAAGTACAAAGCAAGGTAAGGCAAGGAAAGACAAAAGGGCAATGCAAGGCAAGGCCGGGAAAAAGGGCAAATCAAGGCAAGGCAAATCAAGGCAAAAGGGCAAACCAAAGCAAGGCCAGACAAGGCAAAAGGGCAAAGCATGGCAAGGCAAGGCAAACGAGAAAAGCAATGCAAGGGAAGGCAAAATGGCAAAGCAAGGCAAGTCAAAACGGAAAAGTAAAGCAAGACAAGGGAAGGCAAAAGGGCAAAGCAAGACATGGAAAGGCAAGGCAAGGCAAAGCAAAAGGGAAAAGCAAGACAAGTCAGGCAAGGCAAAATGTCAAAGTAAGGCAATGCAATGCAAATCAAAAGGGCAAAGCAAGGCATGGCAAGGAAAAAGGGCAAAGCAAGGCAAGGTAAGGCAAAAGGGCAATGCAAGCAAAGGCAAAATGGCAATGCAAGGAAAGGCAAAATGGCAAAGCAAGGCAAGGAAAAAGGGCAAAGCAAGGCAAGGCAAAACGGCAAAGTAAGGCAAGGCAAGGGAATGCAAAAGGGCAAAGCAAGGCAAGTCAAAACGGAAAAGTAAAGCAAGACAAGGGAAGGCAAATGGGCAAAGCATGGCAAGGCAAGGCAAAGCAAAAGGGCAAAGCAAGACAAGGTAAGGCAAGGCAAAATGTGAAAGTAAGGCAATGTAGGAGAAAGGAAGGAGAAAGGAGAAAGGAAGGCAAGGCAAGACAAGGCAAAGAGGCAAAGTATGGCAAGGCAAAAGGGCAAAGCAAGGCAAGGTAAGGCAAAGGGGCAAAGCAAGGCATGGAAAGGCAAGGCAAGGGAAGGCAAAAGGGTAAAGCAAGGCAAGGAAAGGCAAGGCAAAAGGGGAAAGCAAAGCAAGGCAAGGCAAAAGGATAAGCAAGACACGTCAAGGCAAGGCAAAGATGAAAGTAAGGCAATGCAAGGCAATTCAAAACGGCAAAACAAGGAAAGGCAAGGCAAAAGGGCAAAGCAAAGCAAGTCAAAAAGGCAAAGAATGACAAGGCAAGGCAAGGCAAAAGGCTAAAGCATGTCAAGGCAAGGTAAGGCAAAAGGGCAATGCAAGGAAACGCAAAATGGCAAAGCAGACAAGGCAAAAGGGCAAAGCAAAGCAAGTCAAAATGGCAAATTATGACAAGGCAAGGCAAGGAAAAAGGCTATAGCAAGTCAAGGCAAGGTAAGGCGAAAGGGCAATTCAAGGAAAGGCAAAATGGCAAAGCAAGGCAAGGCAAAAGGGCAAAGCATAACAAGGCAAAGCAAGGCAAAAGGGCAAAGCAAGGCAAGGCAAAAGGGCAAAGCATGGCAAGGCAAGGAAAAAGGGCAACTCAATGCAAGGCCGGGCAAAAGTGCAAAGAAAGGCAAGGCAAGGTAAGTCAAAAGGACAAAAGCATGGCAAGGCCAGGAAAAAGGCCAAAGCTAGGAAAGGCAAGGCAAAAGGGGAAAGCAAGACAAGGGAAAATGGCAAAGCAAGGCAAGGCAAGGGCAAGACAAAAGGGCAAAGCAAGGCAAGGAAAAAGAGCAAAGCATGGCAAGGCAAGGCAAGGCAAAAGGTCAAAAGAAAGGCAAGGCAAATCAGGGCAAAAGGAGAAAGGAAGGCAAGGCAAGACAAGGCAAAGAGTCAAAGCAAGGCAAGGCAAAGGGGCAAAGCACGGCATGGAAAGGCAAGGCAAGGGAAGGCAAAAGGGTAAAGCAAGGCAAGGAAAGGCAAGTGAAAAGGGGAAAGCAAAGCAAGGCAAGGCAAAAGGATAAGGAAGACACGTCAAGGCAAGGCAAAGATGAAAGTAAGGCAATGCAAGGCAATTCAAAACGGCAAAACAAGGCAAGGCAAGGCAAAAGGGCAAAGCAAAGCAAGTCAAAAGGGCAAAGCATGACAAGGCAAGGTAAGGCAAAAGGGCAATGCAAGGAAAGGCAAAATGGCAAAGCAAGACAAGGCAAAAGGGTAAAGCATAACAAGGCAAAGCAAGGCAAAAGGGCAAAGCAAGGCAAGTCAAAAAGGCAAAGCATGAAAAGGCAAGGCAAGGAAAAAGGGTATAGCAAGTCAAGGCAAGGTAAGGCAAAAGGGCAATTCAAGGAAAGACAAAATGGCAAAGCAAGGCAAGGCAAAAGGGCAAAGCATGGCAAGGGAAGGAAAAAGGGCAACTCAATGCAAGGCCAGGCAAAAGGGCAAAGAAAGGCAAGGCAAGGTAAGTCAAAAGGACAAACCATGGCAAGGCCAGGAAAAAGGCCAAAGCAAGGAAAGGCAAGGCAAAAGGGGAAAGCAAGGCAAGGGAAAATGGCAAAGCAAGGCAAGGCAAGGCAAGACAAAAGGGCAAAGCAAGGCAAGGAAAAAGAGCAAAGCATGGCAAGGCAAGGCAAGGCAAGGCAAAAGGTCAAAAGAAAGGCAAGGCAAATCAGGGCAAAAGGAGAAAGGAAGGTAAGGCAAGACAAGGCAAAGAGACAAAGCAAGGCAAGGCAAAAGGGCATAGCAAGGCAAGGTAAGGCAAAGGGGCAAAGCAAGGCATGGAAAGGCAAAGGCAAGGGAAGGCAAATGGGCAAAGCCTGGCAAGGCAAGGTAAAGCAAAAGGGCAAAGCAAGACAAGGTAAGGCAAGGCAAAATGTGAAAGTAAGGCAATGTAGGAGAAAGGAAGGAGAAAGGAGAAAGGAAGGCAAGGCAAGGCAAGGCAAAGAGGCAAAGTATGGCAAGGCAAAAGGGCAAACCAAGGCAAGGTAAGGCAAAGGGGCAAAGCAAGGCATGGAAAGGCAAGGCAAGGGAAGGCAAAAGGGCAAAGCATGTCAAGGCAAGGTAAGGCAAAAGGGCAATGCAAGGAAAGGCAAAATGGCAAAGCAAGACAAGGCAAGGAAAAAGGGTATAGCAAGTCAAGGCAAGGTAAGGCAAAAGGGCAATTCAAGGAAAGGCAAAATGTCAAAGCAAGGCAAGGCAAAAGGGCAAAGCATGGCAAGGCAAGGCAATGAAAACGGGCAACTCAATGCAAGGCCAGGCAAAAGGGCAAAGAAAGGCAAGGCAAGGTAAGTCAAAAGGACAAACCATGGCAAGGCCAGGAAAAAGGCCAAAGCAAGGAAAGGCAAGGCAAAAGGGGAAAGCAAGGCAAGGGAAAATGGCAAAGCAAGGCAAGGCAAGGCAAGACAAAAGGGCAAAGCAAGGCAAGGAAAAAGAGCAAAGCATGGCAAGGCAAGGCAAAGCAAAAGGGCAAAGAAAGACAAGGTAAGGCAAGGTAAAATGTCAAAGTAAGGCAATGTAAGGCAAATCAAAATGGCAAAGCAAGGCATGGCAAGGAAAAAGGGCAAAGCAAGGCAAGGCAAAACGGCAAAATAAGGCAAGGCAAGGGAATGCAAAAGGGCAAAGCAAGGCAAGTCAAAACGGAAAAGTAAAGCAAGACAAGGGAAGGCAAAAGGGCAAAGCAAAGACATGGAAAGGCAAGGCAAGGCAAAGCAAAAGGACAAAGCAAGACAAGGTAAGGCAAGGCAAAATGTCAAAGTAAGGCAATGCAATGCAAATCAAAAGGGCAAAGCAAGGCATGGCAAGGAAAAAGGGCAAAGCAAGGCATGGAAAGGCAAGGCAAGGCAAGGGAAAAGGGCAAAGCAAGGCAAGGAAAGGCAAGGCAAAAGGGGAAAGCAAAGCAAGGCAAGGCAAAAGGATAAGCAAGACACGTCAAGGCAAGGTAAAGATGAAAGTAAGGCAATGCAAGGCAAATCAAAACGGCAAAACAAGGCAAGGCAAGGCAAAAGGGCAAAGCAAGTCAAGGCAAAACGGCAAAGTAAGGCAAGGCAAGAGAAGGCAAAAGAGCAAAGCAAGGCAAGGCAAAAAGGAAAAGTAAAGCAAGGCAAGGGAAGGCAAAAGGGAAAAGCAAGACATGGAAAGGCAAGGCAAGGCAAAGCAAAAGGGAAAAGCAAGGCAAGGCAAGGTGAGGCAAAAGGGCAATGCAAGGAAAGGCAAAATGGCAAAGCAAGGCAAGGCAAAAGGGCAAAGCAAGTCAAGGCAAGGTAAGGCAAAAGAGCAAAACAAGGGAAGGCAAGGCAAAAGAGCAGAGCAAGGGAAGGCAAGGCAAAAGGGAAAAGCAAGGAAAGGTAAGGCAAGGCAAAAGGGCAAAGCAAGGCATGGCAAAAGGGCAAAGCATGGCAAGGAAAGGCAAGGCAAAAGGGCAAAGCATGGCAAGGCAAGGCAAAGCAAAAGGGCAAAGCCAGACAAGGTAAGGCAAGGCAAGGCAAAGCAAAAGGGAAAAGCAAGACAAGGTTAGGCAAGGCAAAATTTCAAAGTAAGGCAATGTAATGCAAATCAAAAGGGCAAAGCAAGGCATGGCAAGGAAAAAGGGCAAAGCAAGGCATGGAAAGGCAAGGCAAGGGAAAAGGGCTAAGCAAGGCAAGGTAAGGCAAAAGGGCAATGCAAGGAAAGGCAAAATGGCAAAGCAAGGCAAGGCAAAAGGGAAAAGCATGGCAAGACAAGGCAAGGAAAAAGGGCAAGGCAAGGAAAGGGAAAACTGCAAAGCAAGGCTAGGCAATGTAAGGCAAAAGGGCAAAGCAAGGCAAAGCTAGACAAAAGGGCAAAGGAAGGCAAGGCAAGGCAAAAGGGGAAAGCAAGGTCAGACAAGGGAAGGCAAAATGGCAAAGAAAGGGAAGGCAAGGCAAAAGAGCAAAGCAAGGGAAGGCAAGGCAAAAGGGAAAATCAAGTCAAGGCAAGGTAAGAGAAAAGTTCAAAGCAAGGGAAGGAAAAAGAGCAAAGCATGTCACGGCAAGGCAAAAGGTCAGAAGAAAGGCAAGGCAAAAGGGGAAAGCAAGGTAAGACAAGGGAAGGCAAAATGGCAAATCAAGGCAAAGCAAGGCAAAAGTACAAAGCAAGGTAAGGCAAGGAAAGACAAAAGGGCAATGCAAGGCAAGGCCGGGAAAAAGGGCAAATCAAGGCAAGGCAAATCAAGGCAAAAGGGCAAACCAAAGCAAGGCCAGACAAGGCAAAAGGGCAAAGCATGGCAAGGCAAGGCAAACGAGAAAAGCAATGCAAGGGAAGGCAAAATGGCAAAGCAAGGCAAGTCAAAACGGAAAAGTAAAGCAAGACAAGGGAAGGCAAAAGGGCAAAGCAAGACATGGAAAGGCAAGGCAAGGCAAAGCAAAAGGGAAAAGCAAGACAAGTCAGGCAAGGCAAAATGTCAAAGTAAGGCAATGCAATGCAAATCAAAAGGGCAAAGCAAGGCATGGCAAGGAAAAAGGGCAAAGCAAGGCAAGGTAAGGCAAAAGGGCAATGCAAGCAAAGGCAAAATGGCAATGCAAGGAAAGGCAAAATGGCAAAGCAAGGCAAGGAAAAAGGGCAAAGCAAGGCAAGGCAAAACGGCAAAGTAAGGCAAGGCAAGGGAATGCAAAAGGGCAAAGCAAGGCAAGTCAAAACGGAAAAGTAAAGCAAGACAAGGGAAGGCAAATGGGCAAAGCATGGCAAGGCAAGGCAAAGCAAAAGGGCAAAGCAAGACAAGGTAAGGCAAGGCAAAATGTGAAAGTAAGGCAATGTAGGAGAAAGGAAGGAGAAAGGAGAAAGGAAGGCAAGGCAAGGCAAGGCAAAGAGGCAAAGTATGGCAAGGCAAAAGGGCAAAGCAAGGCAAGGTAAGGCAAAGGGGCAAAGCAAGGCATGGAAAGGCAAGGCAAGGGAAGGCAAAAGGGCAAAGCATGTCAAGGCAAGGTAAGGCAAAAGGGCAATGCAAGGAAAGGCAAAATGGCAAAGCAAGACAAGGCAAGGAAAAAGGGTATAGCAAGTCAAGGCAAGGTAAGGCAAAAGGGCAATTCAAGGAAAGGCAAAATGTCAAAGCAAGGCAAGGCAAAAGGGCAAAGCATGGCAAGGCAAGGCAATGAAAAAGGGCAACTCAATGCAAGGCCAGGCAAAAGGGCAAAGAAAGGCAAGGCAAGGTAAGTCAAAAGGACAAACCATGGCAAGGCCAGGAAAAAGGCCAAAGCAAGGAAAGGCAAGGCAAAAGGGGAAAGCAAGGCAAGGGAAAATGGCAAAGCAAGGCAAGGCAAGGCAAGACAAAAGGGCAAAGCAAGGCAAGGTAAGGCAAGGTAAAATGTCAAAGTAAGGCAATGTAAGGCAAATCAAAATGGCAAAGCAAGGCATGGCAAGGAAAAAGGGCAAAGCAAGGCATGGAAAGGCAAGGCAAGGGAAAAGGGCTAAGCAAGGCAAGGTAAGGCAAAAGGGCAATGCAAGGAAAGGCAAAATGGCAAAGCAAGGCAAGGCAAAAGGGAAAAGCATGGCAAGACAAGGCAAGGAAAAAGGGCAAGGCAAGGAAAGGGAAAACTGCAAAGCAAGGCTAGGCAATGTAAGGCAAAAGGGCAAAGCAAGGCAAAGCTAGACAAAAGGGCAAAGGAAGGCAAGGCAAGGCAAAAGGGGAAAGCAAGGTCAGACAAGGGAAGGCAAAATGGCAAAGAAAGGGAAGGCAAGGCAAAAGAGCAAAGCAAGGGAAGGCAAGGCAAAAGGGAAAATCAAGTCAAGGCAAGGTAAGAGAAAAGTTCAAAGCAAGGGAAGGAAAAAGAGCAAAGCATGTCACGGCAAGGCAAAAGGTCAGAAGAAAGGCAAGGCAAAAGGGGAAAGCAAGGTAAGACAAGGGAAGGCAAAATGGCAAATCAAGGCAAAGCAAGGCAAAAGTACAAAGCAAGGCAAGGCAAGAGAAGGCAAAAGAGCAAAGCAAGGCAAGGCAAAAAGGAAAAGTAAAGCAAGGCAAGGGAAGGCAAAAGGGAAAAGCAAGACATGGAAAGGCAAGGCAAGGCAAAGCAAAAGGGAAAAGCAAGGCAAGGCAAGGTGAGGCAAAAGGGCAATGCAAGGAAAGGCAAAATGGCAAAGCAAGGCAAGGCAAAAGGGCAAAGCAAGTCAAGGCAAGGTAAGGCAAAAGAGCAAAACAAGGGAAGGCAAGGCAAAAGAGCAAAGCAAGGGAAGGCAAGGCAAAAGGGAAAAGCAAGGAAAGGTAAGGCAAGGCAAAAGGGCAAAGCAAGGCATGGCAAAAGGGCAAAGCATGGCAAGGAAAGGCAAGGCAAAAGGGCAAAGCATGGCAAGGCAAGGCAAAGCAAAAGGGCAAAGCCAGACAAGGTAAGGCAAGGCAAGGCAAAGCAAAAGGGAAAAGCAAGACAAGGTTAGGCAAGGCAAAATTTCAAAGTAAGGCAATGTAATGCAAATCAAAAGGGCAAAGCAAGGCATGGCAAGGAAAAAGGGCAAAGCAAGGCATGGAAAGGCAAGGCAAGGGAAAAGGGCTAAGCAAGGCAAGGTAAGGCAAAAGGGCAATGCAAGGAAAGGCAAAATGGCAAAGCAAGGCAAGGCAAAAGGGAAAAGCATGGCAAGACAAGGCAAGGAAAAAGGGCAAGGCAAGGAAAGGGAAAACTGCAAAGCAAGGCTAGGCAATGTAAGGCAAAAGGGCAAAGCAAGGCAAAGCTAGACAAAAGGGCAAAGGAAGGCAAGGCAAGGCAAAAGGGGAAAGCAAGGTCAGACAAGGGAAGGCAAAATGGCAAAGAAAGGGAAGGCAAGGCAAAAGAGCAAAGCAAGGGAAGGCAAGGCAAAAGGGAAAATCAAGTCAAGGCAAGGTAAGAGAAAAGTTCAAAGCAAGGGAAGGAAAAAGAGCAAAGCATGTCACGGCAAGGCAAAAGGTCAGAAGAAAGGCAAGGCAAAAGGGGAGGGCAAGGTAAGACAAGGGAAGGCAAAATGGCAAATCAAGGCAAAGCAAGGCAAAAGTACAAAGCAAGGTAAGGCAAGGAAAGACAAAAGGGCAATGCAAGGCAAGGCCGGCAAAAAGGGCAAATCAAGGCAAGGCAAATCAAGGCAAAAGGGCAAACCAAAGCAAGGCCAGACAAGGCAAAAGGGCAAAGCATGGCAAGGCAAGGCAAACGAGAAAAGCAATGCAAGGGAAGGCAAAATGGCAAAGCAAGGCAAGTCAAAACGGAAAAGTAAAGCAAGACAAGGGAAGGCAAAAGGGCAAAGCAAGACATGGAAAGGCAAGGCAAGGCAAAGCAAAAGGGAAAAGCAAGACAAGTCAGGCAAGGCAAAATGTCAAAGTAAGGCAATGCAATGCAAATCAAAAGGGCAAAGCAAGGCATGGCAAGGAAAAAGGGCAAAGCAAGGCAAGGTAAGGCAAAAGGGCAATGCAAGCAAAGGCAAAATGGCAATGCAAGGAAAGGCAAAATGGCAAAGCAAGGCAAGGAAAAAGGGCAAAGCAAGGCAAGGTAAGGCAAAGGGGCAAAGCAAGGCATGGAAAGGCAAGGCAAGGGAAGGCAAAAGGGTAAAGAAAGGCAAGGAAAGGCAAGGCAAAAGTGGAAAGCAAAGCAAGGCAAGGCAAAAGGATAAGGAAGACACGTCAAGGCAAGGCAAAGATGAAAGTAAGGCAATGCAAGGCAATTCAAAACGGCAAAACAAGGAAAGGCAAGGCAAAAGGGCAAAGCAAAGCAAGTCAAAAGGGCAAAGCATGACAAGGCAAGGCAAGGCAAAAGGGCAAAGCATGTCAAGGCAAGGTAAGGCAAAAGGGCAATGCAAGGAAAGGCAAAATGGCAAAGCAAGACAAGGCAAGGAAAAAGGGTATAGCAAGTCAAGGCAAGGTAAGGCAAAAGGGCAATTCAAGGAAAGGCAAAATGGCAAAGCAAGGCAAGGCAAAAGGGCAAAGCATGGCAAGGCAAGGCAATGAAAAAGGGCAACTCAATGCAAGGCCAGGCAAAAGGGCAAAGCATGGCAAGGCAAGGTAAGTCAAAAGGACAAACCATGGCAAGGCCAGGAAAAAGGCCAAAGCAAGGAAAGGCAAGGCAAAACGGGAAAGCAAGGCAAGGGAAAATGGCAAAGCAAGGCAAGGCAAGGCAAGACAAAAGGGCAAAGCAAGGCAAGGAAAAAGAGCAAAGCATGGCAAGGCAAGGCAAGGCAAAAGGTCAAAAGAAAGGCAAGGCAAATCAGGGCAAAAGGAGAAAGGAAGGCAAGGCAAGACAAGGCAAAGAGGCAAAGCAAGGCAAGGCAAAAAGGCAAAGCAAGGCAAGGTAAGGCAAAGGGGCAAAGCAAGGCATGGAAAGGCAAGGCAAAAGGGGAAAGCAAAGCAAGGCAAGGCGAAAGGATAAGGAAGACACGTCAAGGCAAGGCAAAGATGAAAGTAAGGCAATTCAAGGAAATTGAAAACAGCAAAACAAGGAAAGGCAAGGCAAAAGGGCAAAGCAAAGCAAGTCAAAAGGGCAAAGCATGACAAGGCAAGGCAAGGCAAAAGGGCAAAGCATGTCAAGGCAAGGTAAGGCAAAAGGGCAATGCAAGGCAAGGCAAAACGGCAAAGTAAGGCAAGGCAAGAGAAGGCAAAAGAGCAAAGCAAGTCAAGGCAAAAAAGAAAAGTAAAGCAAGGCAAGGGAAGGCAAAAGCGCAAAGCAAGACATGGAAAGGCAAGGCAAGGCAAAGCAAAAGGGAAAAGCAAGGCAAGGCAAGGTGAGGCAAAAGGGCAATGCAAGGAAAGGCAAAATGGCAAAGCAAGGCAAGGCAAAAGGGCAAAGCAAGTCAAGGCAAGGTAAGGCAAAAGGGAAAAACAAGGGAAGGCAAGGCAAAAGAGCAAAGCAAGGGAAGGCAAGGCAAAAGGGAAAAGGAAGGAAAGGAAAGGCAAGGCAAAAGGGAAAGCAAGGCATGGCAAAAGGGCAAAGCATGGCAAGGAAAGGCAAGGCAAAAGGGCAAAGCATGTCAAGGCAAGGCAAAGCCAGACAAGGTAAGGCACGGAAAAATGTTAAAGTAAGGCAAGGCAAGGGAATGCAAAAGGGCAAAGCAAGGCAAGTCAAAACGGAAAAGTAAAGCAAGACAAGGGAAGGCAAAAGGGCAAAGCAAGACATGGAAAGGCAAGGCAAGGCAAAGCAAAAGGGAAAAGCAAGACAAGTCAGGCAAGGCAAAATGTCAAAGTAAGGCAATGCAATGCAAATCAAAAGGGCAAAGCAAGGCATGGCAAGGAAAAAGGGCAAAGCAAGGCAAGGTAAGGCAAAAGGGCAATGCAAGCAAAGGCAAAATGGCAATGCAAGGAAAGGCAAAATGGCAAAGCAAGGCAAGGAAAAAGGGCAAAGCAAGGCAAGGCAAAACGGCAAAGTAAGGCAAGGCAAGGGAATGCAAAAGGGCAAAGCAAGGCAAGTCAAAACGGAAAAGTAAAGCAAGACAAGGGAAGGCAAATGGGCAAAGCATGGCAAGGCAAGGCAAAGCAAAAGGGCAAAGCAAGACAAGGTAAGGCAAGGCAAAATGTGAAAGTAAGGCAATGTAGGAGAAAGGAAGGAGAAAGGAGAAAGGAAGGCAAGGCAAGACAAGGCAAAGAGGCAAAGTATGGCAAGGCAAAAGGGCAAAGCAAGGCAAGGTAAGGCAAAGGGGCAAAGTAAGGCATGGAAAGGCAAGGCAAGGGAAGGCAAAAGGGTAAAGAAAGGCAAGGAAAGGCAAGGCAAAAGGGGAAAGCAAAGCAAGGCAAGGCAAAAGGATAAGGAAGACACGTCAAGGCAAGGCAAAGATGAAAGTAAGGCAATGCAAGGCAATTCAAAACGGCAAAACAAGGAAAGTCAAGGCAAAAGGGCAAAGCAAAGCAACTCAAAAGGGCAAAGCATGACAAGGCAAGGCAAGGCAAAAGGGCAAAGCATGTCAAGGCAAGGTAAGGCGAAAGGGCAATGCAAGGAAAGGCAAAATGGCAAAGCAAGACAAGGCAAGGAAAAAGGGTATAGCAAGTCAAGGCAAGGTAAGGCAAAAGGGCAATTCAAGGAAAGGCAAAATGGCAAAGCAAGGCAAGGCAAAAGGGCAAAGCATGGCAAGGCAAGGCAATGAAAAAGGGCAACTCAATGAAAGGCCAGGCAAAAGGGCAAAGAAAGGCAAGGCAAGGTAAGTCAAAAGGACAAACATGGCAAGGCCAGGAAAAAGGCCAAAGCAAGGAAAGGCAAGGCAAAAGCGGAAAGCAAGGCAAGGGAAAATGGCAAAGCAAGGCAAGGCAAGGAAGACAAAAGGGCAAAGCAAGGCAAGGAAAAAGAGCAAAGCATGGCAAGGCAAGGCAAGGCAAAAGGTCAAAAGAAAGGCAAGGCAAATCAGGGCAAAAGGAGAAAGGAAGGCAAGGCAAGACAAGGCAAAGAGGCAAAGCAAGGCAAGGCAAAAAGGCAAAGCAAGGCAAGGTAAGGCAAAGGGGCAAAGCAAGGCATGGAAAGGCAAGGCAAAAGGGGAAAGCAAAGCAAGGCAAGGCGAAAGGATAAGGAAGACACGTCAAGGCAAGGCAAAGATGAAAGTAAGGCAATGCAAGGAAATTGAAAACAGCAAAACAAGGAAAGGCAAGGCAAAAGGGCAAAGCAAAGCAAGTGAAAAGGGCAAAGCATGACAAGGCAAGGCAAGGCAAAAGGGCAATGCAAGGAAAGGCAAAATGGCAAAGCAAGACAAGGCAAAGGGGCAAAGCATAACGAGGCAAAGCAAGGCAAAAGGGCAAAGCAAGGCAAGTCAAAAGGGCAAAGCATGACAAGGCAAGGCAAGGAAAAAGGGTATAGCAGAGTCAAGGCAAGGTAAGGCAAAAGGGCAATTCAAGGAAAGGCAAAATGGCAAAGCAAGGCAAGGCAAAAGGGCAAAGAATGGCAAGGCAAGGCAAGGAAAAAGGGCAACTCAATGCAAGGCCAGGAAAACTGCAAAGAAAGGCAAGGCATGGTAAGTCAAAATGACAAACCATGGCAAGGCCAGGAAAAAGGCCAAAGCAAGGAAAGGCAAGGCAAAAGGGGAAAGCAAGGCAAGGGAAAATGGCAAAGCAAGGCAAGGCAAGGCAAGACAAAAGGGCAAAGCAAGGCAAGGAAAAAGGGCAAAGCAAACAAGTCAAAATGGCAAAGTATGACAAGGCAAGGCAAGGAAAAAGGCTATAGCAAGTCAAGGCAAGGTAAGGCAAAAGGGCAATTCAAGGAAAGGCAAAATGGCAAAGCAAGGCAAGGCAAAAGGGCAAAGCAAAGCAAGTCAAAATGGCAAAGTATGACAAGGCAAGGCAAGGAAAAAGGCTATAGCAAGTCAAGGCAAGGTAAGGCAAAAGGGCAATTCAAGGAAAGGCAAAATGGCAAAGCAAGGCAAGGCAAAAGGGCAAAGCATAACAAGGCAAAGCAAGGCAAAAGGGCAAAGCAAGGCAAGGCAAAAGGGCAAAGCATGGCAAGGCAAGGAAAAAGGGCAACTCTATGCAAGGCCGGGCAAAAGTGCAAAGAAAGGCAAGGCAAGGTAAGTCAAAAGGACAAAAGCATGGCAAGGCCAGGAAAAAGGCCAAAGCAAGGAAAGGCAAGGCAAAAGGGGAAAGCAAGGCAAGGGGAAATGGCAAAGCAAGGCAAGGCAAGGCAAGACAAAAGGGCAAAGCAAGGCAAGGAAAAAGAGCAAAGCATGGCAAGGCAAGGCAAGGCAATAGGTCAAAAGAAAGGCAAGGCAAATCAGGGCAAAAGGAGAAAGGAAGGCAAGGCAAGACAAGGCAAAGAGTCAAAGCAAGGCAAGGCAAAGGGTCAAAGGAAGGCATGGAAAGGCAAGGCAAAGGAAGGCAAAAGGGTAAAGCAAGGCAAGGAAAGGCAAGGCAAAAGGGGAAAGCAAAGCAAGGCAAGGCAAAATGATAAGGAAGACACGTCAAGGCAAGGCAAAGATGAAAGTAAGGCAATGCAAGGCAATTCAAAATGGCAAAACAAGGAAAGGCAAGGCAAAAGGGCAAAGCAAAGCAAGTCAAAAGGGCAAAGCATGACAAGGCAAGGTAAGGCAAAAGGGCAATGCAAGGAAAGGCAAAATGGCAAAGCAAGACAAGGCAAAAGGGTAAAGCATAACAAGGCAAAGCAAGGCAAAAGGGCAAAGCAAGGCAAGTCAAAAGGGCAAAGCATGAAAAGGCAAGGCAAGGAAAAAGGTTATAGCAATCAAGGCAAGGTAAGGCAAAAGGGCAATTCAAGGAAAGACAAAATGGCAAAGCAAGGCAAGGCAAAAGGGCAAAGCATGGCAAGGGAAGGAAAAAGGGCAACTCAATGCAAGGCCAGGCAAAAGTGCAAAGAAAGGCAAGGCAAGGTAAGTCAAAAGGACAAACCATGGCAAGGCCAGGAAAAAGGCCAAAGCAAGGAAAGGCAAGGCAAAAGGGAAAAGCAAGGCAAGGGAAAATGGCAAAGCAAGGCAAGGCAAGGCAAGACAAAAGGGCAAAGCAAGGCAAGGAAAAAGAGCAAAGCATGGCAAGGCAAGGCAAGGCAAAAGGTCAAAAGAAAGGCAAGGCAAATCAGGGCAAAAGGAGAAAGGAAGGCAAGGCAAGACAAGGCAAAGAGGCAAAGCAAGGCAAGGTAAGGCAAGGCAAAAGGGGAAAGCAAAGCAAGGCAAGGCGAAAGGATAAGGAAGACACGTCAAGGCAAGGCAAAGATGAAAGTAAGGCAATGCAAGGAAATTGAAAACGGCAAAACAAGGAAAGGCAAGGCAAAAGGGCAAAGCAAAGCAAGTCAAAAGGGCAAAGCATGACAAGGCAAGGCAATGCAAAACGGCAAAGCATGAAAAGGCAAGGCAAGGCAAAAGGGTAAAGCATGTCAAGGCAAGGTAAGGCAAAAGGGCAATGCAAGGAAAAGCAAAATGGCAAAGCAAGACAAGGCAAAAGGGAAAGCATAACAAGGCAAAGCAAGGTAAAAGGGCAAAGCAAGGCAAGGCAAAAGGGCAAAGCAAGGAAAGTCAAAAGGGCAAAGCATGACAAGGCAAGGCAAGGAAAAAGGGTATAGCAAGTCAAGGCAAGGTAAGGCAAAAGGGCAATTCAAGGAAAGGCAAAATGGCAAAGCAAGGCAAGGCAAAAGGACAAAGCAAAGCAAGTCAAAAGGGCAAAGCATGACAAGGCAAGGCAAGGAAAAAGGGTATAGCAAGTCAAGGCAAGGTAAGGCAAAAGGGCAATTCAAGGAAAGGCAAAATGGCAAAGCAAGGCAAAGCAAAAGGGCAAAGCAAAGCAAGTCAAAATGGCAAAGTATGACAAGGCAAGGCAAGGAAAAAGGGTATAGCAAGTCAAGGCAAAGTAAGGCAAAAGGGCAATTCAAGGAAAGGCAAAATGGCAAAGCAAGGCAAGGCAAAAGGGCAAAGCATAACAAGGCAAAGCAAGGCAAAAGGGCAAAGCAAGGCAAGGCAAAAGGGCAAAGCAAGGCAAGTCAAAAGGGCAAAGCATGACAAGGCAAGGCAAGGAAAAAGGGTGTAGCATGCCAAGGCAAGGTAAGGCAAAAGGGCAATTCAAGGAAAGGCAAAATGGCAAAGCAAGGCAAGGCAAAAGGGCAAAGCAAGGCCAGGCAAAAGTGCAAAGAAAGGCAAGGCAAGGTAAGTCAAAAGGACAAACCATGGCAAGGCCAGGAAAAAGGCCAAAGCAAGGAAAGGCAAGGCTAAAGGGGAAAGCAAGGCAAGGGAAAATGGCAAAGCAAGGCAAGGCAAGGAAAGACAAAAGGGCAAAGCAAGGCAAGGAAAAAGAGCAAAGCATGGCAAGGCAAGGCAAAAGGTCAAAAGAAAGGCAAGGCAAATCAGGGCAAAAGGAGAAAGGAAGGCAATGCAAGACAAGGCAAAGAGACAAAGCAAGGCAAGGCAAAAGGGCATAGCAAGGCAAGTTAAGGCAAAGGGGCAAAGCAAGGCATGGAATGGCAAAGGCAAGGGAAGGCAAATGGGCAAAGCCTGGCAAGGCAAGGCAAAGCAAAAGGGCAAAGCAAGACAAGGTAAGGCAAGGCAAAATGTGAAAGTAAGGCAATGTAGGAGAAAGGAAGGAGAAAGGAGAAAGGAAGGCAAGGCAAGACAAGGCAAAGAGGCAAAGTATGGCAAGGCAAAAGGGCAAAGCAAGGCAAGGTAAGGCAAAGGGGCAAAGCAAGGCATGGAAAGGCAAGGCAAGGGAAGGCAAAAGGGTAAAGAAAGGCAAGGAAAAGCAAGGCAAAAGGGGAAAGCAAAGCAAGGCAAGGCAAAAGGATAAGGAAGACACGTCAAGGCAAGGCAAAGATGAAAGTAAGGCAATGCAAGGCAATTCAAAACGGCAAAACAAGGAAAGGCAAGGCAAAAGGGCAAAGCAAAGCAAGTCAAAAGGGCAAAGCATGACAAGGCAAGGCAAGGCAAAAGGGCAAAGCATGTCAGGCAAGGTAAGGCAAAAATGCAATGCAAGGAAAGGCAAAATGTCAAAGCAAGACAAGGCAAGGAAAAAGGGTATAGCAAGTCAAGGCAAGGTAAGGCAAAAGGGCAATTCAAGGAAAGGCAAAATGGCAAAGCAAGGCAAGGCAAAAGGGCAAAGCATGGCAAGGCAAGGCAATGAAAAAGGGCAACTCAATGCAAGGCCAGGAAAAAAGGGCAAAGAAAGGCAAGGCAAGGTAAGTCAAAAGGACAAACCATGGCAAGGCCAGGAAAAAGGCCAAAGCAAGGAAAGGCAAGGCAAAAGGGGAAAGCAAGGCAAGGGAAAATGGCAAAGCAAGGCAAGGCAAGGCAAGACAAAAGGGCAAAGCAAGGCAAGGAAAAAGAGCAAAGCATGGCAAGGCAAGGCAAGGCAAAAGGTCAAAAGAAAGGCAAGGCAAATCAGGGCAAAAGGAGAAAGGAAGGCAAGGCAAGACAAGGCAAAGAGGCAAAGCAAGGCAAGGCAAAAAGGCAAAGGAAGGCAAGATAAGGCAAAGGGGCAAAGCAAGGCATGGAAAGGCAAGGCAAAAGGGGAAAGCAAAGCAAGGCAAGGCGAAAGTATAAGGAAGACACGTCAAGGCGAGGCAAAGATGAAAGTAAGGGAATGCAAGGAAATTGAAAACGGCAAAACAAGGAAAGGCAAGGCAAAAGGGCAAAGCAAAGCAAGTGAAAAGGGCAAAGCATGACAAGGCAAGGCAAGGCAAAAGGGCAAAGCATGTCAAGGCAAGGTAAGGCAAAAGGGCAATGCAAGGAAAGGCAAAATGGCAAAGCAAGACAAGGCAAAGGGGCAAAGCATAACGAGGCAAAGCAAGGCAAAAGGGCAAAGCAAGGCAAGTCAAAAGGGCAAAGCATGACAAGGCAAGGCAAGGAAAAAGGGTATAGCAGAGTCAAGGCAAGGTAAGGCAAAAGGGCAATTCAAGGAAAGGCAAAATGGCAAAGCAAGGCAAGGCAAAAGGGCAAAGAATGGCAAGGCAAGGCAAGGAAAAAGGGCAACTCAATGCAAGGCCAGGAAAACTGCAAAGAAAGGCAAGGCATGGTAAGTCAAAATGACAAACCATGGCAAGGCCAGGAAAAAGGCCAAAGCAAGGAAAGGCAAGGCAAAAGGGGAAAGCAAGGCAAGGGAAAATGGCAAAGCAAGGCAAGGCAAGGCAAGACAAAAGGGCAAAGCAAGGCAAGGAAAAAGGGCAAAGCAAACAAGTCAAAATGGCAAAGTATGACAAGGCAAGGCAAGGAAAAAGGCTATAGCAAGTCAAGGCAAGGTAAGGCAAAAGGGCAATTCAAGGAAAGGCAAAATGGCAAAGCAAGGCAAGGCAAAAGGGCAAAGCAAAGCAAGTCAAAATGGCAAAGTATGACAAGGCAAGGCAAGGAAAAAGGCTATAGCAAGTCAAGGCAAGGTAAGGCAAAAGGGCAATTCAAGGAAAGGCAAAATGGCAAAGCAAGGCAAGGCAAAAGGGCAAAGCATAACAAGGCAAAGCAAGGCAAAAGGGCAAAGCAAGGCAAGGCAAAAGGGCAAAGCATGGCAAGGCAAGGAAAAAGGGCAACTCTATGCAAGGCCGGGCAAAAGTGCAAAGAAAGGCAAGGCAAGGTAAGTCAAAAGGACAAAAGCATGGCAAGGCCAGGAAAAAGGCCAAAGCAAGGAAAGGCAAGGCAAAAGGGGAAAGCAAGGCAAGGGAAAATGGCAAAGCAAGGCAAGGCAAGGCAAGACAAAAGGGCAAAGCAAGGCAAGGAAAAAGAGCAAAGCATGGCAAGGCAAGGCAAGGCAATAGGTCAAAAGAAAGGCAAGGCAAATCAGGGCAAAAGGAGAAAGGAAGGCAAGGCAAGACAAGGCAAAGAGTCAAAGCAAGGCAAGGCAAAGGGTCAAAGGAAGGCATGGAAAGGCAAGGCAAAGGAAGGCAAAAGGGTAAAGCAAGGCAAGGAAAGGCAAGGCAAAAGGGGAAAGCAAAGCAAGGCAAGGCAAAATGATAAGGAAGACACGTCAAGGCAAGGCAAAGATGAAAGTAAGGCAATGCAAGGCAATTCAAAACGGCAAAACAAGGAAAGGCAAGGCAAAAGGGCAAAGCAAAGCAAGTCAAAAGGGCAAAGCATGACAAGGCAAGGTAAGGCAAAAGGGCAATGCAAGGAAAGGCAAAATGGCAAAGCAAGACAAGGCAAAAGGGTAAAGCATAACAAGGCAAAGCAAGGCAAAAGGGCAAAGCAAGGCAAGTCAAAAGGGCAAAGCATGAAAAGGCAAGGCAAGGAAAAAGGTTATAGCAATCAAGGCAAGGTAAGGCAAAAGGGCAATTCAAGGAAAGACAAAATGGCAAAGCAAGGCAAGGCAAAAGGGCAAAGCATGGCAAGGGAAGGAAAAAGGGCAACTCAATGCAAGGCCAGGCAAAAGTGCAAAGAAAGGCAAGGCAAGGTAAGTCAAAAGGACAAACCATGGCAAGGCCAGGAAAAAGGCCAAAGCAAGGAAAGGCAAGGCAAAAGGGAAAAGCAAGGCAAGGGAAAATGGCAAAGCAAGGCAAGGCAAGGCAAGACAAAAGGGCAAAGCAAGGCAAGGAAAAAGAGCAAAGCATGGCAAGGCAAGGCAAGGCAAAAGGTCAAAAGAAAGGCAAGGCAAATCAGGGCAAAAGGAGAAAGGAAGGCAAGGCAAGACAAGGCAAAGAGGCAAAGCAAGGCAAGGTAAGGCAAGGCAAAAGGGGAAAGCAAAGCAAGGCAAGGCGAAAGGATAAGGAAGACACGTCAAGGCAAGGCAAAGATGAAAGTAAGGCAATGCAAGGAAATTGAAAACGGCAAAACAAGGAAAGGCAAGGCAAAAGGGCAAAGCAAAGCAAGTCAAAAGGGCAAAGCATGACAAGGCAAGGCAATGCAAAAGGGCAAAGCATGAAAAGGCAAGGCCAGGCAAAAGGGTAAAGCATGTCAAGGCAAGGTAAGGCAAAAGGGCAATGCAAGGAAAAGCAAAATGGCAAAGCAAGACAAGGCAAAAGGGAAAGCATAACAAGGCAAAGCAAGGTAAAAGGGCAAAGCAAGGCAAGGCAAAAGGGCAAAGCAAGGAAAGTCAAAAGGGCAAAGCATGACAAGGCAAGGCAAGGAAAAAGGGTATAGCAAGTCAAGGCAAGGTAAGGCAAAAGGGCAATTCAAGGAAAGGCAAAATGGCAAAGCAAGGCAAGGCAAAAGGACAAAGCAAAGCAAGTCAAAAGGGCAAAGCATGACAAGGCAAGGCAAGGAAAAAGGGTATAGCAAGTCAAGGCAAGGTAAGGCAAAAGGGCAATTCAAGGAAAGGCAAAATGGCAAAGCAAGGCAAAGCAAAAGGGCAAAGCAAAGCAAGTCAAAATGGCAAAGTATGACAAGGCAAGGCAAGGAAAAAGGGTATAGCAAGTCAAGGCAAAGTAAGGCAAAAGGGCAATTCAAGGAAAGGCAAAATGGCAAAGCAAGGCAAGGCAAAAGGGCAAAGCATAACAAGGCAAAGCAAGGCAAAAGGGCAAAGCAAGGCAAGGCAAAAGGGCAAAGCAAGGCAAGTCAAAAGGGCAAAGCATGACAAGGCAAGGCAAGGAAAAAGGGTGTAGCATGCCAAGGCAAGGTAAGGCAAAAGGGCAATTCAAGGAAAGGCAAAATGGCAAAGCAAGGCAAGGCAAAAGGGAAAAGCAAGGCCAGGCAAAAGTGCAAAGAAAGGCAAGGCAAGGTAAGTCAAAAGGACAAACCATGGCAAGGCCAGGAAAAAGGCCAAAGCAAGGAAAGGCAAGGCTAAAGGGGAAAGCAAGGCAAGGGAAAATGGCAAAGCAAGGCAAGGCAAGGAAAGACAAAAGGGCAAAGCAAGGCAAGGAAAAAGAGCAAAGCATGGCAAGGCAAGGCAAAAGGTCAAAAGAAAGGCAAGGCAAATCAGGGCAAAAGGAGAAAGGAAGGCAATGCAAGACAAGGCAAAGAGACAAAGCAAGGCAAGGCAAAAGGGCATAGCAAGGCAAGTTAAGGCAAAGGGGCAAAGCAAGGCATGGAAAGGCAAAGGCAAGGGAAGGCAAATGGGCAAAGCCTGGCAAGGCAAGGCAAAGCAAAAGGGCAAAGCAAGACAAGGTAAGGCAAGGCAAAATGTGAAAGTAAGGCAATGTAGGAGAAAGGAAGGAGAAAGGAGAAAGGAAGGCAAGGCAAGACAAGGCAAAGAGGCAAAGTATGGCAAGGCAAAAGGGCAAAGCAAGGCAAGGTAAGGCAAAGGGGCAAAGCAAGGCATGGAAAGGCAAGGCAAGGGAAGGCAAAAGGGTAAAGAAAGGCAAGGAAAAGCAAGGCAAAAGGGGAAAGCAAAGCAAGGCAAGGCAAAAGGATAAGGAAGACACGTCAAGGCAAGGCAAAGATGAAAGTAAGGCAATGCAAGGCAATTCAAAACGGCAAAACAAGGAAAGGCAAGGCAAAAGGGCAAAGCAAAGCAAGTCAAAAGGGCAAAGCATGACAAGGCAAGGCAAGGCAAAAGGGCAAAGCATGTCAGGCAAGGTAAGGCAAAAATGCAATGCAAGGAAAGGCAAAATGTCAAAGCAAGACAAGGCAAGGAAAAAGGGTATAGCAAGTCAAGGCAAGGTAAGACAAAAGGGCAATTCAAGGAAAGGCAAAATGGCAAAGCAAGGCAAGGCAAAAGGGCAAAGCATGGCAAGGCAAGGCAATGAAAAAGGGCAACTCAATGCAAGGCCAGGAAAAAAGGGCAAAGAAAGGCAAGGCAAGGTAAGTCAAAAGGACAAACCATGGCAAGGCCAGGAAAAAGGCCAAAGCAAGGAAAGGCAAGGCAAAAGGGGAAAGCAAGGCAAGGGAAAATGGCAAAGCAAGGCAAGGTAAGGCAAGACAAAAGGGCAAAGCAAGGCAAGGAAAAAGAGCAAAGCATGGCAAGGCAAGGCAAGGCAAAAGGTCAAAAGAAAGGCAAGGCAAATCAGGGCAAAAGGAGAAAGGAAGGCAAGGCAAGACAAGGCAAAGAGGCAAAGCAAGGCAAGGCAAAAAGGCAAAGGAAGGCAAGATAAGGCAAAGGGGCAAAGCAAGGCATGGAAAGGCAAGGCAAAAGGGGAAAGCAAAGCAAGGCAAGGCGAAAGTATAAGGAAGACACGTCAAGGCGAGGCAAAGATGAAAGTAAGGGAATGCAAGGAAATTGAAAACGGCAAAACAAGGAAAGGCAAGGCAAAAGGGCAAAGCAAAGCAAGTGAAAAGGGCAAAGCATGACAAGGCAAGGCAAGGCAAAAGGGCAAAGCATGTCAAGGCAAGGTAAGGCAAAAGGGCAATGCAAGGAAAGGCAAAATGGCAAAGCAAGACAAGGCAAAGGGGCAAAGCATAACGAGGCAAAGCAAGGCAAAAGGGCAAAGCAAGGCAAGTCAAAAGGGCAAAGCATGACAAGGCAAGGCAAGGAAAAAGGGTATAGCAAGTCAAGGCAAGGTAAGGCAAAAGGGCAATTCAAGGAAAGGCAAAATGGCAAAGCAAGGCAAGGCAAAAGGGCAAAGAATGGCAAGGCAAATCAAGGAAAAAGGGCAACTCAATGCAAGGCCAGGAAAACTGCAAAGAAAGGCAAGGCATGGTAAGTCAAAATGACAAACCATGGCAAGGCCAGGAAAAAGGCCAAAGCAAGGAAAGGCAAGGCAAAAGGGGAAAGCAAGGCAAGGGAAAATGGCAAAGCAAGGCAAGGCAAGACAAAAGGGCAAAGCAAGGCAAGGAAAAAGAGCAAAGCATGGCAATGCAAGGCAAGGCAAAAGGTCAAAAGAAAGGCAAGGCAAATCAGGGCAAAAGGAGAAAGGAAGGCAAGGCAAGACAAGGCAAAGAGGCAAAGCAAGGCAAGGCAAAAGGGCAAAGCAAGGCAAGGTAAGGCAAAGGGGCAAAGCAAGGCATGGAAAGGCAAGGCAAGGGAAGGCAAAAGGGTAAAGCAAGGCAAGGAAAGGCAAGGCAAAAGGGGAAAGCAAAGCAAGGCAAGGCAAAAGGATAAGGAAGACACGTCAAGGCAAGGCAAAGATGAAAGTAAGGCAATGCAAGGCAATTCAAAACGGCAAAAAAAGGAAAGGCAAGGCAAAAGGGCAAAGCAAAGCAAGTCAAAAAGGCAAAGAATGACAAGGCAAGGTAAGGCAAAAGGCTAAAGCATGTCAAGGCAAGGTAAGGCAAAAGGGCAATGCAAGGAAACTCAAAATGGCAAAGCAGACAAGGCAAAAGGGCAAAGCAGAACAAGGCAAAGCAAGGCAAAAGGGCAAAGCAAGGCAAGTCAAAAGGGCAAAGCATGACAAGGCAAGGCAAGGAAAAAGGGTATAGCAAGTCAAGGCAAGGTAAGGTAAAAGGGCAATTCAAGGAAAGGCAAAATGGCAAAGCAAGGCAAGGCAAAAGGGCAAAGCAAAGCAAGTCAAAATGGCAAAGTATGACAAGGCAAGGCAAGGAAAAAGGCTATAGCAAGTCAAGGCAAGGTAAGGCAAAAGGGCAATTCAAGGAAAGGCAAAATGGCAAAGCAAGGCAAGGCAAAAGGGCAAAGCATAACAAGGCAAAGCAAGGCAAAAGGGCAAAGCAAGGCAAGGCAAAAGGGCAAAGCATGGCAAGGCAAGGAAAAAGGGCAACTCAATGCAAGGCCGGGCAAAAGTGCAAAGAAAGGCAAGGCAAGGTAAGTCAAAAGGACAAAAGCATGGCAAGGCCAGGAAAAATGCCAAAGCTAGGAAAGGCAAGGCAAAAAGGGGAAAGCAAGGCAAGGGAAAATGGCAAAGCAAGGCAAGGTAAGGCAAGACAAAAGGGCAAAGCAAGGCAAGGAAAAAGAGCAAAGCATGGCAAGGCAAGGCAAGGCAAAAGGTCAAAAGAAAGGCAAGGCAAATCAGGGCAAAAGGAGAAAGCAAGGCAAGGCAAGACAAGGCAAAGAGTCAAAGCAAGGCAAGGCAAAGGGGCAAAGCAAGGCATGGAAAGGCAAGGCAAGGGAAGGCAAAAGGGTAAAGCAAGGCAAGGAAAGGCAAGTCAAAAGGGGAAAGCAAAGCAAGGCAAGGCAAAAGGATAAGGAAGACACGTCAAGGCAAGGCAAAGATGAAAGTAAGGCAATGCAAGGCAATTCAAAACGGCAAAACAAGGAAAGGCAAGGCAAAAGGGCAAAGCAAAGCAAGTCAAAAGGGCAAAGCATGACAAGGCAAGGTAAGGCAAAAGGGCAATGCAAGGAAAGGCAAAATGGCAAAGCAAGACAAGGCAAAAGGGTAAAGCATAACAAGGCAAAGCAAGGCAAAAGGGCAAAGCAAGGCAAGTCAAAAGGGCAAAGCATGAAAAGGCAAGGCAAGGAAAAAGGGTATAGCAAGTCAAGGCAAGGTAAGGCAAAAGGGCAATTAAAGGAAAGACAAAATGACAAAGCAAGGCAAGGCAAAAGGGCAAAGCATGGCAAGGCAAGGAAAAAGGGCAACTCAATGCAAGGCCAGGCAAAAGGGCAAAGAAAGGCAAGGCAAGGTAAGTCAAAAGGACAAACCATGGCAAGGCCAGGAAAAAGGCCAAAGCAAGGAAAGGCAAGGCAAAAGGGAAAAGCAAGGAAAAGCAAAATGGCAAAGCAAGACAAGGCAAAAGGGAAAGCATAACAAGGCAAAGCAAGGCAGAAGGGCAAAGCAAGGCAAGGCAAAAGGGCAAAGCAAGGAAAGTCAAAAGGGCAAAGCATGACAAGGCAAGGCAAGGAAAAAGGGTATAGCATGTCAAGGCAAGGTAAGGCAAAAGGGCAATTCAAGGAAAGGCAAAATGGCAAAGCAAGGCAAGGCAAAAGGACAAAGCAAAGCAAGTCAAAAGGGCAAAGCATGACAAGGCAAGGCAAGGAAAAAGGGTATAGCAAGTCAAGGCAAGGTAAGGCAAAAGGGCAATTCAAGGAAAGGCAAAATGGCAAAGCAAGGCAAGGCAAAAGGGCAAAGGAAAGCAAGTCAAAATGGCAAAGTATGACAAGGCAAGGCAAGGAAAAAGGGTATAGCAAGTCAAGGCAAAGTAAGGCAAAAGGGCAATTCAAGGAAAGGCAAAATGGCAAAGCAAGGCAAGGCAAAAGGGCAAAGCATAACAAGGCAAAGCAAGGCAAAAGGGCAAAGCAAGGCAAGGAAAAAGGGCAAAGCAAGGCAAGTCAAAAGGGCAAAGCATGACAAGGCAAGGCAAGGAAAAAGGCTATAGCAAGTCAAGGCAAGGTAAGGCAAAAGGGCAATTCAAGGAAAGGCAAAATGGCAAAGCAAGGCAAGGCAAAAGGGCAAAGCAAGGCCAGGCAAAAGTGCAAAGAAAGGCAAGGCAAGGTATATCAAAAGGACAAACCATGGCAAGGCCAGGAAAAAGGCCAAAGCAAGGAAAGGCAAGGCTAAAGGGGAAAGCAAGGCAAGGGAAAATGGCAAAGCAAGGCAAGGCAAGGAAAGACAAAAGGGCAAAGCAAGGCAAGGAAAAAGAGCAAAGCATGGCAAGGCAAGGCAAAAGGTCAAAAGAAAGGCAAGGCAAATCAGGGCAAAAGGAGAAAGGAAGGCAAGGCAAGACAAGGCAAAGAGACAAAGTAAGGCAAGGCAAAAGGGCATAGCAAGGCAAGGTAAGGCAAAGGGGCAAAGCAAGGCATGGAAAGGCAAAGGCAAGGGAAGGCAAAAGGGTAAAGCAAGGCAAGGTAAGGCAAGACAAAAGGGCAAAGCAAGGCAAGGAAAAAGAGCAAAGCATGGCAAGGCAAGACAAGGCAAAAGGTCAAAAGAAAGGCAAGGCAAATCAGGGCAAAAGGAGAAAGGAAGGCAAGGCAAGTCAAGGCAAAGAGTCAAAGCAAGGCAAGGCAAAGGGTCAAAGCAAGGCATGGAAAGGCAAGGCAAGGGAAGGCAAAAGGGTAAAGCAAGGCAAGGAAAGGCAAGGCAAAAGGGGAAAGCAAAGCAAGGCAAGGCAAAATGATAAGGAAGACACGTCAAGGCAAGGCAAAGATGAAAGTAGGGCAATGCAAGGCAATTCAAAACGGCAAAACAAGGAAAGGCAAGGCAAAAGGGCAAAGCAAAGCAAGTCAAAAGGGCCAAGCATGACAAGGCAAGGTAAGGCAAAAGGGCAATGCAAGGAAAGGCAAAATGGCAAAGCAAGACAAGGCAAAAGGGCAAAGCATAACAAGGCAAAGCAAGGCAAAAGGGCAAAGAAAGGCAGGTCAAAAGGGCAAAGCATGAAAAGGCAAGGCAAGGAAAAAGGGTATAGCAAGTCAAGGCAAGGTAAGGCAAAAGGGCAATTCAAGGAAAGACAAAATGGCAAAGCAAGGCAAGGCAAAAGGGCAAAGCATGGCAAGGCAAGGAAAAAGGGCAACTCAATGCAAGGCCAGGCAAAAGGGCAAAGAAAGGCAAGGCAAGGTAAGTCAAAAGGACAAACCATGGCAAGGCCAGGAAAAAGGCCAAAGCAAGGAAAGGCAAGGCAAAAGGGGAAAGCAAGGAAAGGGAAAATGGCAAAGCAAGGCAAGGCAAGGAAAGACAAAAGGGCAAAGCAAGGCAAGGAAAAAGAGCAAAGCATGGCAAGGCAAGGCAAAAGGTCAAAAGAAAGGCAAGGCAAATCAGGGCAAAAGGAGAAAGGAAGGCAAGGCAAGACAAGGCAAAGAGACAAAGTAAGGCAAGGCAAAAGGGCATAGCAAGGCAAGGTAAGGCAAAGGGGCAAAGCAAGGCATGGAAAGGCAAAGGCAAGGGAAGGCAAAAGGGTAAAGCAAGGCAAGGAAAGGCAAGGGAAAAGGAGAAAGCAAAGCAAGGCAAGGCAAAAGGATAAGGAAGACACGTCAAGGCAAGGCAAAGATGAAAGCAAGGCAATGCAAGGCAATTCAAAACGGCAAAACAAGGAAAGGCAAGGCAAAAGGGCAAAGCAAAGCAAGTCAAAAGGGCAAAGCATGACAAGGCAATGCAAGGCAAAAGGGCAAAGCATGACAAGGCAAGGTAAGGCAAAAGGGCAATGCAAGGAAAGGCCAAATGGCAAAGCAAGACAAGGCAAAAGGGCAAAGCATAACAAGGCAAAGCAAGGCAAAAGGGCAAAGCAAGGCAAGTCAAAAGGGCAAAGCATGACAAGGCAAGGCAAGGAAAAAGGGTATAGCAAGTCAAGGCAAGGTAAGGCAAAAGGGCAATTCAAGGAAAGGCAAAATGGCAAAGCAAGGCAAGGCAAAAGGGTAAAGCAAAGCAAGTCAAAATGGCAAAGTATGACAAGGCAAGGCAAGGAAAAAGGCTATAGCAAGTCAAGGCAAGGTAAGGCAAAAGGGCAATTCAAGGAAAGGCAAAATGGCAAAGCTAGGCAAGGCAAAAGGGCAAAGCATAACAAGGCAAAGCAAGGCAAAAGGGCAAAGCAAGGCAAGGCAAAAGGGCAAAGCATGGCAAGGCAAGGAAAAAGGGCAACTCAATGCAAGGCCGGGCAAAAGTGCAAAGAAAGGCAAGGCAAGGTAAGTCAAAAGGACAAACCATTGCAAGGCCAGGAAAAAGGCCAAAGCAAGGAAAGGCAAGGCAAAAGGGGAAAGCAAGGCAAGGGAAAATGGCAAAGCAAGGCAAGGTAAGGCAAGACAAAAGGGCAAAGCAAGGCAAGGAAAAAGAGCAAAGCATGGCAAGGCAAGGCAAGGCAAAAGGTCAAAAGAAAGGCAAGGCAAATCAGGGCAAAAGGAGAAAGGAAGGCAAGGCAAGTCAAGGCAAAGAGTCAAAGCAAGGCAAGGCAAAGGGTCAAAGGACGGCATGGAAAGGCAAGGCAAAAGAAGGCAAAAGGGTAAAGCAAGGTAAGGAAAGGCAAGGCAAAAGGGGAAAGCAAAGCAAGGCAAGGCAAAATGATAAGGAAGACACGTCAAGGCAAGGCAAAGATGAAAGTAAGGCAATGCAAGGCAATTCAAAACGGCAAAACAAGGAAAGGCAAGGAAAAAGGCAACTCAATGCAAGGCCAGGCAAAAGGGCAAAGAAAGGCAAGGCAAGGTAAGTCAAAAGGACAAACCATGGCAAGGCCAGGAAAAAGGCCAAAGCAAGGAAAGGCAAGGCAAAAGGGAAAAGCAAGGCAAGGGAAAATGGCAAAGCAAGGCAAGGCAAGGCAAGACAAAAGGGCAAAGCAAGGCAAAAGGGGAAAGAGCAAAGCATGGCAAGGCAAGGCAAGGCAAAAGGTCAAAAGAAAGGCAAGGCAAATCAGGGCAAAAGGAGAAAGGAAGGCAAGGCAAGGCAAGACAAAAGGGGAAAGCAAAGCAAGGCAAGGCGAAAGGATAAGGAAGACACGTCAAGGCAAGGCAAAGATGAAAGTAAGGCAATGCAAGGAAATTGAAAACGGCAAAACAAGGAAAGGCAAGGCAAAAGGGCAAAGCAAAGCAAGTCAAAAGGGCAAAGCATGACAAGGCAAGGTAAGGCAAAAGGGCAATGCAAGGAAAGGCAAAATGGCAAAGCAAGACAAGGCAAAAGGGCAAAGCATAACAAGGCAAAGCAAGGCAAAAGGGCAAACCAAGGCAAGTCAAAAGGGCAAAGCATGACAAGGCAAGGCAAGGAAAAAGGGTATAGCAAGTCAAGGCAAGGTAAGGCAAAAGGGCAATTCAAGGAAAGGCAAAATGGCAAAGCATGGCAAGGCAAAAGGGCAAAGCATGAAAAGGCAAGGCAAGGAAGAAGGGTATAGCAAGTCAAGGCAATGTAAGGCAAAAGGGCAAAGCAAGACAAGGCAAAAGGGCAAAGCAAGAAAAGTCAAATGGCAAAGCATGACAAGGCAAGGCAAGGAAAAAGGGTATAGCAAGTTAAGGCAAGGTAAGGCAAAAGGGCAATTCAAGGAAAGGCAAAATGGCAAAGCAAGGCAAGGCAAAAGGGCAAAGCAAAGCAAGTCAAAAGGGCAAAGCATGACAAGGCAAGGTAAGTCAAAAGGACAAACCATGGCAAGGCCAGGAAAAAGGCCAAAGCAAGGAAAGGCAAGGCAAAAGGGGAAAGCAAGGCAAGGGAAAATGGCAAAGCAAGGCAAGGCAAGGAAAGACAAAAGGGCAAAGCAAGGCAAGGAAAAAGAGCAAAGCATGGCAAGGCAAGGCAAAAGGTCAAAAGAAAGGCAAGGCAAATCAGGGCAAAAGGAGAAAGGAAGGCAAGGCAAGACAAGGCAAAGAGACAAAGCAAGGCAAGGCAAAAGGGCAAAGCAAAGCAAGTCAAAATGGCAAAGTATGACAAGGCAAGGCAAGGAAAAAGGCTATAGCAAGTCAAGGCAAGGTAAGGCAAAAGGGCAATTCAAGGAAAGGCAAAATGGCAAAGCAAGGCAAGGCAAAAGGGCAAAGCATAACAAGGCAAAGCAAGGCAAAAGGGCAAAGCAAGGCAAGGCAAAAGGGCAAAGCATGGCAGGGCAAGGAAAAAGGGCAACTCAATGCAAGGCCGGGCAAAAGTGCAAAGAAAGGCAAGGCAAGGTAAGTCAAAAGGACAAACCATGGCAAGGCCAGGAAAAAGGCCAAAGCAAGGAAAGGCAAGGCAAAAGGGGAAAGCAAGGCAAGGGAAAATGGCAAAGCAAGGCAAGGCAAGGCAAGACAAAAGGGCAAAGCAAGGCAAGGAAAAAGAGCAAAGCATGGCAAGGCAAGGCAAGGCAAAAGGTCAAAAGAAAGGCAAGGCAAATCAGGGCAAAAGGAGAAAGGAAGGCAAGGCAAGTCAAGGCAAAGAGTCAAAGCAAGGCAAGGCAAAGGGTCAAAGGAAGGCATGGAAAGGCAAGGCAAAGGAAGGCAAAAGGGTAAAGCAAGGCAAGGAAAGGCAAGGCAAAAGGGGAAAGCAAAGCAAGGCAAGGCAAAATGATAAGGAAGACACGTCAAGGCAAGGCAAAGATGAAAGTAAGGCAATGCAAGGCAATTCAAAACGGCAAAACAAGGAAAGGCAAGGCAAAAGGGCAAAGCAAAGCAAGTCAAAAGGGCAAAGCATGACAAGGCAAGGTAAGGCAAAAGGGCAAATCAAGACAAGGCAAAAGGGCAAAGCATAACAAGGCAAAGCAAGGCAAAAGGGCAAAGCAAGGCAAGTCAAAAGGGCAAAGCATGACAAGGCAAGGCAAGGAAAAAGGGTATAGCAAGTCAAGGCAAGGTAAGGCAAAAGGGCAATTCAAGGAAAGGCAAAATGGCAAAGCAAGGCAAGGCAAAAGGGCAAAGCATGAAAAGGCAAGGCAAGGAAAAAGGGTATAGCAAGTCAAGGCAAGGTAAGGCAAAAGGGCAATTCAAGGAAAGACAAAATGGCAAAGCAAGGCAAGGCAAAAGGGCAAAGCATGACAAGGCAAGGCAAGGAAAAAGGGTATAGCAAGTCAAGGCAAGGTAAGGCAAAAGGGCAATTCAAGGAAAGGCAAAATGGCAAAGCAAGGCAAGGCAAATGGCAAAGCATGAAAAGGCAAGGCAAGGAAAAAGGGTATAGCAAGTCAAGGCGAGGTAAGGCAAAAGGGCAATTCAAGGAAATGCAAAATGGCAAAGCAAGGCAAGGCAAAAGGGCAAAGCATAACAAGGCAAAGCAAGGCAAAAGGGCAAAGCAAGGCAAGGCAAAAGGGCAAAGCAAGGCAAGTCAAAAAGGCAAAGCATGACAAGGCAAGGCAAGGAAAAAGGGTATAGCAAGTCAAGGCAAGGTAAGGCAAAAGGGCAATTCAAGGAAAGGCAAAATGGCAAAGCAAGGCAAGGCAAAAGGGCAAAGCAAGGCCAAGCAAAAGTGCAAAGAAAGGCAAGGCAAGGTAAGTCAAAAGGACAAACCATGGCAAGGCCAGGAAAAAGGCCAAAGAAAGGAAAGGCAAGGCAAAAGGGGAAAGCAAGGCAAGGGAAAATGGCAAAGCAAGGCAAGGCAAGGAAAGACAAAAGGGCAAAGCAAGGCAAGGAAAAAGAGCAAAGCATGGCAAGGCAAGGCAAAAGGTCAAAAGAAAGGCAAGGCAAATCAGGGCAAAAGGAGAAAGGAAGGCAAGGCAAGACAAGGCAAAGAGACAAAGCAAGGCAAGGCAAAAGGGCATAGCAAGACAAGGTAAAGCAAAGGGGCAAAGCAAGGCATGGAAAGGCAAAGGCAAGGGAAGGCAAAAGGGTAAAGCAGGGCAAGGAAAGGCAAGGGAAAAGGAGAAAGCAAAGCAAGGCAAGGCAAAAGGATAAGGAAGACACGTCAAGGCAAGGCAAAGATGAAAGCAAGGCAATGCAAGGCAATTCAAAACGGCAAAACAAGGAAAGGCAAGGCAAAAGGGCAAAGCAAAGCAAGTCAAAAGGGCAAAGCATGACAAGGCAAGGCAAGGCAAAAGGGCAAAGCATGACAAGGCAAGGTAAGGCAAAAGGGCAAATCAAGACAAGGCAAAAGGGCAAAGCATAACAAGGCAAAGCAAGGCAAAAGGGCAAAGCAAGGCAAGTCAAAAGGGCAAAGCATGACAAGGCAAGGCAAGGAAAAAGGGTATAGCAAGTCAAGGCAAGGTGTGGCAAAAGGGCAATTCAAGGAAAGGCAAAATGGCAAAGCAAGGCAAGGCAAAAGGGCAAAGCATGAAAAGGCAAGGCAAGGAAAAAGGGTATAGCAAGTCAAGGCAAGGTAAGGCAAAAGGGCAATTCAAGGAAAGACAAAATGGCAAAGCAAGGCAAGGCAAAAGGGCAAAGCATGACAAGGCAAGGCAAGGAAAAAGGGTATAGCAAGTCAAGGCAAGGTAAGGCAAAAGGGCAATTCAAGGAAAGGCAAAATGGCAAAGCAAGGCAAGGCAAAAGGGCAAAGCATGACAAGGCAAGGCAAGGAAAAAGGGTATAGCAAGTCAAGGCAAGGTAAGGCAAAAGGGCAATTCAAGGAAAGACAAAATGGCAAAGCAAGGCAAGGCAAAAGGGCAAAGAATGGCAAGGCAAGGAAAAAGGGCAACTCAATGCAAGGCCAGGCAAAAGGGCAAAGAAAGGCAAGGCAAGGTAAGTCAAAAGGACAAACCATGGCAAGGCCAGGAAAAAGGCCAAAGCAAGGAAAGGCAAGGCAAAAGGGAAAAGCAAGGCAAGGGAAAATGGCAAAGCAGAGCAAGGCAAGGCAAGACAAAAGGGCAAAGCAAGGCAAGGAAAAAGAGCAAAGCATGGCAAGGCAAGGCAAGGCAAAAGGTCAAAAGAAAGGCAAGGCAAATCAGGGCAAAAGGAGAAAAGAAGGCAAGGCAAGACAAGGCAAAGAGGCAAAGCAAGGCAAGGTAAGGCAAGGCAAAAGGGGAAAGCAAAGCAAGGCAAGGCGAAAGGATAAGGAAGACACGTCAAGGCAAGGCAAAGATGAAAGTAAGGCAATGCAAGGAAATTGAAAACGGCAAAACAAGGAAAGGCAAGGCAAAAGGGCAAAGCAAAGCAAGTCAAAAGGGCAAAGCATGACAAGGCAAGGCAAGGCAAAAGGGTAAAGCATGTCAAGGCAAGGTAAGGCAAAAGGGCAATGCAAGGAAAAGCAAAATGGCAAAGCAAGACAAGGCAAAAGGGAAAGCATAACAAGGCAAAGCAAGGCAAAAGGGCAAAGCAAGACAAGGCAAAAGGGCAAAGCAAGGAAAGTCAAAAGGGCAAAGCATGACAAGGCAAGGCAAGGAAAAAGGGTATAGCAAGTCAAGGCAAGGTAAGGCAAAAGGGCAATTCAAGGAAAGGCAAAATGGCAAAGCAAGGCAAGGCAAAAGGGCAAAGCAAAGCAAGTCAAAAGGGCAAAGCATGACAAGGCAAGGCAATGCAAAAGGGCAAAGCATGAAAAGGCAAGGCAAGGCAAAAGGGTAAAGCATGTCAAGGCAAGGTAAGGCAAAAGGGCAATGCAAGGAAAAGCAAAATGGCAAAGCAAGACAAGGCAAAAGGGAAAGCATAACAAGGCAAAGCAAGGCAAAAGGGCAAAGCAAGACAAGGCAAAAGGGCAAAGCAAGGAAAGTCAAAAGGGCAAAGCATGACAAGGCAAGGCAAGGAAAAAGGGTATAGCAAGTCAAGGCAAGGTAAGGCAAAAGGGCAATTCAAGGAAAGGCAAAATGGCAAAGCAAGGCAAGGCAAAAGGACAAAGCAAAGCAAGTCAAAAGGGCAAAGCATGACAAGGCAAGGCAAGGAAAAAGGGTATAGCAAGTCAAGGCAAGGTAAGGCAAAAGGGCAATTCAAGGAAAGGCAAAATGGCAAAGCAAGGCAAGGCAAAAGGACAAAGCAAAGCAAGTCAAAAGGGCAAAGCATGACAAGGCAAGGCAAGGAAAAAGGGTGTAGCAAGTCAAGGCAAGGTAAGGCAAAAGGGCAATTCAAGGAAAGGCAAAATGGCAAAGCAAGGCAAGGCAAAAGGACAAAGCAAAGCAAGTCAAAAGGGCAAAGCATGACAAGGCAAGGCAAGGAAAAAGGGTATAGCAAGTCAAGGCAAGGTAAGGCAAAAGGGCAATTCAAGGAAAGGCAAAATGGCAAAGCAAGGCAAGGCAAAAGGGCAAAGCATGAAAAGGCAAGGCAAGGAAAAAGGGTATAGCAAGTCAAGGCAAGGTAAGGCAAAAGGGCAATTCAAGGAAAGACAAAATGGCAAAGCAAGGCAAGGCAAAAGGGCAAAGCATGACAAGGCAAGGCAAGGAAAAAGGGTATAGCAAGTCAAGGCAAGGTAAGGCAAAAGGGCAATTCAAGGAAAGGCAAAATGGCAAAGCAAGGCAAGGCAAAAGGGCAAAGCATGAAAAGGCAAGGCAAGGAAAAAGGGTATAGCAAGTCAAGGCAAGGTAAGGCAAAAGGGCAATTCAAGGAAAGGCAAAATGGCAAAGCAAGGCAAGGCAAAAGGGCAAAGCAAAGCAAGTCAAAATGGCAAAGTATGACAAGGCAAGGCAAGGAAAAAGGGTATAGCAAGTCAAGGCAAGGTAAGGCAAAAGGGCAATTCAAGGAAAGGCAAAATGGCAAAGCAAGGCAAGGCAAAAGGGCAAAGCATAACAAGGCAAAGCAAGGCAAAAGGGCAAAGCAAGGCAAGGCAAAAGGGCAAAGCAAGGCAAGTCAAAAAGGCAAAGCATGACAAGGCAAGGCAAGGAAAAAGGGTATAGCAAGTCAAGGCAAGGTAAGGCAAAAGGGCAATTCAAGGAAAGGCAAAATGGCAAAGCAAGGCAAGGCAAAAGGGCAAAGCAAGGCCAAGCAAAAGTGCAAAGAAAGGCAAGGCAAGGTAAGTCAAAAGGACAAACCATGGCAAGGCCAGGAAAAAGGCCAAAGAAAGGAAAGGCAAGGCAAAAGGGGAAAGCAAGGCAAGGGAAAATGGCAAAGCAAGGCAAGGCAAGGAAAGACAAAAGGGCAAAGCAAGGCAAGGAAAAAAAGCAAAGCATGGCAAGGCAAGGCAAAAGGTCAAAAGAAAGGCAAGGCAAATCAGGGCAAAAGGAGAAAGGAAGGCAAGGCAAGACAAGGCAAAGAGACAAAGCAAGGCAAGGCAAAAGGGCATAGCAAGGCAAGGTAAGGCAAAGGGGCAAAGCAAGGCATGGAAAGGCAAAGGCAAGGGAAGGCAAAAGGGTAAAGCAAGGCAAGGAAAGGCAAGGGAAAAGGAGAAAGCAAAGCAAGGCAAGGCAAAAGGATAAGGAAGACACGTCAAGGCAAGGCAAAGATGAAAGCAAGGCAATGCAAGGCAATTCAAAACGGCAAAACAAGGAAAGGCAAGGCAAAAGGGCAAAGCAAAGCAAGTCAAAAGGGCAAAGCATGACAAGGCAAGGCAAGGCAAGGCAAAAGGGCAAAGCATGACAAGGCAAGGTAAGGCAAAAGGGCAAATCAAGACAAGGCAAAAGGGCAAAGCATAACAAGGCAAAGCAAGGCAAAAGGGCAAAGCAAGGCAAGTCAAAAGGGCAAAGCATGACAAGGCAAGGCAAGGAAAAAGGGTATAGCAAGTCAAGGCAAGGTAAGGCAAAAGGGCAATTCAAGGAAAGGCAAAATGGCAAAGCAAGGCAAGGCAAAAGGGCAAAGCATGAAAAGGCAAGGCAAGGAAAAAGGGTATAGCAAGTCAAGGCAAGGTAAGGCAAAAGGGCAATTCAAGGAAAGACAAAATGGCAAAGCAAGGCAAGGCAAAAGGGCAAAGCATGACAAGGCAAGGCAAGGAAAAAGGGTATAGCAAGTCAAGGCAAGGTAAGGCAAAAGGGCAATTCAAGGAAAGGCAAAATGGCAAAGCAAGGCAAGTCAAAAGGGCAAAGCATGACAAGGCAAGGCAAGGAAAAAGGGTATAGCAAGTCAAGGCAAGGTAAGGCAAAAGGGCAATTCAAGGAAAGACAAAATGGCAAAGCAAGGCAAGGCAAAAGGGCAAAGCATGGCAAGGCAAGGAAAAAGGGCAACTCAATGCAAGGCCAGGCAAATGGGCAAAGAAAGGCAAGGCAAGGTAAGTCAAAAGGACAAACCATGGCAAGGCCAGGAATAAGGCCAAAGCAAGGAAAGGCAAGGCAAAAGGGAAAAGCAAGGCAAGGGAAAATGGCAAAGCAAGGCAAGGCAAGGCAAGACAAAAGGGCAAAGCAAGGCAAGGAAAAAGAGCAAAGCATGGCAAGGCAAGGCAAGGCAAAAGGTCAAAAGAAAGGCAAGGCAAATCAGGGCAAAAGGAGAAAGGAAGGCAAGGCAAGACAAGGCAAAGAGGCAAAGCAAGGCAAGGTAAGGCAAGGCAAAAGGGGAAAGCAAAGCAAGGCAAGGCGAAAGGATAAGGAAGACACGTCAAGGCAAGGCAAAGATGAAAGTAAGGCAATGCAAGGAAATTGAAAACGGCAAAACAAGGAAAGGCAAGGCAAAAGGGCAAAGCAAAGCAAGTCAAAAGGGCAAAGCATGACAAGGCAAGGCAATGCAAAAGGGCAAAGCATGAAAAGGCAAGGCAAGGCAAAAGGGTAAAGCATGTCAAGGCAAGGTAAGGCAAAAGGGCAATGCAAGGAAAAGCAAAATGGCAAAGCAAGACAAGGCAAAAGGGAAAGCATAACAAGGCAAAGCAAGGCAAAAGGGCAAAGCAAGACAAGGCAAAAGGGCAAAGCAAGGAAAGTCAAAAGGGCAAAGCATGACAAGGCAAGGCAAGGAAAAAGGGTATAGCAAGTCAAGGCAAGGTAAGGCAAAAGGGCAATTCAAGGAAAGGCAAAATGGCAAAGCAAGGCAAGGCAAAAGGACAAAGCATAACAAGGCAAAGCAAGGCAAAAGGGCAAAGCAAGGCAAGGCAAAAGGGCAAAGCAAGGCAAGTCAAAAGGGCAAAGCATGACAAGGCAAGGCAAGGAAAAAGGGTATAGCAAGTCAAGGCAAGGTAAGGCAAAAGGGCAATTCAAGGAAAGGCAAAATGGCAAAGCAAGGCAAGGCAAAAGGGCAAAGCAAGGCCAGGCAAAAGTGCAAAGAAAGGCAAGGCAAGCTAAGTCAAAAGGACAAACAATGGCAAGGCCAGGAAAAAGGCCAAAGCAAGGAAAGGCAAGGCAAAAGGGGAAAGCAAGGCAAGGGAAAATGGCAAAGCAAGGCAAGGTAAGGCAAGACAAAAGGGCAAAGCAAGGCAAGGAAAAAGAGCAAAGCATGGCAAGGCAAGGCAAAAGGTCAAAAGAAAGGCAAGGCAAATCAGGGCAAAAGGAGAAAGGAAGGCAAGGCAAGTCAAGGCAAAGAGTCAAAGCAAGGCAAGGCAAAGGGTCAAAGGAAGGCATGGAAAGGCAAGGCAAAGGAAGGCAAAAGGGTAAAGCAAGGCAAGGAAAGGCAAGGCAAAAGGGGAAAGCAAAGCAAGGCAAGGCAAAATGATAAGGAAGACACGTCAAGGCAAGGCAAAGATGAAAGTAAGGCAATGCAAGGCAATTCAAAACGGCAAAACAAGGAAAGGCAAGGCAAAAGGGCAAAGCAAAGCAAGTCAAAAGGGCAAAGCATGACAAGGCAAGGCAAGGCAAAAGGGCAAAGCATGACAAGGCAAGGTAAGGCAAAAGGGCAAAGCAAGACAAGGCAAAAGGGCAAAGCATAACAAGGCAAAGCAAGGCAAAAGGGCAAAGCAAGGCAAGTCAAAAGGGCAAAGCATGACAAGGCAAGGCAAGGAAAAAGGGTATAGCAAGTCAAGGCAAGGTAAGGCAAAAGGGCAATTCAAGGAAAGGCAAAATGGCAAAGCAAGGCAAGGCAAAAGGGCAAAGCATGAAAAGGTAAGGCAAGGAAAAAGGGTATAGCAAGTCAAGGCAAGGTAAGCCAAAAGGGCAATTCAAGGAAAGACAAAATGGCAAAGCAAGTCAAGGCAAAAGGGCAAAGCATGGCAAGGCAAGGAAAAAGGGCAACTCAATGCAAGGCCAGGCAAAAGGGCAAAGAAAGGCAAGGCAAGGTAAGTCAAAAGGACAAACCATGGCAAGGCCAGGAAAAAGGCCAAAGCAAGGATAGGCAAGGCAAAAGGGAAAAGCAAGGCAAGGGAAAATGGCAAAGCAAGGCAAGGCAAGGCAAGACAAAAGGGCAAAGCAAGGCAAGGAAAAAGAGCAAAGCATGGAAAGGCAAGGCAAGGCAAAAGGGCAAAGCATGACAAGGCAAGGTAAGGCAAAAGGGCAAAGCAAGACAAGGCAAAAGGGCAAAGCATAACAAGGCAAAGCAAGGCAAAAGGGCAAAGCAAGGCAAGTCAAAAGGGCAAAGCATGACAAGGCAAGGCAAATCAGGGCAAAAGGGGAAAGCAAAGCAAGGCAAGGCGAAAGGATAAGGAAGACACGTCAAGGCAAGGCAAAGATGAAAGTAAGGCAATGCAAGGAAATTGAAAACGGCAAAACAAGGAAAGGCAAGGCAAAAGGGCAAAGCAAAGCAAGTCAAAAGGGCAAAGCATGACAAGGCAAGGCAATGCAAAAGGGCAAAGCATGAAAAGGCAAGGCAAGGCAAAAGGGTAAAGCATGTCAAGGCAAGGTAAGGCAAAAGGGCAATGCAAGGAAAAGCAAAATGGCAAAGCAAGACAAGGCAAAAGGGAAAGCATAACAAGGCAAAGCAAGGCAAAAGGGCAAAGCAAGACAAGGCAAAAGGGCAAAGCAAGGAAAGTCAAAAGGGCAAAGCATGACAAGGCAAGGCAAGGAAAAAGGGTATAGCAAGTCAAGGCAAGGTAAGGCAAAAGGGCAATTCAAGGAAAGGCAAAATGGCAAAGCAAGGCAAGGCAAAAGGACAAAGCATAACAAGGCAAAGCAAGGCAAAAGGGCAAAGCAAGGCAAGGCAAAAGGGCAAAGCAAGGCAAGTCAAAAGGGCAAAGCATGACAAGGCAAGGCAAGGAAAAAGGGTATAGCAAGTCAAGGCAAGGTAAGGCAAAAGGGCAATTCAAGGAAAGGCAAAATGGCAAAGCAAGGCAAGGCAAAAGGGCAAAGCAAGGCCAGGCAAAAGTGCAAAGAAAGGCAAGGCAAGCTAAGTCAAAAGGACAAACAATGGCAAGGCCAGGAAAAAGGCCAAAGCAAGGAAAGGCAAGGCAAAAGGGGAAAGCAAGGCAAGGGAAAATGGCAAAGCAAGGCAAGGTAAGGCAAGACAAAAGGGCAAAGCAAGGCAAGGAAAAAGAGCAAAGCATGGCAAGGCAAGGCAAAAGGTCAAAAGAAAGGCAAGGCAAATCAGGGCAAAAGGAGAAAGGAAGGCAAGGCAAGTCAAGGCAAAGAGTCAAAGCAAGGCAAGGCAAAGGGTCAAAGGAAGGCATGGAAAGGCAAGGCAAAGGAAGGCAAAAGGGTAAAGCAAGGCAAGGAAAGGCAAGGCAAAAGGGGAAAGCAAAGCAAGGCAAGGCAAAATGATAAGGAAGACACGTCAAGGCAAGGCAAAGATGAAAGTAAGGCAATGCAAGGCAATTCAAAACGGCAAAACAAGGAAAGGCAAGGCAAAAGGGCAAAGCAAAGCAAGTCAAAAGGGCAAAGCATGACAAGGCAAGGCAAGGCAAAAGGGCAAAGCATGACAAGGCAAGGTAAGGCAAAAGGGCAAAGCAAGACAAGGCAAAAGGGCAAAGCATAACAAGGCAAAGCAAGGCAAAAGGGCAAAGCAAGGCAAGTCAAAAGGGCAAAGCATGACAAGGCAAGGCAAGGAAAAAGGGTATAGCAAGTCAAGGCAAGGTAAGGCAAAAGGGCAATTCAAGGAAAGGCAAAATGGCAAAGCAAGGCAAGGCAAAAGGGCAAAGCATGAAAAGGTAAGGCAAGGAAAAAGGGTATAGCAAGTCAAGGCAAGGTAAGCCAAAAGGGCAATTCAAGGAAAGACAAAATGGCAAAGCAAGTCAAGGCAAAAGGGCAAAGCATGGCAAGGCAAGGAAAAAGGGCAACTCAATGCAAGGCCAGGCAAAAGGGCAAAGAAAGGCAAGGCAAGGTAAGTCAAAAGGACAAACCATGGCAAGGCCAGGAAAAAGGCCAAAGCAAGGATAGGCAAGGCAAAAGGGAAAAGCAAGGCAAGGGAAAATGGCAAAGCAAGGCAAGGCAAGGCAAGACAAAAGGGCAAAGCAAGGCAAGGAAAAAGAGCAAAGCATGGAAAGGCAAGGCAAGGCAAAAGGGCAAAGCATGACAAGGCAAGGTAAGGCAAAAGGGCAAAGCAAGACAAGGCAAAAGGGCAAAGCATAACAAGGCAAAGCAAGGCAAAAGGGCAAAGCAAGGCAAGTCAAAAGGGCAAAGCATGACAAGGCAAGGCAAATCAGGGCAAAAGGGGAAAGCAAAGCAAGGCAAGGCGAAAGGATAAGGAAGACACGTCAAGGCAAGGCAAAGATGAAAGTAAGGCAATGCAAGGAAATTGAAAACGGCAAAACAAGGAAAGGCAAGGCAAAAGGGCAAAGCAAAGCAAGTCAAAAGGGCAAAGCATGACAAGGCAAGGCAAGGCAAAAGGGCAAAGCATGACAAGGCAAGGTAAGGCAAAAGGGCAAAGCAAGACAAGGCAAAAGGGCAAAGCATAACAAGGCAAAGCAAGGCAAAAGGGCAAAGCAAGGCAAGTCAAAAGGGCAAAGCATGACAAGGCAAGGCAAGGAAAAAGGGTATAGCAAGTCAAGGCAAGGTAAGGCAAAAGGGCAATTCAAGGAAAGGCAAAATGGCAAAGCAAGGCAAGGCAAAAGGGCAAAGCATGAAAAGGCAAGGCAAGGAAAAAGGGTATAGCAAGTCAAGGCAAGGTAAGGCAAAAGGGCAATTCAAGGAAAGGCAAAATGGCAAAGCAAGGCAAGGCAAAAGGGCAAAGCAAAGCAAGTCAAAAGGGCAAAGCATGACAAGGCAAGGTAAGTCAAAAGGACAAACCATGGCAAGGCCAGGAAAAAGGCCAAAGCAAGGAAAGGCAAGGCAAAAGGGGAAAGCAAGGCAAGGGAAAATGGCAAAGCAAAGCAAGGCAAGGAAAGACAAAAGGGCAAAGCAAGGCAAGGAAAAAGAGCAAAGCATGGCAAGGCAAGGCAAAAGGTCAAAAGAAAGGCAAGGAAAATCAGGGCAAAAGGAGAAAGGAAGGCAAGGCAAGAGAAGGCAAAGAGACAAAGCAAGGCAAGGCAAAAGGTCAAAAGAAAGGCAAGGCAAATCAGGGCAAAAGGAGAAAGGAAGGCAAGGCAAGACAAGGCAAAGAGACAAAGCAAGGCAAGGCAAAAGGGCAAAGAAAAGCAAGTCAAAATGGCAAAGTATGACAAGGCAAGGCAAGGAAAAAGGCTATAGCAAGTCAAGGCAAGGTAAGGCAAAAGGGCAATTGAAGGAAAGGCAAAATGGCAAAGCAAGGCAAGGCAAAAGGGCAAAGCATAACAAGGCAAAGCAAGGCAAAAGGGCAAAGCAAGGCAAGGCAAAAGGGCAAAGCATGGCAAGGCAAGGAAAAAGGGCAACTCAATGCAAGGCCGGGCAAAAGTGCAAAGAAAGGCAAGGCAAGGTAAGTCAAAAGGACAAACCATGGCAAGGCCAGGAAAAAGGCCAAAGCAAGGAAAGGCAAGGCAAAAGGGGAAAGCAAGGCAAGGGAAAATGGCAAAGCAAGGCAAGGCAAGGCAAGACAAAAGGGCAAAGCAAGGCAAGGAAAAAGAGCAAAGCATGGCAAGGCAAGACAAGGCAAAAGGTCAAAGGAAAGGCAAGGCAAATCAGGGCAAAAGGAGAAAGGAAGGCAAGGCAAGACAAGGCAAAGAGACAAAGCAAGGCAAGGCAAAAGGGCAAAGAAAGGCAAGGAAAAAGAGCAAAGCATGGCATGGCAAGGCAAGGCAAAAGGTCAAAGGAAAGGCAAGGCAAATCAGGGCAAAAGGAGAAAGGAAGGCAAGGCAAGACAAGGCAAAGAGACAAAGCAAGGCAAGGCAAAAGGGCAAAGAAAGGCAAGGTAAGGCAAAGGGGCAAAGCAAGGCATGGAAAGGCAAGGTAAGAGAAGGCAAAAGGGTAAAGCAAGGCAAGGAAAGGCAAGGCAAAAGGAGAAAGCAAAGAAAGGCAAGGCAAAAGGATAAGGAAGACACGTCAAGGCAAGGCAAAGATGAAAGCAAGGCAATGCAAGGCAATTCAAAACGGCAAAACAAGGAAAGGCAAGGCAAAAGGGCAAAGCAAAGCAAGTCAAAAGGGCAAAGCATGACAAGGCAAGGCAAGGCAAAAGGGCAAAGCATGACAAGGCAAGGTAAGGCAAAAGGGCAATGCAAGGAAAGGCAAAAGGGCAAAGCATGACAAGGCAAGGCAAGGAAAAAGGGTATAGCAAGTCAAGGCAAGGTAAGGCAAAAGGGCAATTCAAGGAAAGGCAAAATGGCAAAGCAAGGCAAGGCAAAAGGGCAAAGCATGAAAAGGCAAGGCAAGGAAAAAGGGTATAGCAAGTCAAGGCAAGGTAAGGCAAAAGGGCAATTCAAGGAAAGACAAAATGGCAAAGCAAGGCAAGGCAAAAGGGCAAAGCATGACAAGGCAAGGAAAAAGGGTATAGCAAGTCAAGGCAAGGTAAGGCAAAAGGGCAATTCAAGGAAAGGCAAAATGGCAAAGCAAGGCAAGGCAAAAGGGCAAAGCATGACAAGGCAAGGCAAGGAAAAAGGGTATAGCAAGTCAAGGCAAGGTAAGGCAAAAGGGCAATTCAAGGAAAGACAAAATGGCAAAGCAAGGCAAGGCAAAAGGGCAAAGCATGGCAAGGCAAGGAAAAAGGGCAACTCAATGCAAGGCCAGGCAAATGGGCAAAGAAAGGCAAGGCAAGGTAAGTCAAAAGGACAAACCATGGCAAGGCCAGGAAAAAGGCCAAAGCAAGGAAAGGCAAGGCAAAAGGGAAAAGCAAGGCAAGGGAAAATGGCAAAGCAAGGCAAGGCAAGGCAAGACAAAAGGGCAAAGCAAGGCAAGGAAAAAGAGCAAAGCATGGCAAGGCAAGGCAAGGCAAAAGGTCAAAAGAAAGGCAAGGCAAATCAGGGCAAAAGGAGAAAGGAAGGCAAGGCAAGACAAGGCAAAGAGGCAAAGCAAGGCAAGGTAAGGCAAGGCAAAAGGGGAAAGCAAAGCAAGGCAAGGCGAAAGGATAAGGAAGACACGTCAAGGCAAGGCAAAGATGAAAGTAAGGCAATGCAAGGAAATTGAAAACGGCAAAACACGGAAAGGCAAGGCAAAAGGGCAAAGCAAAGCAAGTCAAAAGGGCAAAGCATGACAAGGCAAGGCAATGCAAAAGGGCAAAGCATGAAAAGGCAAGGCAAGGCAAAAGGGTAAAGCATGTCAAGGCAAGGTAAGGCAAAAGGGCAATGCAAGGAAAAGCAAAATGGCAAAGCAAGACAAGGCAAAAGGGAAAGCATAACAAGGCAAAGCAAGGCAAAAGGGCAAAGCAAGACAAGGCAAAAGGGCAAAGCAAGGAAAGTCAAAAGGGCAAAGCATGACAAGGCAAGGCAAGGAAAAAGGGTATAGCAAGTCAAGGCAAGGTAAGGCAAAAGGGCAATTCAAGGAAAGGCAAAATGGCAAAGCAAGGCAAGGCAAAAGGACAAAGCATAACAAGGCAAAGCAAGGCAAAAGGGCAAAGCAAGGCAAGGCAAAAGGGCAAAGCAAGGCAAGTCAAAAGGGCAAAGCATGACAAGGCAAGGCAAGGAAAAAGGGTATAGCAAGTCAAGGCAAGGTAAGGCAAAAGGGCAATTCAAGGAAAGGCAAAATGGCAAAGCAAGGCAAGGCAAAAGGGCAAAGCAAGGCCAGGCAAAAGTGCAAAGAAAGGCAAGGCAAGCTAAGTCAAAAGGACAAACAATGGCAAGGCCAGGAAAAAGGCCAAAGCAAGGAAAGGCAAGGCAAAAGGGGAAAGCAAGGCAAGGGAAAATGGCAAAGCAAGGCAAGGTAAGGCAAGACAAAAGGGCAAAGCAAGGCAAGGAAAAAGAGCAAAGCATGGCAAGGCAAGGCAAAAGGTCAAAAGAAAGGCAAGGCAAATCAGGGCAAAAGGAGAAAGGAAGGCAAGGCAAGTCAAGGCAAAGAGTCAAAGCAAGGCAAGGCAAAGGGTCAAAGGAAGGCATGGAAAGGCAAGGCAAAGGAAGGCAAAAGGGTAAAGCAAGGCAAGGAAAGGCAAGGCAAAAGGGGAAAGCAAAGCAAGGCAAGGCAAAATGATAAGGAAGACACGTCAAGGCAAGGCAAAGATGAAAGTAAGGCAATGCAAGGCAATTCAAAACGGCAAAACAAGGAAAGGCAAGGCAAAAGGGCAAAGCAAAGCAAGTCAAAAGGGCAAAGCATGACAAGGCAAGGCAAGGCAAAAGGGCAAAGCATGACAAGGCAAGGTAAGGCAAAAGGGCAAAGCAAGACAAGGCAAAAGGGCAAAGCATAACAAGGCAAAGCAAGGCAAAAGGGCAAAGCAAGGCAAGTCAAAAGGGCAAAGCATGACAAGGCAAGGCAAGGAAAAAGGGTATAGCAAGTCAAGGCAAGGTAAGGCAAAAGGGCAATTCAAGGAAAGGCAAAATGGCAAAGCAAGGCAAGGCAAAAGGGCAAAGCATGAAAAGGTAAGGCAAGGAAAAAGGGTATAGCAAGTCAAGGCAAGGTAAGCCAAAAGGGCAATTCAAGGAAAGACAAAATGGCAAAGCAAGTCAAGGCAAAAGGGCAAAGCATGGCAAGGCAAGGAAAAAGGGCAACTCAATGCAAGGCCAGGCAAAAGGGCAAAGAAAGGCAAGGCAAGGTAAGTCAAAAGGACAAACCATGGCAAGGCCAGGAAAAAGGCCAAAGCAAGGATAGGCAAGGCAAAAGGGAAAAGCAAGGCAAGGGAAAATGGCAAAGCAAGGCAAGGCAAGGCAAGACAAAAGGGCAAAGCAAGGCAAGGAAAAAGAGCAAAGCATGGAAAGGCAAGGCAAGGCAAAAGGGCAAAGCATGACAAGGCAAGGTAAGGCAAAAGGGCAAAGCAAGACAAGGCAAAAGGGCAAAGCATAACAAGGCAAAGCAAGGCAAAAGGGCAAAGCAAGGCAAGTCAAAAGGGCAAAGCATGACAAGGCAAGGCAAATCAGGGCAAAAGGGGAAAGCAAAGCAAGGCAAGGCGAAAGGATAAGGAAGACACGTCAAGGCAAGGCAAAGATGAAAGTAAGGCAATGCAAGGAAATTGAAAACGGCAAAACAAGGAAAGGCAAGGCAAAAGGGCAAAGCAAAGCAAGTCAAAAGGGCAAAGCATGACAAGGCAAGGCAAGGCAAAAGGGCAAAGCATGACAAGGCAAGGTAAGGCAAAAGGGCAAAGCAAGACAAGGCAAAAGGGCAAAGCATAACAAGGCAAAGCAAGGCAAAAGGGCAAAGCAAGGCAAGTCAAAAGGGCAAAGCATGACAAGGCAAGGCAAGGAAAAAGGGTATAGCAAGTCAAGGCAAGGTAAGGCAAAAGGGCAATTCAAGGAAAGGCAAAATGGCAAAGCAAGGCAAGGCAAAAGGGCAAAGCATGAAAAGGCAAGGCAAGGAAAAAGGGTATAGCAAGTCAAGGCAAGGTAAGGCAAAAGGGCAATTCAAGGAAAGGCAAAATGGCAAAGCAAGGCAAGGCAAAAGGGCAAAGCAAAGCAAGTCAAAAGGGCAAAGCATGACAAGGCAAGGTAAGTCAAAAGGACAAACCATGGCAAGGCCAGGAAAAAGGCCAAAGCAAGGAAAGGCAAGGCAAAAGGGGAAAGCAAGGCAAGGGAAAATGGCAAAGCAAAGCAAGGCAAGGAAAGACAAAAGGGCAAAGCAAGGCAAGGAAAAAGAGCAAAGCATGGCAAGGCAAGGCAAAAGGTCAAAAGAAAGGCAAGGAAAATCAGGGCAAAAGGAGAAAGGAAGGCAAGGCAAGAGAAGGCAAAGAGACAAAGCAAGGCAAGGCAAAAGGTCAAAAGAAAGGCAAGGCAAATCAGGGCAAAAGGAGAAAGGAAGGCAAGGCAAGACAAGGCAAAGAGACAAAGCAAGGCAAGGCAAAAGGGCAAAGAAAAGCAAGTCAAAATGGCAAAGTATGACAAGGCAAGGCAAGGAAAAAGGCTATAGCAAGTCAAGGCAAGGTAAGGCAAAAGGGCAATTGAAGAAAAGGCAAAATGGCAAAGCAAGGCAAGGCAAAAGGGCAAAGCATAACAAGGCAAAGCAAGGCAAAAGGGCAAAGCAAGGCAAGGCAAAAGGGCAAAGCATGGCAAGGCAAGGAAAAAGGGCAACTCAATGCAAGGCCGGGCAAAAGTGCAAAGAAAGGCAAGGCAAGGTAAGTCAAAAGGACAAACCATGGCAAGGCCAGGAAAAAGGCCAAAGCAAGGAAAGGCAAGGCAAAAGGGGAAAGCAAGGCAAGGGAAAATGGCAAAGCAAGGCAAGGCAAGGCAAGACAAAAGGGCAAAGCAAGGCAAGGAAAAAGAGCAAAGCATGGCAAGGCAAGACAAGGCAAAAGGTCAAAGGAAAGGCAACGCAAATCAGGGCAAAAGGAGAAAGGAAGGCAAGGCAAGACAAGGCAAAGAGACAAAGCAAGGCAAGGCAAAAGGGCAAAGAAAGGCAAGGAAAAAGAGCAAAGCATGGCATGGCAAGGCAAGGCAAAAGGTCAAAGGAAAGGCAAGGCAAATCAGGGCAAAAGGAGAAAGGAAGGCAAGGCAAGACAAGGCAAAGAGACAAAGCAAGGCAAGGCAAAAGGGCAAAGAAAGGCAAGGTAAGGCAAAGGGGCAAAGCAAGGCATGGAAAGGCAAGGTAAGAGAAGGCAAAAGGGTAAAGCAAGGCAAGGAAAGGCAAGGCAAAAGGAGAAAGCAAAGAAAGGCAAGGCAAAAGGATAAGGAAGACACGTCAAGGCAAGGCAAAGATGAAAGCAAGGCAATGCAAGGCAATTCAAAACGGCAAAACAAGGAAAGGCAAGGCAAAAGGGCAAAGCAAAGCAAGTCAAAAGGGCAAAGCATGACAAGGCAAGGCAAGGCAAAAGGGCAAAGCATGACAAGGAAAGGTAAGGCAAAAGGGCAATGCAAGGAAAGGCAAAATGGCAAAGCAAGACAAGGCAAAAGGGCAAAGCATAACAAGGCAAAGCAAGGCAAAAGGGCAAAGCAAGGCAAGTCAAAAGGGCAAAGCATGACAAGGCAAGGCAAGGAAAAAGGGTATAGCAAGTCAAGGCAAGGTAAGGCAAAAGGGCAATTCAAGGAAAGGCAAAATGGCAAAGCAAGGCAAGGCAAAAGGGCAAAGCAAAGCAAGTCAAAATGGCAAAGTATGACAAGGCAAGGCTAGGAAAAAGGCTATAGCAAGTCAAGGCAAGGTAAGGCAAAAGGGCAATTCAAGGAAAGGCAAAATGGCAAAGCAAGGCAAGGCAAAAGGGCAAAGCATAACAAGGCAAAGCAAGGCAAAAGGGGAAAGCAAGGCAAGGCAAAAGGGCAAAGCATGGCAAGGCAATGAAAAAGGGCAACTCAATGCAAGACCGGGCAAAAGTGCAAAGAAAGGCAAGGCAATGTAAGTCAAAAGGACAAACCATGGCAAGGCCAGGAAAAAGGCCAAAGCAAGGAAAGGCAAGGCAAAAGGGGAAAGCAAGGCAAGGGAAAATGGCAAAGCAAGGCAAGGCAAGGAAAGACAAAAGGGCAAAGCAAGGCAAGGGAAAAGAGCAAAGCATGGCAAGGCAAGGCAAAAGGTCAAAAGAAAGGCAAGGCAAATCAGGGCAAAAGGAGAAAGGAAGGCAAGGCAAGTCAAGGCAAAGAGTCAAAGCAAGGCAAGGCAAAGGGTCAAAGGAAGGCATGGAAAGGCAAGGCAAAGGAAGGCAAAAGGGTAAAGCAAGGCAAGGAAAGGCAAGGCAAAAGGGGAAAGCAAAGCAAGGCAAGGCAAAATGATAAGGAAGACACGTCAAGGCAAGGCAAAGATGAAAGTAAGGCAATGCAAGGCAATTCAAAACGGCAAAACAAGGAAAGGCAAGGAAAAAGGGCAACTCAATGCAAGGCCAGGCAAAAGGGCAAAGAAAGGCAAGGCAAGGTAAGTCAAAAGGACAAACCATGGCAAGGCCAGGAAAAAGGCCAAAGCAAGGAAAGGCAAGGCAAAAGGGAAAAGCAAGGCAAGGGAAAATGGCAAAGCAAGGCAAGGCAAGGCAAGACAAAAGGTCAAAAGAAAGGCAAGGCAAATCAGGGCAAAAGGAGAAAGGAAGGCAAGGCAAGACAAGGCAAAGAGGAAAAAGCAAGGCAAGGTAAGGCAAGGCAAAAGGGGAAAGCAAAGCAAGGCAAGGCGAAAGGATAAGGAAGACACGTCAAGGCAAGGCAAAGATGAAAGTAAGGCAATGCAAGGAAATTGAAAACGGCAAAACAAGGAAAGGCAAGGCAAAAGGGCAAAGCAAAGCAAGTCAAAAGGGCAAAGCATGACAAGGCAAGGCAATGCAAAAGGACAAAGCATGAAAAGGCAAGGCAAGGCAAAAGGGTAAAGCATGTCAAGGCAAGGTAAGGCAAAAGGGCAATGCAAGGAAAAGCAAAATGGCAAAGCAAGACAAGGCAAAAGGGAAAGCATAACAAGGCAAAGCAAGGCAAAAGGGCAAAGCAAGACAAGGCAAAAGGGCAAAGCAAGGAAAGTCAAAAGGGCAAAGCATGACAAGGCAAGGCAAGGAAAAAGGGTATAGCAAGTCAAGGAAAGGTAAGGCAAAAGGGCAATTCAAGGAAAGGCAAAATGGCAAAGCAAGGCAAGGCAAAAGGACAAAGCAAAGCAAGTCAAAAGGGCAAAGCATGACAAGGCAAGGCAAGGAAAAAGGGTATAGCAAGTCAAGGCAAGGTAAGGCAAAAGGGCAATTCAAGGAAATGCAAAATGGCAAAGCAAGGCAAGGCAAAAGGGCAAAGCAAAGCAAGTCAAAATGGCAAAGTATGACAAGGCAAGGCAAGGAAAAAGGGTATAGCAAGTCAAGGCAAAGTAAGGCAAAAGGGCAATTCAAGGAAAGGCAAAATGGCAAAGCAAGGCAAGGCAAAAGGGCAAAGCATAACAAGGCAAAGCAAGGCAAAAGGGCAAAGCAAGGCAAGGCAAAAGGGCAAAGCAAGGCAAGTCAAAAAGGCAAAGCATGACAAGGCAAGGCAAGGAAAAAGGGTATAGCAAGTCAAGGCAAGGTAAGGCAAAAGGGCAATTCAAGGAAAGGCAAAATGGCAAAGCAAGGCAAGGCAAAAGGGCAAAGCAAGGCCAAGCAAAAGTGCAAAGAAAGGCAAGGCAAGGTAAGTCAAAAGGACAAACCATGGCAAGGCCAGGAAAAAGGCCAAAGCAAGGAAAGGCAAGGCAAAAGGGGAAAGCAAGGCAAGGGAAAATGGCAAAGGAAGGCAAGGCAAGGAAAGACAAAAGGGCAAAGCAAGGCAAGGAAAAAGAGCAAAGCATGGCAAGGCAAGGCAAAAGGTCAAAAGAAAGGCAAGTCAAATCAGGGCAAAAGGAGAAAGGAAGGCAAGGCAAGACAAGGCAAAGAGACAAAGCAAGGCAAGGCAAAAGGGCATAGCAAGGCAAGGAAAGGCAAAGGGGCAAAGCAAGGCATGGAAAGGCAAAGGCAAGGGAAGGCAAAAGGGTAAAGCAAGGCAAGGAAAGGCAAGGGAAAAGGAGAAAGCAAAGCAAGGCAAGGCAAAAGGATAAGGAAGACACGTCAAGGCAAGGCAAAGATGAAAGCAAGGCAATGCAAGGCAATTCAAAACGGCAAAACAAGGAAAGGCAAGGCAAAAGGGCAAAGCAAAGCAAGTCAAAAGGGCAAAGCATGACAAGGCAAGGCAAGGCAAAAGGGCAAAGCATGACAAGGCAAGGTAAGGCAAAAGGGCAAATCAAGACAAGGCAAAAGGGCAAAGCATAACAAGGCAAAGCAAGGCAAAAGGGCAAAGCAAGGCAAGTCAAAAGGGCAAAGCATGACAAGGCAAGGCAAGGAAAAAGGGTATAGCAAGTCAAGGCAAGGTAAGGCAAAAGGGCAATTCAAGGAAAGGCAAAATGGCAAAGCAAGGCAAGGCAAAAAGGCAAAGCATGAAAAGGCAAGGCAAGGAAAAAGGGTATAGCAAGTCAAGGCAAGGTAAGGCAAAAGGGCAATTCAAGGAAAGACAAAATGGCAAAGCAAGGCAAGGCAAAAGGGCAAAGCATGACAAGGCAAGGCAAGGAAAAAGGGTATAGCAAGTCAAGGCAAGGTAAGGCAAAAGGGCAATTCAAGGAAAGGCAAAATGGCAAAGCAAGGCAAGGCAAAAGGGCAAAGCATGAAAAGGCAAGGCAAGGAAAAAGGGTATAGCAAGTCAAGGCAAGGTAAGGCAAAAGGGCAATTCAAGGAAATGCAAAATGGCAAAGCAAGGCAAGGCAAAAGGGCAAAGCATAACAAGGCAAAGCAAGGCAAAAGGGCAAAGCAAGGCAAGGCAAAAGGGCAAAGCAAGGCAAGTCAAAAAGGCAAAGCATGACAAGGCAAGGCAAGGAAAAAGGGTATAGCAAGTCAAGGCAAGGTAAGGCAAAAGGGCAATTCAAGGAAAGGCAAAATGGCAAAGCAAGGCAAGGCAAAAGGGCAAAGCAAGGCCAAGCAAAAGTGCAAAGAAAGGCAAGGCAAGGTAAGTCAAAAGGACAAACCATGGCAAGGCCAGGAAAAAGGCCAAAGAAAGGAAAGGCAAGGCAAAAGGGGAAAGCAAGGCAAGGGAAAATGGCAAAGCAAGGCAAGGCAAGGAAAGACAAAAGGGCAAAGCAAGGCAAGGAAAAAGAGCAAAGCATGGCAAGGCAAGGCAAAAGGTCAAAAGAAAGGCAAGGCAAATCAGGGCAAAAGGAGAAAGGAAGGCAAGGCAAGACAAGGCAAAGAGACAAAGCAAGGCAAGGCAAAAGGGCATAGCAAGACAAGGTAAAGCAAAGGGGCAAAGCAAGGCATGGAAAGGCAAAGGCAAGGGAAGGCAAAAGGGTAAAGCAGGGCAAGGAAAGGCAAGGGAAAAGGAGAAAGCAAAGCAAGGCAAGGCAAAAGGATAAGGAAGACACGTCAAGGCAAGGCAAAGATGAAAGCAAGTCAATGCAAGGCAATTCAAAACGGCAAAACAAGGAAAGGCAAGGCAAAAGGGCAAAGCAAAGCAAGTCAAAACGGCAAAGCATGACAAGGCAAGGCAAGGCAAAAGGGCAAAGCATGACAAGGCAAGGTAAGGCAAAAGGGCAAATCAAGACAAGGCAAAAGGGCAAAGCATAACAAGGCAAAGCAAGGCAAAAGGGCAAAGCAAGGCAAGTCAAAAGGGCAAAGCATGACAAGGCAAGGCAAGGAAAAAGGGTATAGCAAGACAAGACAAGGTATGGCAAAAGGGCAATTCAAGGAAAGGCAAAATGGCAAAGCAAGGAATGGCAAAAGGGCAAAGCATGAAAAGGCAAGGCAAGGAAAAAGGGTATAGCAAGTCAAGGCAAGGTAAGGCAAAAGGGCAATTCAAGGAAAGACAAAATGGCAAAGCAAGGCAAGGCAAAAGGGCAAAGCATGACAAGGCAAGGCAAGGAAAAAGGGTATAGCAAGTCAAGGCAAGGTAAGGCAAAAGGGCAATTCAAGGAAAGGCAAAATGGCAAAGCAAGGCAAGGCAAAAGGGCAAAGCATGACAAGGCAAGGCAAGGAAAAAGGGTATAGCAAGTCAAGGCAAGGTAAGGCAAAAGGGCAATTCAAGGAAAGACAAAATGGCAAAGCAAGGCAAGGCAAAAGGGCAAAGCATGGCAAGGCAAGGAAAAAGGGCAACTCAATGCAAGGCCAGGCAAAAGGGCAAAGAAAGGCAAGGCAAGGTAAGTCAAAAGGACAAACCATGGCAAGGCCAGGAAAAAGGCCAAAGCAAGGAAAGGCAAGGCAAAAGGGAAAAGCAAGGCAAGGGAAAATGGCAAAGCAGAGCAAGGCAAGGCAAGACAAAAGGGCAAAGCAAGGCAAGGAAAAAGAGCAAAGCATGGCAAGGCAAGGCAAGGCAAAAGGTCAAAAGAAAGGCAAGGCAAATCAGGGCAAAAGGAGAAAGGAAGGCAAGGCAAGACAAGGCAAAGAGGCAAAGCAAGGCAAGGTAAGGCAAGGCAAAAGGGGAAAGCAAAGCAAGGCAAGGCGAAAGGATAAGGAAGACACGTCAAGGCAAGGCAAAGATGAAAGTAAGGCAATGCAAGGAAATTGAAAACGGCAAAACAAGGAAAGGCAAGGCAAAAGGGCAAAGCAAAGCAAGTCAAAAGGGCAAAGCATGACAAGGCAAGGCAAGGCAAAAGGGTAAAGCATGTCAAGGCAAGGTAAGGCAAAAGGGCAATGCAAGGAAAAGCAAATGGCAAAGCAAGACAAGGCAAAAGGGAAAGCATAACAAGGCAAAGCAAGGCAAAAGGGCAAAGCAAGACAAGGCAAAAGGGCAAAGCAAGGAAAGTCAAAAGGGCAAAGCATGACAAGGCAAGGCAAGGAAAAAGGGTATAGCAAGTCAAGGCAAGGTAAGGCAAAAGGGCAATTCAAGGAAAGGCAAAATGGCAAAGCAAGGCAAGGCAAAAGGGCAAAGCAAAGCAAGTCAAAAGGGCAAAGCATGACAAGGCAAGGCAATGCAAAAGGGCAAAGCATGAAAAGGCAAGGCAAGGCAAAAGGGTAAAGCATGTCAAGGCAAGGTAAGGCAAAAGGGCAATGCAAGGAAAAGCAAAATGGCAAAGCAAGACAAGGCAAAAGGGAAAGCATAACAAGGCAAAGCAAGGCAAAAGGGCAAAGCAAGACAAGGCAAAAGGGCAAAGCAAGGAAAGTCAAAAGGGCAAAGCATGACAAGGCAAGGCAAGGAAAAAGGGTATAGCAAGTCAAGGCAAGGTAAGGCAATAGGGCAATTCAAGGAAAGGCAAAATGGCAAAGCAAGGCAAGGCAAAAGGACAAAGCAAAGCAAGTCAAAAGGGCAAAGCATGACAAGGCAAGGCAAGGAAAAAGGGTATAGCAAGTCAAGGCAAGGTAAGGCAAAAGGGCAATTCAAGGAAAGGCAAAATGGCAAAGCAAGGCAAGGCAAAAGGACAAAGCAAAGCAAGTCAAAAGGGCAAAGCATGACAAGGCAAGGCAAGGAAAAAGGGTGTAGCAAGTCAAGGCAAGGTAAGGCAAAAGGGCAATTCAAGGAAAGGCAAAATGGCAAAGCAAGGCAAGGCAAAAGGACAAAGCAAAGCAAGTCAAAAGGGCAAAGCATGACAAGGCAAGGCAAGGAAAAAGGGTATAGCAAGTCAAGGCAAGGTAAGGCAAAAGGGCAATACAAGGAAAGGCAAAATGGCAAAGCAAGGCAAGGCAAAAGGGCAAAGCATGAAAAGGCAAGGCAAGGAAAAAGGGTATAGCAAGTCAAGGCAAGGTAAGGCTAAAGGGCAATTCAAGGAAAGACAAAATGGCAAAGCAAGGCAAGGCAAAAGGGCAAAGCAAGGCAAGGCAAAAGGGCAAAGCAAGGCAAGTCAAAAAGGCAAAGCATGACAAGGCAAGGCAAGGAAAAAGGGTATAGCAAGTCAAGGCAAGGTAAGGCAAAAGGGCAATTCAAGGAAAGGCAAAATGGCAAAGCAAGGCAAGGCAAAAGGGCAAAGCAAGGCCAAGCAAAAGTGCAAAGAAAGGCAAGGCAAGGTAAGTCAAAAGGACAAACCATGGCAAGGCCAGGAAAAAGGCCAAAGCAAGGAAAGGCAAGGCAAAAGGGGAAAGCAAGGCAAGGGAAAATGGCAAAGCAAGGCAAGGCAAGGAAAGACAAAAGGGCAAAGCAAGGCAAGGAAAAAGAGCAAAGCATGGCAAGGCAAGGCAAAAGGTCAAAAGAAAGGCAAGGCAAATCAGGGCAAAAGGAGAAAGGAAGGCAAGGCAAGACAAGGCAAAGAGACAAAGCAAGGCAAGGCAAAAGGGCATAGCAAGGCAAGGTAAGGCAAAGGGGCAAAGCAAGGCATGGAAAGGCAAAGGCAAGGGAAGGCAAAAGGGTAAAGCAAGGCAAGGAAAGGCAAGGGAAAAGGAGAAAGCAAAGCAAGGCAAGGCAAAAGGATAAGGAAGACACGTCAAGGCAAGGCAAAGATGAAAGCAAGGCAATGCAAGGCAATTCAAAACGGCAAAACAAGGAAAGGCAAGGCAAAAGGGCAAAGCAAAGCAAGTCAAAAGGGCAAAGCATGACAAGGCAAGGCAAGTCAAAAGGGCAAAGCATGACAAGGCAAGGTAAGGCAAAAGGGCAAATCAAGACAAGGCAAAAGGGCAAAGCATAACAAGGCAAAGCAAGGCAAAAGGGCAAAGCAAGGCAAGTCAAAAGGGCAAAGCATGACAAGGCAAGGCAAGGAAAAAGGGTATAGCAAGTCAAGGCAAGGTAAGGCAAAAGGGCAATTCAAGGAAAGGCAAAATGGCAAAGCAAGGCAAGGCAAAAGGGCAAAGCATGAAAAGGCAAGGCAAGGAAAAAGGGTATAGCAAGTCAAGGCAAGGTAAGGCAAAAGGGCAATTCAAGGAAAGACAAAATGGCAAAGCAAGGCAAGGCAAAAGGGCAAAGCATGACAAGGCAAGGCAAGGAAAAAGGGTATAGCAAGTCAAGGCAAGGTAAGGCAAAAGGGCAATTCAAGGAAAGACAAAATGGCAAAGCAAGGCAAGGCAAAAGGGCAAAGCATGGCAAGGCAAGGAAAAAGGGCAACTCAATGCAAGGCCAGGCAAAAGGGCAAAGAAAGGCAAGGCAAGGTAAGTCAAAAGGACAAACCATGGCAAGGCCAGGAAAAAGGCCAAAGCAAGGAAAGGCAAGGCAAAAGGGAAAAGCAAGGCAAGGGAAAATGGCAAAGCAAGGCAAGGCAAGGCAAGACAAAAGGGCAAAGCAAGGCAAGGAAAAAGAGCAAAGCATGGCAAGGCAAGGCAAGGCAAAAGGTCAAAAGAAAGGCAAGGCAAATCAGGGCAAAAGGAGAAAGGAAGGCAAGGCAAGACAAGGCAAAGAGGCAAAGCAAGGCAAGGTAAGGCAAGGCAAAAGGGGAAAGCAATGCAAGGCAAGGCGAAAGGATAAGGAAGACACGTCAAGGCAAGGCAAAGATGAAAGTAAGGCAATGCAAGGAAATTGAAAACGGCAAAACAAGGAAAGGCAAGGCAAAAGGGCAAAAGAAAGGCAAGGCAAAAGGGCAAAAGGAGAAAGGAAGGCAAGGCAAGACAAGGCAAAGAGACAAAGCAAGGCAAGGCAAAAGGGCAAAGCAAAGCAAGTCAAAATGGCAAAGTATGACAAGGCAAGGCAAGGAAAAAGGGTATAGCAAGTCAAGGCAAGGTAAGGCAAAAGGGCAATTCAAGGAAAGGCAAAATGGCAAAGCAAGGCAAGGCAAAAGGGCAAAGCATAACAAGGCAAAGCAAGGCAAAAGGGCAAAGCAAGGCAAGGCAAAAGGGCAAAGCATGGCAAGGCAAGGAAAAAGGGCAACTCAATGCAAGGCCGGGCAAAAGTGCAAAGAAAGGCAAGGCAAGGTAAGTCAAAAGGACAAACCATGGCAAGGCCAGGAAAAAGGCCAAAGCAAGGAAAGGCAAGGCAAAAGGGGAAAGCAAGGCAAGGGAAAATGGCAAAGCAAGGCAAGGCAAGGCAAGACAAAAGGGCAAAGCAAGGCAAGGAAAAAGAGCAAAGCATGGCAAGGCAAGACAAGGCAAAAGGTCAAAAGAAAGGCAAGGCAAATCAGGGCAAAAGGAGAAAGGAAGGCAAGGCAAGTCAAGGCAAAGAGTCAAAGCAAGGCAAGGCAAAGGGTCAAAGCAAGGCATGGAAAGGCAAGGCAAGGGAAGGCAAAAGGGTAAAGCAAGGCAAGGAAAGGCAAGGCAAAAGGGGAAAGCAAAGCAAGGCAAGGCAAAATGATAAGGAAGACACGTCAAGGCAAGGCAAAGATGAAAGTAAGGCAATGCAAGGCAATTCAAAACGGCAAAACAAGGAAAGGCAAGGCAAAAGGGCAAAGCAAAGCAAGTCAAAAGGGCAAAGCATGACAAGGCAAGGCAAGGCAAAAGGGCAATGCAAGGATAGGCAAAATGGCAAAGCAAGACAAGGCAAAAGGGCAAAGCATAACAAGGCAAAGCAAGGCAAAAGGGCAAACCAAGGCAAGTCAAAAGGGCAAAGCATGACAAGGCAAGGCAAGGAAAAAGGGTATAGCAAGTCAAGGCAAGGTAAGGCAAAAGGGCAATTCAAGGAAAGGCAAAATGGCAAAGCATGGCAAGGCAAAAGGGCAAAGCATGAAAAGGCAAGGCAAGAAAGAAGGGTATAGCAAGTCAAGGCAATGTAAGGCAAAAGGGCAATTCAAGGAAAGACAAAATGGCAAAGCAAGGCAAGGCAAAAGGGCAAAGCATGGCAAGGCAAGGAAAAAGGGCAACTCAATGCAAGGCCAGGCAAAAGGGCAAAGAAAGGCAAGGCAAGGTAAGTCAAAAGGATAAACCATGGCAAGGCCAGGAAAAAGGCCAAAGCAAGGAAAGGCAAGGCAAAAGGGAAAAGCAAGGCAAGGGAAAATGGCAAAGCAAGGCAAGGCAAGGCAAGACAAAAGGGCAAAGCAAGGCAAGGAAAAAGAGCAAAGCATGGCAAGGCAAGGCAAGGCAAAAGGTCAAAGCAAAGCAAGTCAAAAGGGCAAAGCATGACAAGGCAAGGCAAGGCAAAAGGGTAAAGCATGTCAAGGCAAGGTAAGGCAAAAGGGCAATGCAAGGAAAAGCAAATGGCAAAGCAAGACAAGGCAAAAGGGAAAGCATAACAAGGCAAAGCAAGGCAAAAGGGCAAAGCAAGACAAGGCAAAAGGGCAAAGCAAGGAAAGTCAAAAGGGCAAAGCATGACAAGGCAAGGCAAGGAAAAAGGGTATAGCAAGTCAAGGCAAGGTAAGGCAAAAGGGCAATTCAAGGAAAGGCAAAATGGCAAAGCAAGGCAAGGCAAAAGGGCAAAGCAAAGCAAGTCAAAAGGGCAAAGCATGACAAGGCAAGGCAATGCAAAAGGGCAAAGCATGAAAAGGCAAGGCAAGGCAAAAGGGTAAAGCATGTCAAGGCAAGGTAAGGCAAAAGGGCAATGCAAGGAAAAGCAAAATGGCAAAGCAAGACAAGGCAAAAGGGAAAGCATAACAAGGCAAAGCAAGGCAAAAGGGCAAAGCAAGACAAGGCAAAAGGGCAAAGCAAGGAAAGTCAAAAGGGCAAAGCATGACAAGGCAAGGCAAGGAAAAAGGGTATAGCAAGTCAAGGCAAGGTAAGGCAATAGGGCAATTCAAGGAAAGGCAAAATGGCAAAGCAAGGCAAGGCAAAAGGACAAAGCAAAGCAAGTCAAAAGGGCAAAGCATGACAAGGCAAGGCAAGGAAAAAGGGTATAGCAAGTCAAGGCAAGGTAAGGCAAAAGGGCAATTCAAGGAAAGGCAAAATGGCAAAGCAAGGCAAGGCAAAAGGACAAAGCAAAGCAAGTCAAAAGGGCAAAGCATGACAAGGCAAGGCAAGGAAAAAGGGTGTAGCAAGTCAAGGCAAGGTAAGGCAAAAGGGCAATTCAAGGAAAGGCAAAATGGCAAAGCAAGGCAAGGCAAAAGGACAAAGCAAAGCAAGTCAAAAGGGCAAAGCATGACAAGGCAAGGCAAGGAAAAAGGGTATAGCAAGTCAAGGCAAGGTAAGGCAAAAGGGCAATACAAGGAAAGGCAAAATGGCAAAGCAAGGCAAGGCAAAAGGGCAAAGCATGAAAAGGCAAGGCAAGGAAAAAGGGTATAGCAAGTCAAGGCAAGGTAAGGCTAAAGGGCAATTCAAGGAAAGACAAAATGGCAAAGCAAGGCAAGGCAAAAGGGCAAAGCAAGGCAAGGCAAAAGGGCAAAGCAAGGCAAGTCAAAAAGGCAAAGCATGACAAGGCAAGGCAAGGAAAAAGGGTATAGCAAGTCAAGGCAAGGTAAGGCAAAAGGGCAATTCAAGGAAAGGCAAAATGGCAAAGCAAGGCAAGGCAAAAGGGCAAAGCAAGGCCAAGCAAAAGTGCAAAGAAAGGCAAGGCAAGGTAAGTCAAAAGGACAAACCATGGCAAGGCCAGGAAAAAGGCCAAAGCAAGGAAAGGCAAGGCAAAAGGGGAAAGCAAGGCAAGGGAAAATGGCAAAGCAAGGCAAGGCAAGGAAAGACAAAAGGGCAAAGCAAGGCAAGGAAAAAGAGCAAAGCATGGCAAGGCAAGGCAAAAGGTCAAAAGAAAGGCAAGGCAAATCAGGGCAAAAGGAGAAAGGAAGGCAAGGCAAGACAAGGCAAAGAGACAAAGCAAGGCAAGGCAAAAGGGCATAGCAAGGCAAGGTAAGGCAAAGGGGCAAAGCAAGGCATGGAAAGGCAAAGGCAAGGGAAGGCAAAAGGGTAAAGCAAGGCAAGGAAAGGCAAGGGAAAAGGAGAAAGCAAAGCAAGGCAAGGCAAAAGGATAAGGAAGACACGTCAAGGCAAGGCAAAGATGAAAGCAAGGCAATGCAAGGCAATTCAAAACGGCAAAACAAGGAAAGGCAAGGCAAAAGGGCAAAGCAAAGCAAGTCAAAAGGGCAAAGCATGACAAGGCAAGGCAAGTCAAAAGGGCAAAGCATGACAAGGCAAGGTAAGGCAAAAGGGCAAATCAAGACAAGGCAAAAGGGCAAAGCATAACAAGGCAAAGCAAGGCAAAAGGGCAAAGCAAGGCAAGTCAAAAGGGCAAAGCATGACAAGGCAAGGCAAGGAAAAAGGGTATAGCAAGTCAAGGCAAGGTAAGGCAAAAGGGCAATTCAAGGAAAGGCAAAATGGCAAAGCAAGGCAAGGCAAAAGGGCAAAGCATGAAAAGGCAAGGCAAGGAAAAAGGGTATAGCAAGTCAAGGCAAGGTAAGGCAAAAGGGCAATTCAAGGAAAGACAAAATGGCAAAGCAAGGCAAGGCAAAAGGGCAAAGCATGACAAGGCAAGGCAAGGAAAAAGGGTATAGCAAGTCAAGGCAAGGTAAGGCAAAAGGGCAATTCAAGGAAAGACAAAATGGCAAAGCAAGGCAAGGCAAAAGGGCAAAGCATGGCAAGGCAAGGAAAAAGGGCAACTCAATGCAAGGCCAGGCAAAAGGGCAAAGAAAGGCAAGGCAAGGTAAGTCAAAAGGACAAACCATGGCAAGGCCAGGAAAAAGGCCAAAGCAAGGAAAGGCAAGGCAAAAGGGAAAAGCAAGGCAAGGGAAAATGGCAAAGCAAGGCAAGGCAAGGCAAGACAAAAGGGCAAAGCAAGGCAAGGAAAAAGAGCAAAGCATGGCAAGGCAAGGCAAGGCAAAAGGTCAAAAGAAAGGCAAGGCAAATCAGGGCAAAAGGAGAAAGGAAGGCAAGGCAAGACAAGGCAAAGAGGCAAAGCAAGGCAAGGTAAGGCAAGGCAAAAGGGGAAAGCAATGCAAGGCAAGGCGAAAGGATAAGGAAGACACGTCAAGGCAAGGCAAAGATGAAAGTAAGGCAATGCAAGGAAATTGAAAACGGCAAAACAAGGAAAGGCAAGGCAAAAGGGCAAAAGAAAGGCAAGGCAAAAGGGCAAAAGGAGAAAGGAAGGCAAGGCAAGACAAGGCAAAGAGACAAAGCAAGGCAAGGCAAAAGGGCAAAGCAAAGCAAGTCAAAATGGCAAAGTATGAAAAGGCAAGGCAAGGAAAAAGGGTATAGCAAGTCAAGGCAAGGTAAGGCAAAAGGGCAATTCAAGGAAAGGCAAAATGGCAAAGCAAGGCAAGGCAAAAGGGCAAAGCATAACAAGGCAAAGCAAGGCAAAAGGGCAAAGCAAGGCAAGGCAAAAGGGCAAAGCATGGCAAGGCAAGGAAAAAGGGCAACTCAATGCAAGGCCGGGCAAAAGTGCAAAGAAAGGCAAGGCAAGGTAAGTCAAAAGGACAAACCATGGCAAGGCCAGGAAAAAGGCCAAAGCAAGGAAAGGCAAGGCAAAAGGGGAAAGCAAGGCAAGGGAAAATGGCAAAGCAAGGCAAGGCAAGGCAAGACAAAAGGGCAAAGCAAGGCAAGGAAAAAGAGCAAAGCATGGCAAGGCAAGACAAGGCAAAAGGTCAAAAGAAAGGCAAGGCAAATCAGGGCAAAAGGAGAAAGGAAGGCAAGGCAAGTCAAGGCAAAGAGTCAAAGCAAGGCAAGGCAAAGGGTCAAAGCAAGGCATGGAAAGGCAAGGCAAGGGAAGGCAAAAGGGTAAAGCAAGGCAAGGAAAGGCAAGGCAAAAGGGGAAAGCAAAGCAAGGCAAGGCAAAATGATAAGGAAGACACGTCAAGGCAAGGCAAAGATGAAAGTAAGGCAATGCAAGGCAATTCAAAACGGCAAAACAAGGAAAGGCAAGGCAAAAGGGCAAAGCAAAGCAAGTCAAAAGGGCAAAGCATGACAAGGCAAGGCAAGGCAAAAGGGCAATGCAAGGATAGGCAAAATGGCAAAGCAAGACAAGGCAAAAGGGCAAAGCATAACAAGGCAAAGCAAGGCAAAAGGGCAAACCAAGGCAAGTCAAAAGGGCAAAGCATGACAAGGCAAGGCAAGGAAAAAGGGTATAGCAAGTCAAGGCAAGGTAAGGCAAAAGGGCAATTCAAGGAAAGGCAAAATGGCAAAGCATGGCAAGGCAAAAGGGCAAAGCATGAAAAGGCAAGGCAAGAAAGAAGGGTATAGCAAGTCAAGGCAATGTAAGGCAAAAGGGCAATTCAAGGAAAGACAAAATGGCAAAGCAAGGCAAGGCAAAAGGGCAAAGCATGGCAAGGCAAGGAAAAAGGGCAACTCAATGCAAGGCCAGGCAAAAGGGCAAAGAAAGGCAAGGCAAGGTAAGTCAAAAGGATAAACCATGGCAAGGCCAGGAAAAAGGCCAAAGCAAGGAAAGGCAAGGCAAAAGGGAAAAGCAAGGCAAGGGAAAATGGCAAAGCAAGGCAAGGCAAGGCAAGACAAAAGGGCAAAGCAAGGCAAGGAAAAAGAGCAAAGCATGGCAAGACAAGGCAAGGCAAAAGGTCAAAAGAAAGGCAAGGCAAATCAGGGCAAAAGGAGAAAGGAAGGCAAGGCAAGACAAGGCAAAGAGGCAAAGCAAGGCAAGGTAAGGCAAGGCAAAAGGGGAAAGCAAAGCAAGGCAAGGCGAAAGGATAAGGAAGACACGTCAAGGCAAGGCAAAGATGAAAGTAAGGCAATGCAAGGAAATTGAAAACGGCAAAACAAGGAAAGGCAAGGCAAAAGGGCAAAGCAAAGCAAGTCAAAAGGGCAAAGCATGACAAGGCAAGGCAATGCAAAAGGGCAAAGCATGAAAAGGCAAGGCAAGGCAAAAGGGTAAAGCATGTCAAGGCAAGGTAAGGCAAAAGGGCAATGCAAGGAAAAGCAAAATGGCAAAGCAAGACAAGGCAAAAGGGAAAGCATAACAAGGCAAAGCAAGGCAAAAGGGCAAAGCAAGACAAGGCAAAAGGGCAAAGCAAGGAAAGTCAAAAGGGCAAAGCATGACAAGGCAAGGCAAGGAAAAAGGGTATAGCAAGTCAAGGCAAGGTAAGGCAAAAGGGCAATTCAAGGAAAGGCAAAATGGCAAAGCAAGGCAAGGCAAAAGGACAAAGCAAAGCAAGTCAAAATGGCAAAGTATGACAAGGCAAGGCAAGGAAAAAGGATATAGCAAGTCAAGGCAAGGTAAGGCAAAAGGGCAAAGCATGACAAGACAAGGTAAGGCAAAAGGGCAATTAAAGGAAAGGCAAAATGGCAAAGCAAGGCAAGGCAAAAGGACAAAGCATAACAAGGCAAAGCAAGGCAAAAGGGCAAAGCAAGGCAAGGCAAAAGGGCAAAGCAAGGCAAGTCAAAAGGGCAAAGCATGACAAAGCAAGGCAAGGAAAAAGGGTATAGCAAGTCAAGGCAAGGTAAGGCAAAAGGGCAATTCAAGGAAAGGCAAAATGGCAAAGCAAGGCAAGGCAAAAGGGCAAAGCAAGGCCAGGCAAAAGTGCAAAGAAAGGCAAGGCAAGGTAAGTCAAAAGGACAAACCATGGCAAGGCCAGGAAAAAGGCCAAAGCAAGGAAAGGCAAGGCAAAAGGGGAAAGCAAGGCAAGGGAAAATGGCAAAGCAAGGCAAGGCAAGGAAAGACAAAAGGGCAAAGCAAGGCAAGGAAAAAGAGCAAAGCATGGCAAGGCAAGGCAAAAGGTCAAAAGAAAGGCAAGGCAAATCAGGGCAAAAGGAGAAAGGAAGGCAAGGAAAGACAAGGCAATGAGGCAAAGCAAGGCAAGGCAAAAGGGCAAAGCAAGGCAAGGAAAAAGAGCAAAGCATGGCATGGCAAGGCAAGGCAAAAGGTCAAAGGAAAGGCAAGGCAAATCAGGGCAAAAGGAGAAAGGAAGGCAAGGCAAGACAAGGCAAAGAGACAAAGCAAGGCAAGGCAAAAGGGCAAAGCAAGGCAAGGTAAGGCAAAGGGGCAAAGCAAGGCATGGAAAGGCAAGGTAAGAGAAGGCAAAAGGGTAAAGCAAGGCAAGGAAAGGCAAGGCAAAAGGAGAAAGCAAAGAAAGGCAAGGCAAAAGGATAAGGAAGACACGTCAAGGCAAGGCAAAGATGAAAATAAGGCAATGCAAGGCAATTGAAAACGGCAAAACAAGGAAAGGCAAGGCAAAAGGGCAAAGCAAAGCAAGTCAAAAGGGCAAAGCATGACAAGGAAATGCAAGGCAAAAGGGCAAAGCATGACAAGGCAAGGTAAGGCAAAAGGGCAATGCAAGGGAAGGCGAAATGGCAAAGCAAGACAAGGCAAAAGGGCAAAGCATAACAAGGCAAAGCAAGGCAAAAGGGCAAAGCAAGGCAAGTCAAAAGGGCAAAGCATGACAAGGCAAGGCAAGGAAAAAGGGTATAGCAAGTCAAGGCAAGGTAAGGCAAAAGGGCAATTCAAGGAAAGGCAAAATGGCAAAGCAAGGCAAGGCAAAAGGGCAAAGCAAAGCAAGTCAAAATGGCAAAGTATGACAAGGCAAGGCAAGGAAAAAGGCTATAGCAAGTCAAGGCAAGGTAAGGCAAAAGGGCAATTCAAGGAAAGGCAAAATGGCAAAGCAAGGCAAGGCAAAAGGGCAAAGCATAACAAGGCAAAGCTAGGCAAAAGGGCAAAGCAAGGCAAGGCAAAAGGGCAAAGCATGGCAAGGCAAGGAAAAAGGGCAACTCAATGCAAGACCGGGCAAAAGTGCAAAGAAAGGCATGGCAAGGTAAGTCAAAAGGACAAACCATGGCAAGGCCAGGAAAAAGGCCAAAGCAAGGAAAGGCAAGGCAAAAGGGGAAAGCAAGGCAAGGGAAAATGGCAAAGCAAGGCAAGGCAAGGAAAGACAAAAGGGCAAAGCAAGGCAAGGGAAAAGAGCAAAGCATGGCAAGGCAAGGCAAAAGGTCAAAAGAAAGGCAAGGCAAATCAGGGCAAAAGGAGAAAGGAAGGCAAGGCAAGTCAAGGCAAAGAGTCAAAGCAAGGCAAGGCAAAGGGTCAAAGGAAGGCATGGAAAGGCAAGGCAAAGGAAGGCAAAAGGGTAAAGAAAGGCAAGGAAAGGCAAGGCAAAAGGGGAAAGCAAAGCAAGGCAAGGCAAAATGATAAGGAAGACACGTCAAGGCAAGGCAAAGATGAAAGTAAGGCAATGCAAGGCAATTGAAAACGGCAAAACAAGGAAAGGCAAGGAAAAAGGGCAACTCAATGCAAGGCCAGGCAAAAGGGCAAAGAAAGGCAAGGCAAGGTAAGTCAAAAGGACAAACCATGGCAAGGCCAGGAAAAAGGCCAAAGCAAGGAAAGGCAAGGCAAAAGGGAAAAGCAAGGCAAGGGAAAATGGCAAAGCAAGGCAAGGCAAGGCAAGACAAAAGGGCAAAGCAAGGCAAGGAAAAAGAGCAAAGCATGGCAAGGCAAGGCAAGGCAAAAGGTCAAAAGAAAGGCAAGGCAAATCAGGGCAAAAGGAGAAAGGAAGGCAAGGCAAGACAAGGCAAAGAGGCAAAGCAAGGCAAGGTAAGGCAAGGCAAAAGGGGAAAGCAAAGCAAGGCAAGGCGAAAGGATAAGGAAGACACGTCAAGGCAAGGCAAAGATGAAAGTAAGGCAATGCAAGGAAATTGAAAACGGGAAAACAAGGAAAGGCAAGGCAAAAGGGCAAAGCAAAGCAAGTCAAAAGGGCAAAGCATGACAAGGCAAGGCAATGCAAAAGGACAAAGCATGAAAAGGCAAGGCAAGGCAAAAGGGTAAAGCATGTCAAGGCAAGGTAAGGCAAAAGGGCAATGCAAGGAAAAGCAAAATGGCAAAGCAAGACAAGGCAAAAGGGAAAGCATAACAAGGCAAAGCAAGGCAAAATGGCAAAGCAAGACAAGGCAAAAGGGCAAAGCAAGGAAAGTCAAAAGGGCAAAGCATGACAAGGCAAGGCAAGGAAAAAGGGTATAGCAAGTCAAGGCAAGGTAAGGCAAAGGGCAATTCAAGGAAAGGCAAAATGGCAAAGCAAGGCAAGGCAAAAGGACAAAGCAAAGCAAGTCAAAAGGACAAAGCATGACAAGGCAAGGCAAGGAAAAAGGGTATAGCAAGTCAAGGCAAGGTAAGGCAAAAGGGCAATTCAAGGAAATGCAATATGGCAAAGCAAGGCAAGGCAAAAGGGCAAAGGAAAGCAAGTCAAAATGGCAAAGTATGACAAGGCAAGGCAAGGAAAAAGGGTATAGCAAGTCAAGGCAAGGTAAGGCAAAAGGGCAATTCAAGGAAAGGCAAAATGGCAAAGCAAGGCAAGGCAAAAGGGCAAAGCAAGGCCAAGCAAAAGTGCAGAGAAAGGAAAGGCAAGGTAAGTCAAAAGGACAAACCATGGCAAGGCCAGGAAAAAGGCCAAAGCAAGGAAAGGCAAGGCAAAAGGGGAAAGCAAGGCAAGGGAAAATGGCAAAGCAAGGCAAGGCAAGGAAAGACAAAAGGGCAAAGCAAGGCAAGGAAAAAGAGCAAAGCATGGCAAGGCAAGGCAAAAGGTCAAAAGAAAGGCAAGGCAAATCAGGGCAAAAGGAGAAAGGAAGGCAAGGCAAGACAAGGCAAAGAGACAAAGCAAGGCAAGGCAAAAGGGCATAGCAAGGCAAGGTAAGGCAAAGGGGCAAAGCAAGGCATGGAAAGGCAAAGGCAAGGGAAGGCAAAAGGGTAAAGCAAGGCAAGGAAAGGCAAGGGAAAAGGAGAAAGCAAAGCAAGGCAAGGCAAAAGGATAAGGAAGACACTCAAGGCAAGGCAAAGATGAAAGCAAGGCAATGCAAGGCAATTCAAAACGGCAAAACAAGGAAAGGCATGCAAAAGGGCAAAGCAAAGCAAGTCAAAAGGGCAAAGCATGACAAGGCAAGGCAAGGCAAAAGGGCAAAGCATGACAAGGCAAGGTAAGGCAAAAGGGCAAATCAAGACAAGGCAAAAGGGCAAAGCATAACAAGGCAAAGCAAGGCAAAAGGGCAAAGCAAGGCAAGTCAAAAGGGCAAAGCATGACAAGGCAAGGCAAGGAAAAAGGGTATAGCAAGTCAAGGCAAGGTAAGGCAAAAGGGCAATTCAAGGAAAGGCAAAATGGCAAAGCAAGGCAAGTCAAAAGGGCAAAGCATGAAAAGGCAAGGCAAGGAAAAAGGGTATAGCAAGTCAAGGCAAGGTAAGGCAAAAGGGCAATTCAAGGAAAGACAAAATGGCAAAGCAAGGCAAGTCAAAAGGGCAAAGCATGACAAGGCAAGGCAAGGAAAAAGGGTATAGCAAGTCAAGGCAAGGTAAGGCAAAAGGGCAATTCAAGGAAAGGCAAAATGGCAAAGCAAGGCAAGGCAAAAGGGCAAAGCATGAAAAGGCAAGGCAAGGAAAAAGGGTATAGCAAGTCAAGGCAAGGTAAGGCAAAAAGGCAATTCAAGGAAAGACAAAATGGCAAAGCAAGGCAAGGCAAAAGGGCAAAGCATGGCAAGGCAAGGAAAAAGGGCAACTCAATGCAAGGCCAGGCAAAAGGGCAAAGAAAGGCAAGGCAAGGTAAGTCAAAAGGACAAACCATGGCAAGGCCAGGAAAAAGGCCAAAGCAAGGAAAGGCAAGGCAAAAGGGAAAAGCAAGGCAAGGGAAAATGGCAAAGCAAGGCAAGGCAAGGCAAGACAAAAGGGCAAAGCAAGGCAAGGAAAAAGAGCAAAGCATGGCAAGGCAAGGCAAGGCAAAAGGTCAAAAGAAAGGCAAGGCAAATCAGGGCAAAAGGAGAAAGGAAGGCAAAGCAAGACAAGGCAAAGAGGCAAAGCAAGGCAAGGTAAGGCAAGGCAAAAGGGGAAAGCAAAGCAAGGCAAGGCGAAAGGATAAGGAAGACACGTCAAGGCAAGGCAAAGATGAAAGTAAGGCAATGCAAGGAAATTGAAAACGGCAAAACAAGGAAAGGCAAGGCAAAAGGGCAAAGCAAAGCAAGTCAAAAGGGCAAAGCATGACATGGCAAGGCAAGGCAAAAGGGTAAAGCATGTCAAGGCAAGGTAAGGCAAAAGGGCAAGCAAGGAAAAGCAAAATGGCAAAGCAAGACAAGGCAAAAGGGAAAGCATAACAAGGCAAAGAAAGGCAAAAGGGCAAAGCAAGACAAGGCAAAAGGGCAAAGCAAGGAAAGTCAAAAGGGCAAAGCATGACAAGGCAAGGCAAGGAAAAAGGGTATAGCAAGTCAAGGCAAGGTAAGGCAAAAGGGCAATTCAAGGAAAGGCAAAATGGCAAAGCAAGGCAAGGCAAAAGGACAAAGCAAAGCAAGTCAAAAGGGCAAAGCATGACAAGGCAAGGCAATGCAAAAGGGCAAAGCATGAAAAGGCAAGGCAAGGCAAAAGGGTAAAGCATGTCAAGGCAAGGTAAGGCAAAAGGGCAATGCAAGGAAAAGCAAAATGGCAAAGCAAGACAAGGCAAAAGGGAAAGCATAACAAGGCAAAGCAAGGCAAAAGGGCAAAGCAAGACAAGGCAAAAGGGCAAAGCAAGGAAAGTCAAAAGGGCAAAGCATGACAAGGCAAGGCAAGGAAAAAGGGTATAGCAAGTCAAGGCAAGGTAAGGCAAAAGGGCAATTCAAGGAAAGGCAAAATGGCAAAGCAAGGCAAGGCAAAAGGACAAAGCAAAGCAAGTCAAAAGGGCAAAGCATGACAAGGCAAGGCAAGGAAAAAGGGTATAGCAAGTCAAGGCAAGGTAAGGCAAAAGGGCAATTCAAGGAAAGGCAAAATGGCAAAGCAAGGCAAGGCAAAAGGACAAAGCAAAGCAAGTCAAAAGGGCAAAGCATGACAAGGCAAGGCAAGGAAAAAGGGTATAGCAAGTCAAGGCAAGGTAAGGCAAAAGGGCAATTCAAGGAAAGGCAAAATGGCAAAGCAAGGCAAGGCAAAAGGACAAAGCAAAGCAAGTCAAAAGGGCAAAGCATGACAAGGCAAGGCAAGGAAAAAGGGTATAGCAAGTCAAGGCAAGGTAAGGCAAAAGGGCAATTCAAGGAAAGGCAAAATGGCAAAGCAAGGCAAGGCAAAAGGGCAAAGCATGAAAAGGCAAGGCAAGGAAAAAGGGTATAGCAAGTCAAGGCAAGGTAAGGCAAAAGGGCAATTCAAGGAAAGAGAAAATGGCAAAGCAAGGCAAGGCAAAAGGGCAAAGCATGACAAGGCAAGGCAAGGAAAAAGGGTATAGCAAGTCAAGGCAAGGTAAGGCAAAAGGGCAATTCAAGGAAAGGCAAAATGGCAAAGCAAGGCAAGGCAAAAGGGCAAAGCATGAAAAGGCAAGGCAAGGAAAAAGGGTATAGCAAGTCAAGGCAAGGTAAGGCAAAAGGGCAATTCAAGGAAAGACAAAATGGCAAAGCAAGGCAAGGCAAAAGGGCAAAGCATGGCAAGGCAAGGAAAAAGGGCAACTCAATGCAAGGCCAGGCAAAAGGGCAAAGAAAGCCAAGGCAAGGTAAGTCAAAAGGACAAACCATGGCAAGGCCAGGAAAAAGGCCAAAGCAAGGAAAGGCAAGGCAAAAGGGAAAAGCAAGGTAAGGGAAAATGGCAAAGCAAGGCAAGGCAAGGCAAGACAAAAGGGCAAAGCAAGGCAAGGAAAAAGAGCAAAGCATGGCAAGGCAAGGCAAGGCAAAAGGTCAAAAGAAAGGCAAGGCAAATCAGGGCAAAAGGAGAAAGGAAGGCAAGGCAAGACAAGGCAAAGAGGCAAAGCAAGGCAAGGTAAGGCAAGGCAAAAGGGGAAAGCAAAGCAAGTCAAAAGGGCAAAGCATGACAAGGCAAGGCAAGGCAAAAGGGTAAAGCATGTCAAGACAAGGTAAGGCAAAAGGGCAATTCAAGGAAAGACAAAATGGCAAAGCAAGGCAAGTCAAAAGGACAAAGCATGACAAGGCAAGGCAAGGAAAAAGGGTATAGCAAGTCAAGGCAAGGTAAGGCAAAAGGGCAATTCAAGGAAAGGCAAAATGGCAAAGCAAGGCAAGGCAAAAGGGCAAAGCATGAAAAGGCAAGGCAAGGAAAAAGGGTATAGCAAGTCAAGGCAAGGTAAGGCAAAAGGGCAATTCAAGGAAAGACAAAATGGCAAAGCAAGTCAAGGCAAAAGGGCAAAGCATGACAAGGCAAGGCAAGGAAAAAGGGTATAGCAAGTCAAGGCAAGGTAAGGCAAAAGGGCAATTCAAGGAAAGGCAAAATGGCAAAGCAAGGCAAGGCAAAAGGGCAAAGCATGAAAAGGCAAGGCAAGGAAAAAGGGTATAGCAAGTCAAGGCAAGGTAAGGCAAAAGGGCAATTCAAGGAAAGGCAAAATGGCAAAGCAAGGCAAGGCAAAAGGGAAAGCATAACAAGGCAAAGCAAGGCAAAAGGGCAAAGCAAGACAAGGCAAAAGGGCAAAGCAAGGAAAGTCAAAAGGGCAAAGCATGACAAGGCAAGGCAAGGAAAAAGGGTATAGCAAGTCAAGGCAAGGTAAGGCAAAAGGGCAATTCAAGGAAAGGCAAAATGGCAAAGCAAGGCAAGGCAAAAGGGCAAAGCAAAGCAAGTCAAAATGGCAAAGTATGACAAGGCAAGGCAAGGAAAAAGGGTATAGCAAGTCAAGGCAAAGTAAGGCAAAAGGGCAATTCAAGGAAAGGCAAAATGGCAAAGCAAGGCAAGTCAAAAGGGCAAAGCATGACAAGGCAAGGCAAGGAAAAAGGGTATAGCAAGTCAAGGCAAGGTAAGGCAAAAGGGCAATTCAAGGAAAGGCAAAATGGCAAAGCTAGTCAAGGCAAAAGGGCAAAGCAAGGCCAGCAAAAGTGCAAAGAAATGCAAGGCAAGGTAAGTCAAAAGGACAAACCATGGCAAGGCCAGGAAAAAGGCCAAAGCAAGGAAAGGCAAGGCAAAATGGGAAAGCAAGGCAAGGGAAAATGGCAAAGCAAGGCAAGGCAAGGAAAGACAAAAGGGCAAAGCAAGGCAAGGAAAAAGAGCAAAGCATGGCAAGGCAAGGCAAAAGGTCAAAAGAAAGGCAAGGCAAATCAGGGCAAAAGGAGAAAGGAAGGCAAGGTAAGACAAGGCAAAGAGACAAAGCAAGGCAAGGCAAAAGGGCATAGCAAGGCAAGGTAAGGCAAAGGGCAAAGCAAGGCATGGAAAGGCAAAGGCAAGGGAAGGCAAAAGGGTAAAGCAAGGCAAGGAAAGGCAAGGGAAAAGGAGAAAGCAAAGCAAGGCAAGGCAAAAGGATAAGGAAGACACGTCAAGGCAAGGCAAAGATGAAAGCAAGGCAATGCAAGGCAATTCAAAACGGCAAAACAAGGAAAGGCAAGGCAAAAGGGCAAAGCAAAGCAAGTCAAAAGGGCAAAGCATGACAAGGCAAGGCAAGGCAAAAGGGCAAAGCATGACAAGGCAAGGTAAGGCAAAAGGGCAATGCAAGGAAAGGCAAAATGGCAAAGCAAGGCAAGGCAAAAGGGCAAAGCATAATAAGGCAAAGCAAGGCAAAAGGGCAAAGCAAGGCAAGTCAAAAGGACAAAGCATGACAAGGCAAGGCAAGGAAAAAGGGTATAGCAAGTCAAGGCAAGGTAAGGCAAAAGGGCAATTCAAGGAAATGCAAAATGGCAAAGCAAGGCAAGGCAAAAGGGCAAAGCAAAGCAAGTCAAAATGGCAAAGTATGACAAGGCAAGGCAAGGAAAAAGGGTATAGCAAGTCAAGGCAAAGTAAGGCAAAAGGGCAATTCAAGGAAAGGCAAAATGGCAAAGCAAGGCAAGTCAAAAGGGCAAAGCATGACAAGGCAAGGCAAGGAAAAAGGGTATAGCAAGTCAAGGCAAGGTAAGGCAAAAGGGCAATTCAAGGAAAGGCAAAATGGCAAAGCTAGTCAAGGCAAAAGGGCAAAGCAAGGCCAGCAAAAGTGCAAAGAAATGCAAGGCAAGGTAAGTCAAAAGGACAAACCATGGCAAGGCCAGGAAAAAGGCCAAAGCAAGGAAAGGCAAGGCAAAATGGGAAAGCAAGGCAAGGGAAAATGGCAAAGCAAGGCAAGGCAAGGAAAGACAAAAGGGCAAAGCAAGGCAAGGAAAAAGAGCAAAGCATGGCAAGGCAAGGCAAAAGGTCAAAAGAAAGGCAAGGCAAATCAGGGCAAAAGGAGAAAGGAAGGCAAGGTAAGACAAGGCAAAGAGACAAAGCAAGGCAAGGCAAAAGGGCATAGCAAGGCAAGGTAAGGCAAAGGGCAAAGCAAGGCATGGAAAGGCAAAGGCAAGGGAAGGCAAAAGGGTAAAGCAAGGCAAGGAAAGGCAAGGGAAAAGGAGAAAGCAAAGCAAGGCAAGGCAAAAGGATAAGGAAGACACGTCAAGGCAAGGCAAAGATGAAAGCAAGGCAATGCAAGGCAATTCAAAACGGCAAAACAAGGAAAGGCAAGGCAAAAGGGCAAAGCAAAGCAAGTCAAAAGGGCAAAGCATGACAAGGCAAGGCAAGGCAAAAGGGCAAAGCATGACAAGGCAAGGTAAGGCAAAAGGGCAATGCAAGGAAAGGCAAAATGGCAAAGCAAGGCAAGGCAAAAGGACAAAGCAAAGCAAGTCAAAAGGGCAAAGCATGAAAAGGCAAGGCAATGCAAAAGGGCAAAGCATGAAAAGGCAAGGCAAGGCAAAAGGGTAAAGCATGTCAAGGCAAGGTAAGGCAAAAGGGCAATGCAAGGAAAAGCAAAATGGCAAAGCAAGACAAGGCAAAAGGGAATGCATAACAAGGCAAAGCAAGGCAAAAGGGCAAAGCAAGACAAGGCAAAAGGGCAAAGCAAGGAAAGTCAAAAGGGCAAAGCATGACAAGGCAAGGCAAGGAAAAAGGGTATAGCAAGTCAAGGCAAGGTAAGGCAAAAGGGCAATTCAAGGAAAGGCAAAATGGCAAAGCAAGGCAAGGCAAAAGGGCAAAGCAAAGCAAGTCAAAATGGCAAAGTATGACAAGGCAAGGCAAGGAAAAAGGGTATAGCAAGTCAAGGCAAAGTAAGGCAAAAGGGCAATTCAAGGAAAGGCAAAATGGCAAAGCAAGGCAAGTCAAAAGGGCAAAGCATGACAAGGCAAGGCAAGGAAAAAGGGTATAGCAAGTCAAGGCAAGGTAAGGTAAAAGGGCAATTCAAGGAAAGGAAAAATGGCAAAGCTAGGCAAGGCAAAAGGGCAAAGCAAGGCCAGGCAAAAGGGCAAAGAAAGCCAAGGCAAGGTAAGTCAAAAGGACAAACCATGGCAAGGCCAGGAAAAAGGCCAAAGCAAGGAAAGGCAAGGCAAAAGGGGAAAGCAAGGCAAGGGAAAATGGCAAAGCAAGGCAAGGCAAGGAAAGACAAAAGGGCAAAGCAAGGCAAGGAAAAAGAGCAAAGCATGGCAAGGCAAGGCAAAAGGTCAAAAGAAAGGCAAGGCAAATCAGGGCAAAAGGAGAAAGGAAGGCAAGGTAAGACAAGGCAAAGAGACAAAGCAAGGCAAGGCAAAAGGGCATAGCAAGGCAAGGTAAGGCAAAGGGCAAAGCAAGGCATGGAAAGGCAAAGGCAAGGGAAGGCAAAAGGGTAAAGCAAGGCAAGGAAAGGCAAGGGAAAAGGAGAAAGCAAAGCAAGGCAAGGCAAAAGGATAAGGAAGACACGGCAAGGCAAGGCAAAGATGAAAGCAAGGCAATGCAAGGCAATTCAAAACGGCAAAACAAGGAAAGGCAAGGCAAAAGGGCAAAGCAAAGCAAGTCAAAAGGGCAAAGCATGACAAGGCAAGGCAAGGCAAAAGGGCAAAGCATGACAAGGCAAGGTAAGGCAAAAGGGCAATGCAAGAAAAGGCAAAATGGCAAAGCAAGACAAGGCAAAAATGGCAAAGCATAACAAGGCAAAGCAAGGCAAAACGGCAAAGCAAGGCAAGTCAAAAGGGCAAAGCATGACAAGGCAAGGCAAGGAAAAAGGGTATAGCAAGTCAAGGCAAGGTAAGGCAAAAGGGCAATTCAAGGAAAGGCAAAATGGCAAAGCAAGGCAAGGCAAAAGGGCAAAGCAAAGCAAGTCAAAATGGCAAAGTATGACAAGGCAAGGCAAGGAAAAAGGCTATAGCAAGTGAAGGCAAGGTAAGGCAAAAGGGCAATTCAAGGAAAGGCAAAATGGCAAAGCAAGGCAAGGCAAAAGGGGAAAGCATAACAAGGCAAAGCAAGGCAAAAGGGCAAAGCAAGGCAAGGTAAAAGGGCAAAGCATGGCAAGGCAAGGAAAAAGGGCAACTCAATGCAAGGCCGGGCAAAAGTGCAAATAAAGGCAAGGCAAGGTAAGTCAAAAGGACAAACCATGGCAAGGCCAGGAAAAAGGCCAAAGCAAGGAAAGGCAAGGCAAAAGGGGAAAGCAAGGCAAGGGAAAATGGCAAAGCAAGGCAAGGTAAGGCAAGACAAAAGGGCAAAGCAAGGCAAGGAAAAAGAGCAAAGCATGGCAAGGCAAGGCAAGGCAAAATGTCAAAAGAAAGGCAAGGCAAATCAGGGCAAAAGGAGAAAGGAAGGCAAGGCAAGACAAGGCAAAGAGTCAAAGAAAGGCAAGGCAAAGGGTCAAAGGAAGGCATGGAAAGGCAAGGCAAAGGAAGGCAAAAGGGTAAAGCAAGGCAAGGAAAGGCAAGGCAAAAGGGGAAAGCAAAGCAAGGCAAGGCAAAATGATAAGGAAGACACGTCAAGGCAAGGCAAAGATGAAAGTAAGGCAATGCAAGGCAATTCAAAACGGCAAAACAAGGAAAGGCAAGGCAAAAGGGCAAAGCATGACAAGGCAAGGTAAGGCAAAAGGGCAATGCAAGGAAAGGCAAAATGGCAAAGCAAGACAAGGCAAAAGGGCAAAGCATAATAAGGCAAAGCAAGGCAAAAGGGCAAAGCAAGGCAAGTCAAAAGGACAAAGCATGACAAGGCAAGGCAAGGAAAAAGGGTATAGCAAGTCAAGGCAAGGTAAGGCAAAAGGGCAATTCAAGGAAATGCAAAATGGCAAAGCAAGGCAAGGCAAAAGGGCAAAGCAAAGCAAGTCAAAATGGCAAAGTATGACAAGGCAAGGCAAGGAAAAAGGGTATAGCAAGTCAAGGCAAGGTAAGGCAAAAGGGCAATTCAAGGAAAGGCAAAATGGCAAAGCAAGGCAAGGCAAAAGGGCAAAGCATAACAATGCAAAGCAAGGCAAAAGGGCAAAGCAAGGCAAGGCAAAAGGGCAAAGAAAGGCAAGGCAAGGTAAGTCAAAAGGACAAACCATGGCAAGGCCAGGAAAAAGGCCAAAGCAAGGAAAGGCAAGGCAAAAGGTCAAAAGAAAGGCAAGGCAAATCAGGGCAAAAGGAGAAAGGTAGGCAAGGCAAGACAAGGCAAAGAGACAAAGCAAGGCAAGGCAAAAGGGCATAGCAAGGCAAGGTAAGGCAAAGGGGCAAAGCAAGGCATGGAAAGGCAAAGGCAAGGGAAGGCAAAAGGGTAAAGCAAGGCAAGGAAAGGCAAGGGAAAAGGAGAAAGCAAAGCAAGGCAAGGCAAAAGGATAAGGAAGACACTCAAGGCAAGGCAAAGATGAAAGCAAGGCAATGCAAGGCAATTCAAAACGGCAAAACAAGGAAAGGCATGCAAAAGGGCAAAGCAAAGCAAGTCAAAAGGGCAAAGCATGACAAGGCAAGGCAAGGCAAAAGGGCAAAGCATGACAAGGCAAGGTAAGGCAAAAGGGCAAATCAAGACAAGGCAAAAGGGCAAAGCATAACAAGGCAAAGCAAGGCAAAAGGGCAAAGCAAGGCAAGTCAAAAGGGCAAAGCATGACAAGGCAAGGCAAGGAAAAAGGGTATAGCAAGTCAAGGCAAGGTAAGGCAAAAGGGCAATTCAAGGAAAGGCAAAATGGCAAAGCAAGGCAAGTCAAAAGGGCAAAGCATGAAAAGGCAAGGCAAGGAAAAAGGGTATAGCAAGTCAAGGCAAGGTAAGGCAAAAGGGCAATTCAAGGAAAGACAAAATGGCAAAGCAAGGCAAGTCAAAAGGGCAAAGCATGACAAGGAAAGGCAAGGAAAAAGGGTATAGCAAGTCAAGGCAAGGTAAGGCAAAAGGGCAATTCAAGGAAAGGCAAAACGGCAAAGCAAGGCAAGGCAAAAGGGCAAAGCATGAAAAGGCAAGGCAAGGAAAAAGGGTATAGCAAGTCAAGGCAAGGTAAGGCAAAAGGGCAATTCAAGGAAAGACAAAATGGCAAAGCAAGGCAAGGCAAAAGGGCAAAGCATGGCAAGGCAAGGAAAAAGGGCAACTCAATGCAAGGCCAGGCAAAAGGGCAAAGAAAGGCAAGGCAAGGTAAGTCAAAAGGACAAACCATGGCAAGGCCAGGAAAAAGGCCAAAGCAAGGAAAGGCAAGGCAAAATGGAAAAGCAAGGCAAGGGAAAATGGCAAAGCAAGGCAAGGCAAGGCAAGACAAAAGGGCAAAGCAAGGCAAGGAAAAAGAGCAAAGCATGGCAAGGCAAGGCAAGGCAAAAGGTCAAAAGAAAGGCAAGGCAAATCAGGGCAAAAGGAGAAAGGAAGGCAAGGCAAGACAAGGCAAAGAGGCAAAGCAAGGCAAGGTAAGGCAAGGCAAAAGGGGAAAGCAAAGCAAGGCAAGGCGAAAGGATAAGGAAGACACGTCAAGGCAAGGCAAAGATGAAAGTAAGGCAATGCAAGGAAATTGAAAACGGCAAAACAAGGAAAGGCAAGGCAAAGGGCAAAGCAAAGCAAGTCAAAAGGGCAAAGCATGACAAGGCAAGGCAAGGCAAAAGGGTAAAGCATGTCAAGGCAAGGTAAGGCAAAAGGGCAATGCAAGGAAAAGCAAAATGGCAAAGCAAGACAAGGCAAAAGGGAAAGCATAACAAGGCAAAGAAAGGCAAAAGGGCAAAGCAAGACAAGGCAAAAGGGCAAAGCAAGGAAAGTCAAAAGGGCAAAGCATGACAAGGCAAGGCAAGGAAAAAGGGTATAGCAAGTCAAGGCAAGGTAAGGCAAAAGGGCAATTCAAGGAAAGGCAAAATGGCAAAGCAAGGCAAGGCAAAAGGACAAAGCAAAGCAAGTCAAAAGGGCAAAGCATGACAAGGCAAGGCAAGGAAAAAGGGTATAGCAAGTCAAGGCAAGGTAAGGCAAAAGGGCAATTCAAGGAAAGGCAAAATGGCAAAGCAAGGCAAGGCAAAAGGACAAAGCAAAGCAAGTCAAAAGGGCAAAGCATGACAAGGCAAGGCAAGGAAAAAGGGTATAGCAAGTCAAGGCAAGGTAAGGCAAAAGGGCAATTCAAGGAAAGGCAAAATGGCAAAGCAAGGCAAGGCAAAAGGACAAAGCAAAGCAAGTCAAAAGGGCAAAGCATGACAAGGCAAGGCAAGGAAAAAGGGTATAGCAAGTCAAGGCAAGGTAAGGCAAAAGGGCAATTCAAGGAAAGGCAAAATGGCAAAGCAAGGCAAGGCAAAAGGGCAAAGCATGAAAAGGCAAGGCAAGGAAAAAGGGTATAGCAAGTCAAGGCAAGGTAAGGCAAAAGGGCAATTCAAGGAAAGACAAAATGGCAAAGCAAGGCAAGGCAAAAGGGCAAAGCATGACAAGGCAAGGCAAGGAAAAAGGGTATAGCAAGTCAAGGCAAGGTAAGGCAAAAGGGCAATTCAAGGAAAGGCAAAATGGCAAAGCAAGGCAAGGCAAAAGGGCAAAGCATGAAAAGGCAAGGCAAGGAAAAAGGGTATAGCAAGTCAAGGCAAGGTAAGGCAAAAGGGCAATTCAAGGAAAGACAAAATGGCAAAGCAAGGCAAGGCAAAAGGGCAAAGCATGGCAAGGCAAGGAAAAAGGGCAACTCAATGCAAGGCCAGGCAAAAGGGCAAAGAAAGCCAAGGCAAGGTAAGTCAAAAGGACAAACCATGGCAAGGCCAGGAAAAAGGCCAAAGCAAGGAAAGGCAAGGCAAAAGGGAAAAGCAAGGCAAGGGAAAATGGCAAAGCAAGGCAAGGCAAGGCAAGACAAAAGGGCAAAGCAAGGCAAGGAAAAAGAGCAAAGCATGGCAAGGCAAGGCAAGGCAAAAGGTCAAAAGAAAGGCAAGGCAAATCAGGGCAAAAGGAGAAAGGAAGGCAAGGCAAGACAAGGCAAAGAGGCAAAGCAAGGCAAGGTAAGGCAAGGCAAAAGGGGAAAGCAAAGCAAGGCAAGGCGAAAGGATAAGGAAAACACGTCAAGGCAAGGCAAAGATGAAAGTAAGGCAATGCAAGGAAATTGAAAACGGCAAAACAAGGAAAGGCAAGGCAAAAGGGCAAAGCAAAGCAAGTCAAAATGGCAAAGTATGACAAGGCAAGGCAAGGAAAAAGGCTATAGCAAGTGAAGGCAAGGTAAGGCAAAAGGGCAATTCAAGGAAAGGCAAAATGGCAAAGCAAGGCAAGGCAAAAGGGGAAAGCATAACAAGGCAAAGCAAGGCAAAAGGGCAAAGCAAGGCAAGGTAAAAGGGCAAAGCATGGCAAGGCAAGGAAAAAGGGCAACTCAATGCAAGGCCGGGCAAAAGTGCAAATAAAGGCAAGGCAAGGTAAGTCAAAAGGACAAACCATGGCAAGGCCAGGAAAAAGGCCAAAGCAAGGAAAGGCAAGGCAAAAGGGGAAAGCAAGGCAAGGGAAAATGGCAAAGCAAGGCAAGGTAAGGCAAGACAAAAGGGCAAAGCAAGGCAAGGAAAAAGAGCAAAGCATGGCAAGGCAAGGCAAGGCAAAAGGTCAAAAGAAAGGCAAGGCAAATCAGGGCAAAAGGAGAAAGGAAGGCAAGGCAAGACAAGGCAAAGAGTCAAAGCAAGGCAAGGCAAAGGGTCAAAGGAAGGCATGGAAAGGCAAGGCAAAGGAAGGCAAAAGGGTAAAGCAAGGCAAGGAAAGGCAAGGCAAAAGGGGAAAGCAAAGCAAGGCAAGGCAAAATGATAAGGAAGACACGTCAAGGCAAGGCAAAGATGAAAGTAAGGCAATGCAAGGCAATTCAAAACGGCAAAACAAGGAAAGGCAAGGCAAAAGGGCAAAGCAAAGCAAGTCAAAAGGGCAAAGCATGACATGGCAAGGCAAGGCAAAAGGGTAAAGCATGTCAAGGCAAGGTAAGGCAAAAGGGCAATGCAAGGAAAAGCAAAATGGCAAAGCAAGACAAGGCAAAAGGGAAAGCATAACAAGGCAAAGCAAGGCAAAAGGGCAAAGCAAGACAAGGCAAAAGGGCAAAGCAAGGAAAGTCAAAAGGGCAAAGCATGACAAGGCAAGGCAAGGAAAAAGGGTATAGCAAGTCAAGGCAAGGTAAGGCAAAAGGGCAATTCAAGGAAAGGCAAAATGGCAAAGCAAGGCAAGGCAAAAGGACAAAGCAAAGCAAGTCAAAAGGGCAAAGCATGACAAGGCAAGGCAATGCAAAAGGGCAAAGCATGAAAAGGCAAGGCAAGGCAAAAGGGTAAAGCATGTCAAGGCAAGGTAAGGCAAAAGGGCAATGCAAGGAAAAGCAAAATGGCAAAGCAAGACAAGGCAAAAGGGAAAGCATAACAAGGCAAAGCAAGGCAAAAGGGCAAAGCAAGACAAGGCAAAAGGGCAAAGCAAGGAAAGTCAAAAGGGCAAAGCATGACAAGGCAAGGCAAGGAAAAAGGGTATAGCAAGTCAAGGCAAGGTAAGGCCAAAGGGCAATTCAAGGAAAGGCAAAATGGCAAAGCAAGGCAAGGCAAAAGGACAAAGCAAAGCAAGTCAAAAGGGCAAAGCATGACAAGGCAAGGCAAGGAAAAAGGGTATAGCAAGTCAAGGCAAGGTAAGGCAAAAGGGCAATTCAAGGAAAGGCAAAATGGCAAAGCAAGGCAAGGCAAAAGGACAAAGCAAAGCAAGTCAAAAGGGCAAAGCATGACAAGGCAAGGCAAGGAAAAAGGGTATAGCAAGTCAAGGCAAGGTAAGGCAAAAGGGCAATTCAAGGAAAGGCAAAATGGCAAAGCAAGGCAAGGCAAAAGGACAAAGCAAAGCAAGTCAAAAGGGCAAAGCATGACAAGGCAAGGCAAGGAAAAAGGGTATAGCAAGTCAAGGCAAGGTAAGGCAAAAGGGCAATTCAAGGAAAGGCAAAATGGCAAAGCAAGGCAAGGCAAAAGGGCAAAGCATGAAAAGGCAAGGCAAGGAAAAAGGGTATAGCAAGTCAAGGCAAGGTAAGGCAAAAGGGCAATTCAAGGAAAGAGAAAATGGCAAAGCAAGGCAAGGCAAAAGGGCAAAGCATGACAAGGCAAGGCAAGGAAAAAGGGTATAGCAAGTCAAGGCAAGGTAAGGCAAAAGGGCAATTCAAGGAAAGGCAAAATGGCAAAGCAAGGCAAGGCAAAAGGGCAAAGCATGAAAAGGCAAGGCAAGGAAAAAGGGTATAGCAAGTCAAGGCAAGGTAAGGCAAAAGGGCAATTCAAGGAAAGACAAAATGGCAAAGCAAGGCAAGGCAAAAGGGCAAAGCATGGCAAGGCAAGGAAAAAGGGCAACTCAATGCAAGGCCAGGCAAAAGGGCAAAGAAAGCCAAGGCAAGGTAAGTCAAAAGGACAAACCATGGCAAGGCCAGGAAAAAGGCCAAAGCAAGGAAAGGCAAGGCAAAAGGGAAAAGCAAGGTAAGGGAAAATGGCAAAGCAAGGCAAGGCAAGGCAAGACAAAAGGGCAAAGCAAGGCAAGGAAAAAGAGCAAAGCATGGCAAGGCAAGGCAAGGCAAAAGGTCAAAAGAAAGGCAAGGCAAATCAGGGCAAAAGGAGAAAGGAAGGCAAGGCAAGACAAGGCAAAGAGGCAAAGCAAGGCAAGGTAAGGCAAGGCAAAAGGGGAAAGCAAAGCAAGTCAAAAGGGCAAAGCATGACAAGGCAAGGCAAGGCAAAAGGGTAAAGCATGTCAAGGCAAGGTAAGGCAAAAGGGCAATTCAAGGAAAGACAAAATGGCAAAGCAAGGCAAGTCAAAAGGACAAAGCATGACAAGGCAAGGCAAGGAAAAAGGGTATAGCAAGTCAAGGCAAGGTAAGGCAAAAGGGCAATTCAAGGAAAGGCAAAATGGCAAAGCAAGGCAAGGCAAAAGGGCAAAGCATGAAAAGGCAAGGCAAGGAAAAAGGGTATAGCAAGTCAAGGCAAGGTAAGGCAAAAGGGCAATTCAAGGAAAGACAAAATGGCAAAGCAAGTCAAGGCAAAAGGGCAAAGCATGACAAGGCAAGGCAAGGAAAAAGGGTATAGCAAGTCAAGGCAAGGTAAGGCAAAAGGGCAATTCAAGGAAAGGCAAAATGGCAAAGCAAGGCAAGGCAAAAGGGCAAAGCATGAAAAGGCAAGGCAAGGAAAAAGGGTATAGCAAGTCAAGGCAAGGTAAGGCAAAAGGGCAATTCAAGGAAAGGCAAAATGGCAAAGCAAGGCAAGGCAAAAGGACAAAGCAAAGCAAGTCAAAAGGGCAAAGCATGACAAGGCAAGGCAATGCAAAAGGGCAAAGCATGAAAAGGCAAGGCAAGGCAAAAGGGTAAAGCATGTCAAGGCAAGGTAAGGCAAAAGGGCAATGCAAGGAAAAGCAAAATGGCAAAGCAAGACAAGGCAAAAGGGAAAGCATAACAAGGCAAAGCAAGGCAAAAGGGCAAAGCAAGACAAGGCAAAAGGGCAAAGCAAGGAAAGTCAAAAGGGCAAAGCATGACAAGGCAAGGCAAGGAAAAAGGGTATAGCAAGTCAAGGCAAGGTAAGGCAAAAGGGCAATTCAAGGAAAGGCAAAATGGCAAAGCAAGGCAAGGCAAAAGGGCAAAGCAAAGCAAGTCAAAATGGCAAAGTATGACAAGGCAAGGCAAGGAAAAAGGGTATAGCAAGTCAAGGCAAAGTAAGGCAAAAGGGCAATTCAAGGAAAGGCAAAATGGCAAAGCAAGGCAAGTCAAAAGGGCAAAGCATGACAAGGCAAGGCAAGGAAAAAGGGTATAGCAAGTCAAGGCAAGGTAAGGCAAAAGGGCAATTCAAGGAAAGGCAAAATGGCAAAGCTAGTCAAGGCAAAAGGGCAAAGCAAGGCCAGCAAAAGTGCAAAGAAATGCAAGGCAAGGTAAGTCAAAAGGACAAACCATGGCAAGGCCAGGAAAAAGGCCAAAGCAAGGAAAGGCAAGGCAAAAGGGGAAAGCAAGGCAAGGGAAAATGGCAAAGCAAGGCAAGGCAAGGAAAGACAAAAGGGCAAAGCAAGGCAAGGAAAAAGAGCAAAGCATGGCAAGGCAAGGCAAAAGGTCAAAAGAAAGGCAAGGCAAATCAGGGCAAAAGGAGAAAGGAAGGCAAGGTAAGACAAGGCAAAGAGACAAAGCAAGGCAAGGCAAAAGGGCATAGCAAGGCAAGGTAAGGCAAAGGGCAAAGCAGGGCATGGAAAGGCAAAGGCAAGGGAAGGCAAAAGGGTAAAGCAAGGCAAGGAAAGGCAAGGGAAAAGGAGAAAGCAAAGCAAGGCAAGGCAAAAGGATAAGGAAGACACGTCAAGGCAAGGCAAAGATGAAAGCAAGGCAATGCAAGGCAATTCAAAACGGCAAAACAAGGAAAGGCAAGGCAAAAGGGCAAAGCAAAGCAAGTCAAAAGGGCAAAGCATGACAAGGCAAGGCAAGGCAAAAGGGCAAAGCATGACAAGGCAAGGTAAGGCAAAAGGGCAATGCAAGGAAAGGCAAAATGGCAAAGCAAGGCAAGGCAAAAGGGCAAAGCATAATAAGGCAAAGCAAGGCAAAAGGGCAAAGCAAGGCAAGTCAAAAGGACAAAGCATGACAAGGCAAGGCAAGGAAAAAGGGTATAGCAAGTCAAGGCAAGGTAAGGCAAAAGGGCAATTCAAGGAAATGCAAAATGGCAAAGCAAGGCAAGGCAAAAGGGCAAAGCAAAGCAAGTCAAAATGGCAAAGTATGACAAGGCAAGGCAAGGAAAAAGGGTATAGCAAGTCAAGGCAAGGTAAGGCAAAAGGGCAATTCAAGGAAAGGCAAAATTGCAAAGCAAGCAAGGCAAAAGGGCAAAGCATAACAAGGCAAAGCAAGGCAAAAGGGCAAAGCAAGGCAAGGCAAAAGGGCAAAGCAAGGCAAGTCAAAAAGGCAAAGCATGACAAGGCAAGGCAAGGAAAAAGGGTATAGCAAGTCAAGGCAAGGTAAGGCAAAAGGGCAATTCAAGGAAAGGCAAAATGGCAAAGCAAGGCAAGGCAAAAGGGCAAAGCAAGGCCAAGCAAAAGTGCAAAGAAAGGCAAGGCAAGGTAAGTCAAAAGGACAAACCATGGCAAGGCCAGGAAAAAGGCCAAAGCAAGGAAAGGCAAGGCAATAGGTCAAAAGAAAGGCAAGGCAAATCAGGGCAAAAGGAGAAAGGAAGGCAAGGCAAGACAAGGCAAAGAGACAAAGCAAGGCAAGGCAAAAGGGCATAGCAAGGCAAGGTAAGGCAAAGGGGCAAAGCAAGGCATGGAAAGGCAAAGGCAAGGGAAGGCAAAAGGGTAAAGCAAGGCAAGGAAAGGCAAGGGAAAAGGAGAAAGCAAAGCAAGGCAAGGCAAAAGGATAAGGAAGACACTCAAAGCAAGGCAAAGATGAAAGCAAGGCAATGCAAGGCAATTCAAAACGGCAAAACAAGGAAAGGCATGCAAAAGGGCAAAGCAAAGCAAGTCAAAAGGGCAAAGCATGACAAGGCAAGGCAAGGCAAAAGGGCAAAGCATGACAAGGCAAGGTAAGGCAAAAGGGCAAATCAAGAGAAGGCAAAAGGGCAAAGCATAACAAGGCAAAGCAAGGCAAAAGGGCAAAGCAAGGCAAGTCAAAAGGGCAAAGCATGACAAGGCAAGGCAAGGAAAAAGGGTATAGCAAGTCAAGGCAAGGTAAGGCAAAAGGGCAATTCAAGGAAAGGCAAAATGGCAAAGCAAGGCAAGGCAAAAGGGCAAAGCATGAAAAGGCAAGGCAAGGAAAAAGGGTATAGCAAGTCAAGGCAAGGTAAGGCAAAAGGGCAATTCAAGGAAAGACAAAATGGCAAAGCAAGGCAAGGCAAAAGGGCAAAGCATGACAAGGCAAGGCAAGGAAAAAGGGTATAGCAAGTCAAGGCAAGGTAAGGCAAAAGGGCAATTCAAGGAAAGGCAAAATGGCAAAGCAAGGCAAGGCAAAAGGGCAAAGCATGAAAAGGCAAGGCAAGGAAAAAGGGTATAGCAAGTCAAGGCAAGGTAAGGCAAAAGGGCAATTCAAGGAAAGACAAAATGGCAAAGCAAGGCAAGGCAAAAGGGCAAAGCATGGCAAGGCAAGGAAAAAGGGCAACTCAATGCAAGGCCAGGCAAAAGGGCAAAGAAAGCCAAGGCAAGGTAAGTCAAAAGGACAAACCATGGCAAGGCCAGGAAAAAGGCCAAAGCAAGGAAAGGCAAGGCAAAAGGGAAAAGCAAGGCAAGGGAAAATGGCAAAGCAAGGCAAGGCAAGGCAAGACAAAAGGGCAAAGCAAGGCAAGGAAAAAGAGCAAAGCATGGCAAGGCAAGGCAAGGCAAAAGGTCAAAAGAAAGGCAAGGCAAATCAGGGCAAAAGGAGAAAGGAAGGCAAGGCAAGACAAGGCAAAGAGGCAAAGCAAGGCAAGGTAAGGCAAGGCAAAAGGGGAAAGCAAAGCAAGGCAAGGCGAAAGGATAAGGAAGACACGTCAAGGCAAGGCAAAGATGAAAGTAAGGCAATGCAAGGAAATTGAAAACGGCAAAACAAGGAAAGGCAAGGCAAAAGGGCAAAGCAAAGCAAGTCAAAAGGGCAAAGCATGACAAGGCAAGGCAAGGCAAACGGGTAAAGCATGTCAAGGCAAGGTAAGGCAAAAGGGCAATGCAAGGAAAAGCAAAATGGCAAAGCAAGACAAGGCAAAAGGGAAAGCATAACAAGGCAAAGCAAGGCAAAAGGGCAAAGCAAGACAAGGCAAAAGGGCAAAGCAAGGAAAGTCAAAAGGGCAAAGCATGACAAGGAAAGGCAAGGAAAAAGGGTATAGCAAGTCAAGGCAAGGTAAGGCAAAAGGGCAATTCAAGGAAAGGCAAAATGGCAAAGCAAGGCAAGGCAAAAGGACAAAGCAAAGCAAGTCAAAAGGGCAAAGCATGAAAAGGCAAGGCAATGCAAAAGGGCAAAGCATGAAAAGGCAAGGCAAGGCAAAAGGGTAAAGCATGTCAAGGCAAGGTAAGGCAAAAGGGCAATGCAAGGAAAAGCAAAATGGCAAAGCAAGACAAGGCAAAAGGGAAAGCATAACAAGGCAAAGCAAGGCAAAAGGGCAAAGCAAGACAAGGCAAAAGGGCAAAGCAAGGAAAGTCAAAAGGGCAAAGCATGACAAGGCAAGGCAAGGAAAAAGGGTATAGCAAGTCAAGGCAAGGTAAGGCAAAAGGGCAATTCAAGGAAAGGCAAAATGGCAAAGCAAGGCAAGGCAAAAGGGCAAAGCAAAGCAAGTCAAAATGGCAAAGTATGACAAGGCAAGGCAAGGAAAAAGGGTATAGCAAGTCAAGGCAAAGTAAGGCAAAAGGGCAATTCAAGGAAAGGCAAAATGGCAAAGCAAGGCAAGTCAAAAGGGCAAAGCATGACAAGGCAAGGCAAGGAAAAAGGGTATAGCAAGTCAAGGCAAGGTAAGGTAAAAGGGCAATTCAAGGAAAGGAAAAATGGCAAAGCTAGGCAAGGCAAAAGGGCAAAGCAAGGCCAGGCAAAAGTGCAAAGTAATGCAAGGCAAGGTAAGTCAAAAGGACAAACCATGGCAAGGCCAGGAAAAAGGCCAAAGCAAGGAAAGGCAAGGCAAAAGGGGAAAGCAAGGCAAGGGAAAATGGCAAAGCAAGGCAAGGCAAGGAAAGACAAAAGGGCAAAGCAAGGCAAGGAAAAAGAGCAAAGCATGGCAAGGCAAGGCAAAAGGTCAAAAGAAAGGCAAGGCAAATCAGGGCAAAAGGAGAAAGGAAGGCAAGGTAAGACAAGGCAAAGAGACAAAGCAAGGCAAGGCAAAAGGGCATAGCAAGGCAAGGTAAGGCAAAGGGCAAAGCAAGGCATGGAAAGGCAAAGGCAAGGGAAGGCAAAAGGGTAAAGCAAGGCAAGGAAAGGCAAGGGAAAAGGAGAAAGCAAAGCAAGGCAAGGCAAAAGGATAAGGAAGACACGGCAAGGCAAGGCAAAGATGAAAGCAAGGCAATGCAAGGCAATTCAAAACGGCAAAACAAGGAAAGGCAAGGCAAAAGGGCAAAGCAAAGCAAGTCAAAAGGGCAAAGCATGGCAAGGCAAGGCAAGGCAAAAGGTCAAAAGAAAGGCAAGGCAAATCAGGGCAAAAGGAGAAAGGAAGGCAAGGCAAGACAAGGCAAAGAGTCAAAGCAAGGCAAGGCAAAGGGTCAAAGGAAGGCATGGAAAGGCAAGGCAAAGGAAGGCAAAAGGGTAAAGCAAGGCAAGGAAAGGCAAGGCAAAAGGGGAAAGCAAAGCAAGGCAAGGCAAAATGATAAGGAAGACACGTCAAGGCAAGGCAAAGATGAAAGTAAGGCAATGCAAGGCAATTCAAAACGGCAAAACAAGGAAAGGCAAGGCAAAAGGGCAAAGCATGACAAGGCAAGGTAAGGCAAAAGGGCAATGCAAGGAAAGGCAAAATGGCAAAGCAAGACAAGGCAAAAGGGCAAAGCATAATAAGGCAAAGCAAGGCAAAAGGGCAAAGCAAGGCAAGTCAAAAGGACAAAGCATGACAAGGCAAGGCAAGGAAAAAGGGTATAGCAAGTCAAGGCAAGGTAAGGCAAAAGGGCAATTCAAGGAAATGCAAAATGGCAAAGCAAGGCAAGGCAAAAGGGCAAAGCAAAGCAAGTCAAAATGGCAAAGTATGACAAGGCAAGGCAAGGAAAAAGGGTATAGCAAGTCAAGGCAAGGTAAGGCAAAAGGGCAATTCAAGGAAAGGCAAAATGGCAAAGCAAGGCAAGGCAAAAGGGCAAAGCATAACAAGGCAAAGCAAGGCAAAAGGGCAAAGCAAGGCAAGGCAAAAGGGCAAAGAAAGGCAAGGCAAGGTAAGTCAAAAGGACAAACCATGGCAAGGCCAGGAAAAAGGCCAAAGCAAGGAAAGGCAAGGCAAAAGGTCAAAAGAAAGGCAAGGCAAATCAGGGCAAAAGGAGAAAGGTAGGCAAGGCAAGACAAGGCAAAGAGACAAAGCAAGGCAAGGCAAAAGGGCATAGCAAGGCAAGGTAAGGCAAAGGGGCAAAGCAAGGCATGGAAAGGCAAAGGCAAGGGAAGGCAAAAGGGTAAAGCAAGGCAAGGAAAGGCAAGGGAAAAGGAGAAAGCAAAGCAAGGCAAGGCAAAAGGATAAGGAAGACACTCAAGGCAAGGCAAAGATGAAAGCAAGGCAATGCAAGGCAATTCAAAACGGCAAAACAAGGAAAGGCATGCAAAAGGGCAAAGCAAAGCAAGTCAAAAGGGCAAAGCATGACAAGGCAAGGCAAGGCAAAAGGGCAAAGCATGACAAGGCAAGGTAAGGCAAAAGGGCAAATCAAGACAAGGCAAAAGGGCAAAGCATAACAAGGCAAAGCAAGGCAAAAGGGCAAAGCAAGGCAAGTCAAAAGGGCAAAGCATGACAAGGCAAGGCAAGGAAAAAGGGTATAGCAAGTCAAGGCAAGGTAAGGCAAAAGGGCAATTCAAGGAAAGGCAAAATGGCAAAGCAAGGCAAGTCAAAAGGGCAAAGCATGAAAAGGCAAGGCAAGGAAAAAGGGTATAGCAAGTCAAGGCAAGGTAAGGCAAAAGGGCAATTCAAGGAAAGACAAAATGGCAAAGCAAGGCAAGTCAAAAGGGCAAAGCATGACAAGGAAAGGCAAGGAAAAAGGGTATAGCAAGTCAAGGCAAGGTAAGGCAAAAGGGCAATTCAAGGAAAGGCAAAACGGCAAAGCAAGGCAAGGCAAAAGGGCAAAGCATGAAAAGGCAAGGCAAGGAAAAAGGGTATAGCAAGTCAAGGCAAGGTAAGGCAAAAGGGCAATTCAAGGAAAGACAAAATGGCAAAGCAAGGCAAGGCAAAAGGGCAAAGCATGGCAAGGCAAGGAAAAAGGGCAACTCAATGCAAGGCCAGGCAAAAGGGCAAAGAAAGGCAAGGCAAGGTAAGTCAAAAGGACAAACCATGGCAAGGCCAGGAAAAAGGCCAAAGCAAGGAAAGGCAAGGCAAAAGGGAAAAGCAAGGCAAGGGAAAATGGCAAAGCAAGGCAAGGCAAGGCAAGACAAAAGGGCAAAGCAAGGCAAGGAAAAAGAGCAAAGCATGGCAAGGCAAGGCAAGGCAAAAGGTCAAAAGAAAGGCAAGGCAAATCAGGGCAAAAGGAGAAAGGAAGGCAAGGCAAGACAAGGCAAAGAGGCAAAGCAAGGCAAGGTAAGGCAAGGCAAAAGGGGAAAGCAAAGCAAGGCAAGGCGAAAGGATAAGGAAGACACGTCAAGGCAAGGCAAAGATGAAAGTAAGGCAATGCAAGGAAATTGAAAACGGCAAAACAAGGAAAGGCAAGGCAAAGGGCAAAGCAAAGCAAGTCAAAAGGGCAAAGCATGACAAGGCAAGGCAAGGCAAAAGGGTAAAGCATGTCAAGGCAAGGTAAGGCAAAAGGGCAATGCAAGGAAAAGCAAAATGGCAAAGCAAGACAAGGCAAAAGGGAAAGCATAACAAGGCAAAGAAAGGCAAAAGGGCAAAGCAAGACAAGGCAAAAGGGCAAAGCAAGGAAAGTCAAAAGGGCAAAGCATGACAAGGCAAGGCAAGGAAAAAGGGTATAGCAAGTCAAGGCAAGGTAAGGCAAAAGGGCAATTCAAGGAAAGGCAAAATGGCAAAGCAAGGCAAGGCAAAAGGACAAAGCAAAGCAAGTCAAAAGGGCAAAGCATGACAAGGCAAGGCAAGGAAAAAGGGTATAGCAAGTCAAGGCAAGGTAAGGCAAAAGGGCAATTCAAGGAAAGGCAAAATGGCAAAGCAAGGCAAGGCAAAAGGACAAGGCAAAGCAAGTCAAAAGGGCAAAGCATGACAAGGCAAGGCAAGGAAAAAGGGTATAGCAAGTCAAGGCAAGGTAAGGCAAAAGGGCAATTCAAGGAAAGGCAAAATGGCAAAGCAAGGCAAGGCAAAAGGACAAAGCAAAGCAAGTCAAAAGGGCAAAGCATGACAAGGCAAGGCAAGGAAAAAGGGTATAGCAAGTCAAGGCAAGGTAAGGCAAAAGGGCAATTCAAGGAAAGGCAAAATGGCAAAGCAAGGCAAGGCAAAAGGGCAAAGCATGAAAAGGCAAGGCAAGGAAAAAGGGTATAGCAAGTCAAGGCAAGGTAAGGCAAAAGGGCAATTCAAGGAAAGACAAAATGGCAAAGCAAGGCAAGGCAAAAGGGCAAAGCATGACAAGGCAAGGCAAGGAAAAAGGGTATAGCAAGTCAAGGCAAGGTAAGGCAAAAGGGCAATTCAAGGAAAGGCAAAATGGCAAAGCAAGGCAAGGCAAAAGGGCAAAGCATGAAAAGGCAAGGCAAGGAAAAAGGGTATAGCAAGTCAAGGCAAGGTAAGGCAAAAGGGCAATTCAAGGAAAGACAAAATGGCAAAGCAAGGCAAGGCAAAAGGGCAAAGCATGGCAAGGCAAGGAAAAAGGGCAACTCAATGCAAGGCCAGGCAAAAGGGCAAAGAAAGCCAAGGCAAGGTAAGTCAAAAGGACAAACCATGGCAAGGCCAGGAAAAAGGCCAAAGCAAGGAAAGGCAAGGCAAAAGGGAAAAGCAAGGCAAGGGAAAATGGCAAAGCAAGGCAAGGCAAGGCAAGACAAAAGGGCAAAGCAAGGCAAGGAAAAAGAGCAAAGCATGGCAAGGCAAGGCAAGGCAAAAGGTCAAAAGAAAGGCAAGGCAAATCAGAGCAAAAGGAGAAAGGAAGGCAAGGCAAGACAAGGCAAAGAGGCAAAGCAAGGCAAGGTAAGGCAAGGCAAAAGGGGAAAGCAAAGCAAGGCAAGGCGAAAGGATAAGGAAGACACGTCAAGGCAAGGCAAAGATGAAAGTAAGGCAATGCGAGGAAATTGAAAACGGCAAAACAAGGAAAGGCAAGGCAAAAGGGCAAAGCAAAGCAAGTCAAAAGGGCAAAGCATGACAAGGCAAGGCAAGGCAAAAGGGTAAAGCATGTCAAGGCAAGGTAAGGCAAAAGGGCAATGCAAGGAAAAGCAAAATGGCAAAGCAAGACAAGGCAAAAGGGAAAGCATAACAAGGCAAAGCAAGGCAAAAGGGCAAAGCAAGACAAGGCAAAAGGGCAAAGCAAGGAAAGTCAAAAGGGCAAAGCATGACAAGGCAAGGCAAGGAAAAAGGGTATAGCAAGTCAAGGCAAGGTAAGGCAAAAGGGCAATTCAAGGAAAGGCAAAATGGCAAAGCAAGGCAAGGCAAAAGGACAAAGCAAAGCAAGTCAAAAGGGCAAAGCATGAAAAGGCAAGGCAATGCAAAAGGGCAAAGCATGAAAAGGCAAGGCAAGGCAAAAGGGTAAAGCATGTCAAGGCAAGGTAAGGCAAAAGGGCAATGCAAGGAAAAGCAAAATGGCAAAGCAAGACAAGGCAAAAGGGAAAGCATAACAAGGCAAAGCAAGGCAAAAGGGCAAAGCAAGACAAGGCAAAAGGGCAAAGCAAGGAAAGTCAAAAGGGCAAAGCATGACAAGGCAAGGCAAGGCAAAAGGGCAAAGCATGACAAGGCAAGGTAAGGCAAAAGGGCAATGCAAGGAAAGGCAAAATGGCAAAGCGAGGCAAGGCAAAAGGGCAAAGCATAATAAGGCAAAGCAAGGCAAAAGGGCAAAGCAAGGCAAGTCAAAAGGGCAAAGCATGACAAGGCAAGGCAAAGAAAAAGGGTATAGCAAGTCAAGGCAAGGTAAGGCAAAAGGGCAATTCAAGGAAAGGCAAAATGGCAAAGCAAGGCAAGTCAAAAGGGCAAAGCATGAAAAGGCAAGGCAAGGAAAAAGGGTATAGCAAGTCAAGGCAAGGTAAGGCAAAAGGGCAATTCAAGGAAAGACAAAATGGCAAAGCAAGGCAAGTCAAAAGGGCAAAGCATGACAAGGAAAGGCAAGGAAAAAGGGTATAGCAAGTCAAGGCAAGGTAAGGCAAAAGGGCAATTCAAGGAAAGGCAAAACGGCAAAGCAAGGCAAGGCAAAAGGGCAAAGCATGAAAAGGCAAGGCAAGGAAAAAGGGTATAGCAAGTCAAGGCAAGGTAAGGCAAAAGGGCAATTCAAGGAAAGACAAAATGGCAAAGCAAGGCAAGGCAAAAGGGCAAAGCATGGCAAGGCAAGGAAAAAGGGCAACTCAATGCATGGCCAGGCAAAAGGGCAAAGAAAGGCAAGGCAAGGTAAGTCAAAAGGACAAACCATGGCAAGGCCAGGAAAAAGGCCAAAGCAAGGAAAGGCAAGGCAAAAGGGAAAAGCAAGGCAAGGGAAAATGGCAAAGCAAGGCAAGGCAAGGCAAGACAAAAGGGCAAAGCAAGGCAAGGAAAAAGAGCAAAGCATGGCAAGGCAAGGCAAGGCAAAAGGTCAAAAGAAAGGCAAGGCAAATCAGGGCAAAAGGAGAAAGGAAGGCAAGGCAAGACAAGGCAAAGAGGCAAAGCAAGGCAAGGTAAGGCAAGGCAAAAGGGGAAAGCAAAGCAAGGCAAGGCGAAAGGATAAGGAAGACACGTCAAGGCAAGGCAAAGATGAAAGTAAGGCAATGCAAGGAAATTGAAAACGGCAAAACAAGGAAAGGCAAGGCAAAGGGCAAAGCAAAGCAAGTCAAAAGGGCAAAGCATGACAAGGCAAGGCAAGGCAAAAGGGTAAAGCATGTCAAGGCAAGGTAAGGCAAAAGGGCAATGCAAGGAAAAGCAAAATGGCAAAGCAAGACAAGGCAAAAGGGAAAGCATAACAAGGCAAAGAAAGGCAAAAGGGCAAAGCAAGACAAGGCAAAAGGGCAAAGCAAGGAAAGTCAAAAGGGCAAAGCATGACAAGGCAAGGCAAGGAAAAAGGGTATAGCAAGTCAAGGCAAGGTAAGGCAAAACGGCAATTCAAGGAAAGGCAAAATGGCAAAGCAAGGCAAGGCAAAAGGACAAAGCAAAGCAAGTCAAAAGTGCAAAGCATGACAAGGCAAGGCAAGGAAAAAGGGTATAGCAAGTCAAGGCAAGGTAAGGCAAAAGGGCAATTCAAGGAAAGGCAAAATGGCAAAGCAAGGCAAGGCAAAAGGACAAAGCAAAGCAAGTCAAAAGGGCAAAGCATGACAAGGCAAGGCAAGGAAAAAGGGTATAGCAAGTCAAGGCAAGGTAAGGCAAAAGGGCAATTCAAGGAAAGGCAAAATGGCAAAGCAAGGCAAGGCAAAAGGACAAAGCAAAGCAAGTCAAAAGGGCAAAGCATGACAAGGCAAGGCAAGGAAAAAGGGTATAGCAAGTCAAGGCAAGGTAAGGCAAAAGGGCAATTCAAGGAAAGGCAAAATGGCAAAGCAAGGCAAGGCAAAAGGGCAAAGCATGAAAAGGCAAGGCAAGGAAAAAGGGTATAGCAAGTCAAGGCAAGGTAAGGCAAAAGGGCAATTCAAGGAAAGACAAAATGGCAAAGCAAGGCAAGGCAAAAGGGCAAAGCATGACAAGGCAAGGCAAGGAAAAAGGGTATAGCAAGTCAAGGCAAGGTAAGGCAAAAGGGCAATTCAAGGAAAGGCAAAATGGCAAAGCAAGGCAAGGCAAAAGGGCAAAGCATGAAAAGGCAAGGCAAGGAAAAAGGGTATAGCAAGTCAAGGCAAGGTAAGGCAAAAGGGCAATTCAAGGAAAGACAAAATGGCAAAGCAAGGCAAGGCAAAAGGGCAAAGCATGGCAAGGCAAGGAAAAAGGGCAACTCAATGCAAGGCCAGGCAAAAGGGCAAAGAAAGCCAAGGCAAGGTAAGTCAAAAGGACAAACCATGGCAAGGCCAGGAAAAAGGCCAAAGCAAGGAAAGGCAAGGCAAAAGGGAAAAGCAAGGCAAGGGAAAATGGCAAAGCAAGGCAAGGCAAGGCAAGACAAAAGGGCAAAGCAAGGCAAGGAAAAAGAGCAAAGCATGGCAAGGCAAGGCAAGGCAAAAGGTCAAAAGAAAGGCAAGGCAAATCAGGGCAAAAGGAGAAAGGAAGGCAAGGCAAGACAAGGCAAAGAGGCAAAGCAAGGCAAGGTAAGGCAAGGCAAAAGGGGAAAGCAAAGCAAGGCAAGGCGAAAGGATAAGGAAGACACGTCAAGGCAAGGCAAAGATGAAAGTAAGGCAATGCGAGGAAATTGAAAACGGCAAAACAAGGAAAGGCAAGGCAAAAGGGCAAAGCAAAGCAAGTCAAAAGGGCAAAGCATGACAAGGCAAGGCAAGGCAAAAGGGTAAAGCATGTCAAGGCAAGGTAAGGCAAAAGGGCAATGCAAGGAAAAGCAAAATGGCAAAGCAAGACAAGGCAAAAGGGAAAGCATAACAAGGCAAAGCAAGGCAAAAGGGCAAAGCAAGACAAGGCAAAAGGGCAAAGCAAGGAAAGTCAAAAGGGCAAAGCATGACAAGGCAAGGCAAGGAAAAAGGGTATAGCAAGTCAAGGCAAGGTAAGGCAAAAGGGCAATTCAAGGAAAGGCAAAATGGCAAAGCAAGGCAAGGCAAAAGGACAAAGCAAAGCAAGTCAAAAGGGCAAAGCATGAAAAGGCAAGGCAATGCAAAAGGGCAAAGCATGAAAAGGCAAGGCAAGGCAAAAGGGTAAAGCATGTCAAGGCAAGGTAAGGCAAAAGGGCAATGCAAGGAAAAGCAAAATGGCAAAGCAAGACAAGGCAAAAGGGAAAGCATAACAAGGCAAAGCAAGGCAAAAGGGCAAAGCAAGACAAGGCAAAAGGGCAAAGCAAGGAAAGTCAAAAGGGCAAAGCATGACAAGGCAAGGCAAGGCAAAAGGGCAAAGCATGACAAGGCAAGGTAAGGCAAAAGGGCAATGCAAGGAAAGGCAAAATGGCAAAGCAAGGCAAGGCAAAAGGGCAAAGCATAATAAGGCAAAGCAAGGCAAAAGGGCAAAGCAAGGCAAGTCAAAAGGACAAAGCATGACAAGGCAAGGCAAGGAAAAAGGGTATAGCAAGTCAAGGCAAGGTAAGGCAAAAGGGCAATTCAAGGAAATGCAAAATGGCAAAGCAAGGCAAGGCAAAAGGGCAAAGCAAAGCAAGTCAAAATGGCAAAGTATGACAAGGCAAGGCAAGGAAAAAGGGTATAGCAAGTCAAGGCAAAGTAAGGCAAAAGGGCAATTCAAGGAAAGGCAAAATTGCAAAGCAAGGCAAGGCAAAAGGGCAAAGCATAACAATGCAAAGCAAGGCAAAAGGGCAAAGCAAGGCCAAGCAAAAGTGCAAAGAAAGGCAAGGCAAGGTAAGTCAAAAGGACAAACCATGGCAAGGCCAGGAAAAAGGCCAAAGCAAGGAAAGGCAAGGCAAAAGGTCAAAAGAAAGGCAAGGCAAATCAGGGCAAAAGGAGAAAGGAAGGCAAGGCAAGACAAGGCAAAGAGACAAAGCAAGGCAAGGCAAAAGGGCATAGCAAGGCAAGGTAAGGCAAAGGGGCAAAGCAAGGCATGGAAAGGCAAAGGCAAGGGAAGGCAAAAGGGTAAAGCAAGGCAAGGAAAGGCAAGGGAAAAGGAGAAAGCAAAGCAAGGCAAGGCAAAAGGATAAGGAAGACACTCAAGGCAAGGCAAAGATGAAAGCAAGGCAATGCAAGGCAATTCAAAACGGCAAAACAAGGAAAGGCATGCAAAAGGGCAAAGCAAAGCAAGTCAAAAGGGCAAAGCATGACAAGGCAAGGCAAGGCAAAAGGGCAAAGCATGACAAGGCAAGGTAAGGCAAAAGGGCAAATCAAGACAAGGCAAAAGGGCAAAGCATAACAAGGCAAAGCAAGGCAAAAGGGCAAAGCAAGGCAAGTCAAAAGGGCAAAGCATGACAAGGCAAGGCAAGGAAAAAGGGTATAGCAAGTCAAGGCAAGGTAAGGCAAAAGGGCAATTCAAGGAAAGGCAAAATGGCAAAGCAAGGCAAGGCAAAAGGGCAAAGCATGAAAAGGCAAGGCAAGGAAAAAGGGTATAGCAAGTCAAGGCAAGGTAAGGCAAAAGGGCAATTCAAGGAAAGACAAAATGGCAAAGCAAGGCAAGGCAAAAGGGCAAAGCATGACAAGGCAAGGCAAGGAAAAAGGGTATAGCAAGTCAAGGCAAGGTAAGGCAAAAGGGCAATTCAAGGAAAGGCAAAATGGCAAAGCAAGGCAAGGCAAAAGGGCAAAGCATGAAAAGGCAAGGCAAGGAAAAAGGGTATAGCAAGTCAAGGCAAGGTAAGGCAAAAGGGCAATTCAAGGAAAGACAAAATGGCAAAGCAAGGCCAGGCAAAAGGGCAAAGAAAGGCAAGGCAAGGTAAGTCAAAAGGACAAACCATGGCAAGGCCAGGAAAAAGGCCAAAGCAAGGAAAGGCAAGGCAAAAGGGAAAAGCAAGGCAAGGGAAAATGGCAAAGCAAGGCAAGGCAAGGCAAGACAAAAGGGCAAAGCAAGGCAAGGAAAAAGAGCAAAGCATGGCAAGGCAAGGCAAGGCAAAAGGTCAAAAGAAAGGCAAGGCAAATCAGGGCAAAAGGAGAAAGGAAGGCAAGGCAAGACAAGGCAAAGAGGCAAAGCAAGGCAAGGTAAGGCAAGGCAAAAGGGGAAAGCAAAGCAAGGCAAGGCGAAAGGATAAGGAAGACACGTCAAGGCAAGGCAAAGATGAAAGTAAGGCAATGCAAGGAAATTGAAAACGGCAAAACAAGGAAAGGCAAGGCAAAAGGGCAAAGCAAAGCAAGTCAAAAGGGCAAAGCATGACAAGGCAAGGCAAGGCAAAAGGGTAAAGCATGTCAAGGCAAGGTAAGGCAAAAGGGCAATGCAAGGAAAAGCAAAATGGCAAAGCAAGACAAGGCAAAAGGGAAAGCATAACAAGGCAAAGCAAGGCAAAAGGGCAAAGCAAGACAAGGCAAAAGGGCAAAGCAAGGAAAGTCAAAAGGGCAAAGCATGACAAGGCAAGGCAAGGAAAAAGGGTATAGCAAGTCAAGGCAAGGTAAGGCAAAAGGGCAATTCAAGGAAAGGCAAAATGGCAAAGCAAGGCAAGGCAAAAGGACAAAGCAAAGCAAGTCAAAAGGGCAAAGCATGACAAGGCAAGGCAATGCAAAAGGGCAAAGCATGAAAAGGCAAGGCAAGGCAAAAGGGTAAAGCATGTCAAGGCAAGGTAAGGCAAAAGGGCAATGCAAGGAAAAGCAAAATGGCAAAGCAAGACAAGGCAAAAGGGAAAGCATAACAAGGCAAAGCAAGGCAAAAGGGCAAAGCAAGACAAGGCAAAAGGGCAAAGCAAGGAAAGTCAAAAGGGCAAAGCATGACAAGGCAAGGCAAGGAAAAAGGGTATAGCAAGTCAAGGCAAGGTAAGGCAAAAGGGCAATTCAAGGAAAGGCAAAATTGCAAAGCAAGGCAAGGCAAAAGGACAAAGCAAAGCAAGTCAAAAGGGCAAAGCATGACAAGGCAAGGCAAGGAAAAAGGGTATAGCAAGTCAAGGCAAGGTAAGGCAAAAGGGCAATTCAAGGAAATGCAAAATGGCAAAGCAAGGCAAGGCAAAAGGACAAAGCAAAGCAAGTCAAAAGGGCAAAGCATGACAAGGCAAGGCAAGGAAAAAGGGTATAGCAAGTCAAGGCAAGGTAAGGCAAAAGGGCAATTCAAGGAAAGGCAAAATGGCAAAGCAAGGCAAGGCAAAAGGACAAAGCAAAGCAAGTCAAAAGGGCAAAGCATGACAAGGCAAGGCAAGGAAAAAGGGTATAGCAAGTCAAGGCAAGGTAAGGCAAAAGGGCAATTCAAGGAAAGGCAAAATGGCAAAGCAAGGCAAGGCAAAAGGGCAAAGCATGAAAAGGCAAGGCAAGGAAAAAGGGTATAGCAAGTCAAGGCAAGGTAAGGCAAAAGGGCAATTCAAGGAAAGACAAAATGGCAAAGCAAGGCAAGGCAAAAGGGCAAAGCATGAGAAGGCAAGGCAAGGAAAAAGGGTATAGCAAGTCAAGGCAAGGTAAGGCAAAAGGGCAATTCAAGGAAAGGCAAAATGGCAAAGCAAGGCAAGGCAAAAGGGCAAAGCATGAAAAGGCAAGGCAAGGAAAAAGGGTATAGCAAGTCAAGGCAAGGTAAGGCAAAAGGGCAATTCAAGGAAAGACAAAATGGCAAAGCAAGGCAAGGCAAAAGGGCAAAGCATGGCAAGGCAAGGAAAAAGGGCAACTCAATGCAAGGCCAGGCAAAAGGGCAAAGAAAGCCAAGGCAAGGTAAGTCAAAAGGACAAACCATGGCAAGGCCAGGAAAAAGGCCAAAGCAAGGAAAGGCAAGGCAAAAGGGAAAAGCAAGGTAAGGGAAAATGGCAAAGCAAGGCAAGGCAAGGCAAGACAAAAGGGCAAAGCAAGGCAAGGAAAAAGAGCAAAGCATGGCAAGGCAAGGCAAGGCAAAAGGTCAAAAGAAAGGCAAGGCAAATCAGGGCAAAAGGAGAAAGGAAGGCAAGGCAAGACAAGGCAAAGAGGCAAAGCAAGGCAAGGTAAGGCAAGGCAAAAGGGGAAAGCAAAGCAAGTCAAAAGGGCAAAGCATGACAATGCAAGGCAAGGCAAAAGGGTAAAGCATGTCAAGGCAAGGTAAGGCAAAAGGGCAATGCAAGGAAAAGCAAAATGGCAAAGCAAGACAAGGCAAAAGGGAAAGCATAACAAGGCAAAGCAATGCAAAAGGGCAAAGCAAGACAAGGCAAAAGGGCAAAGCAAGGAAAGTCAAAAGGGCAAAGCATGACAAGGCAAGGCAAGGAAAAAGGGTATAGCAAGTCAAGGCAAGGGTAGGCAAAAGGGCAATTCAAGGAAAGGCAAAATGGCAAAGCTAGGCAAGGCAAAAGGGCAAAGCAAGGCCAGGCAAAAGTGCAAAGAAATGCAAGGCAAGGTAAGTCAAAAGGACAAACCATGTCAAGGCCAGTAAAAAGGCCAAAGCAAGGAAAGGCAAGGCAAAAGGGGAAAGCAAGGCAAGGGAAAATGGCAAAGCAAGGCAAGGCAAGGAAAGACAAAAGGGCAAAGCAAGGCAAGGAAAAAGAGCAAAGCATGGCAAGGCAAGGCAAAAGGTCAAAAGAAAGGCAAGGCAAATCAGGGCAAAAGGAGAAAGGAAGGCAAGGCAAGACAAGGCAAAGAGACAAAGCAAGGCAAGGCAAAAGGCCATAGCAAGGCAAGGTAAGGCAAAGGGCAAAGCAAGGCATGGAAAGGCAAAGGCAAGGGAAGGCAAAAGGGTAAAGCAAGGCAAGGAAAGGCAAGGGAAAAGGAGAAAGCAAAGCAAGGCAAGGCAAAAGGATAAGGAAGACACGTCAAGGCAAGGCAAAGATGAAAGCAAGGCAATGCAAGGCAATTCAAAACGGCAAAACAAGGAAAGGCAAGGCAAAAGGGCAAAGCAAAGCAAGTCAAAAGGGCAAAGCATGACAAGGCAAGGCAAGGCAAAAGGGCAAAGCAAGTCAAGGCAAGGTAAGGCAAAAGGGCAATTCAAGGAAAGGCAAAATGTCAAAGCAAGGCAAGGCAAAAGGGCAAAGCATAACAAGGCAAAGCAAGGCAAAAGGGCAAAGCAAGGCAAGGCAAAAGGGCAAACCATGGCAAGGCAAGGAAAAAGGGCAACTCAATGCAAGGCCGGGCAAAAGTGCAAAGAAAGGCAAGGCAAGGTAAGTCAAAAGGACAAACCATGGCAAGGCCAGGAAAAAGGCCAAAGCAAGGAAAGGCAAGGCAAAAGGGGAAAGCAAGGCAAGGGAAAATGGCAAAGCAAGGCAAGGTAAGGCAAGACAAAAGGGCAAAGCAAGGCAAGGAAAAAGAGCAAAGCATGGCAAGGCAAGGCAAGGCAAAAGGTCAAAAGAAAGGCAAGGCAAATCAGGGCAAAAGGAGAAAGGAAGGCAAGGCAAGTCAAGGCAAAGAGTCAAAGCAAGGCAAGGCAAAGGGTCAAAGGAAGGCATGGAAAGGCAAGGCAAAGGAAGGCAAAAGGGTAAAGCAAGGCAAGGAAAGGCAAGGCAAAAGGGGAAAGCAAAGCAAGGCAAGGCAAAAGGATAAGGAAGACACGTCAAGGCAAGGCAAAGATGAAAGTAAGGCAATGCAAGGAAATTGAAAACGGCAAAACAAGGAAAGGCAAGGCAAAAGGGCAAAGCAAAGCAAGTCAAAAGGGCAAAGCATGACAAGGCAAGGCAATGCAAAAGGGCAAAGCATGAAAAGGCAAGGCAAGGCAAAAGGGTAAAGCATGTCAAGGCAAGGTAAGGCAAAAGGGCAATGCAAGGAAAAGCAAAATGGCAAAGCAAGACAAGGCAAAAGGGAAAGCATAACAAGGCAAAGCAAGGCAAAAGGGCAAAGCAAGACAAGGCAAAAGGGCAAAGCAAGGAAAGTCAAAAGGGCAAAGCATGACAAGGCAAGGCAAGGAAAAAGGGTATAGCAAGTCAAGGCAAGGTAAGGCAAAAGGGCAATTCAAGGAAAGACAAAATGGCAAAGCAAGGCAAGGCAAAAGGACAAAGCATAACAAGGCAAAGCAAGGCAAAAGGGCAAAGCAAGGCAAGGCAAAAGGGCAAAGCAAGGCAAGTCAAAAGGGCAAAGCATGACAAGGCAAGGCAAGGAAAAAGGGTATAGCAAGTCAAGGCAAGGTAAGGCAAAAGGGCAATTCAAGGAAAGGCAAAATGGCAAAGCAAGGCAAGGCAAAAGGGCAAAGCAAGGCCAGGCAAAAGTGCAAAGAAAGACAAGGCAAGGTAAGTCAAAAGGACAAACCATGGCAAGGCCAGGAAAAAGGCCAAAGCAAGGAAAGGCAAGGCAAAAGGGGAAAGCAAGGCAAGGGAAAATGGCAAAGCAAGGCAAGGTAAGGCAAGACAAAAGGGCAAAGCAAGGCAAGGAAAAAGAGCAAAGCATGGCAAGGCAAGGCAAAAGGTCAAAAGAAAGGCAAGGCAAATCAGGGCAAAAGGAGAAAGGAAGGCAAGGCAAGTCAAGGCAAAGAGTCAAAGCAAGGCAAGGCAAAGGGTCAAAGGAAGGCATGGAAAGGCAAGGCAAAGGAAGGCAAAAGGGTAAAGCAAGGCAAGGAAAGGCAAGGCAAAAGGGGAAAGCAAAGCAAGGCAAGGCAAAATGATAAGGAAGACACGTCAAGGCAAGGCAAAGATGAAAGTAAGGCAATGCAAGGCAATTCAAAACGGCAAAACAAGGAAAGGCAAGGCAAAAGGGCAAAGCAAAGCAAGTCAAAAGGGCAAAGCATGACAAGGTAAGGAAAGGCAAAAGGGCAATGCAAGGAAAGGCTAAATGGCAAAGCAAGACAAGGCAAAAGGGCAAAGCATAACAAGGGAAAGCAAGGCAAAAGGGCAAAGCAAGGCAAGTCAAAAGGGCAAAGCATGACAAGGCAAGGCAAGGAAAAAGGGTATAGCAAGTCAAGGCAAGGTAAGGCAAAAGGGCAATTCAAGGAAAGGCAAAATGGCAAAGCAAGGCAGGCAAAAGGGCAAAGCATGAAAAGGCAAGGCAAGGAAAAAGGGTATAGCAAGTCAAGGCAAGGTAAGCCAAAAGGGCAATTCAAGGAAAGACAAAATGGCAAAGCAAGTCAAGGCAAAAGGGCAAAGCATGGCAAGGCAAGGAAAAAGGGCAACTCAATGCAAGGCCAGGCAAAAGGGCAAAGAAAGGCAAGGCAAGGTAAGTCAAAAGGACAAACCATGGCAAGGCCAGGAAAAAGGCCAAAGCAAGGAAAGGCAAGGCAAAAGGGAAAAGCAAGGCAAGGGAAAATGGCAAAGCAAGGCAAGGCAAGGCAAGACAAAAGGGCAAAGCAAGGCAAGGAAAAAGAGCAAAGCATGGAAAGGCAAGGCAAGGCAAAAGGGGAAAGCAAAGCAAGGCAAGGCGAAAGGATAAGGAAGACACGTCAAGGCAAGGCAAAGATGAAAGTAAGGCAATGCAAGGAAATTGAAAACGGGAAAACAAGGAAAGGCAAGGCAAAAGGGCAAAGCAAAGCAAGTCAAAAGGGCAAAGCATGACAAGGCAAGGCAAGGCAAAAGGGCAAAGCATGACAAGGCAAGGTAAGGCAAAAGGGCAAAGCAAGACAAGGCAAAAGGGCAAAGCATAACAAGGCAAAGCAAGGCAAAAGGGCAAAGCAAGGCAAGTCAAAAGGGCAAAGCATGACAAGGCAAGGCAAGGAAAAAGGGTATAGCAAGTCAAGGCAAGGTAAGGCAAAAGGGAAATTCAAGGAAAGGCAAAATGGCAAAGCAAGGCAAGGCAAAAGGGCAAAGCAAAGCAAGTCAAAAGGGCAAAGCATGACAAGGCAAGGTAAGTCAAAAGGACAAACCATGGCAAGGCCAGGAAAAAGGCCAAAGCAAGGAAAGGCAAGGCAAAAGGGGAAAGCAAGGCAAGGGAAAATGGCAAAGCAAAGCAAGGCAAGGAAAGACAAAAGGGCAAAGCAAGGCAAGGAAAAAGAGCAAAGCATGGCAAGGCAAGGCAAAAGGTCAAAAGAAAGGCAAGGCAAATCAGGGCAAAAGGAGAAAGGAAGGCAAGGCAAGAGAAGGCAAAGAGACAAAGCAAGGCAAGGCAAAAGGTCAAAAGAAAGGCAAGGCAAATCAGGGCAAAAGGAGAAAGGAAGGCAAGGCAAGACAAGGCAAAGAGACAAAGCAAGGCAAGGCAAAAGGGCAAAGCAAAGCAAGTCAAAATGGCAAAGTATGACAAGGCAAGGCAAGGAAAAAGGCTATAGCAAGTCAAGGCAAGGTAAGGCAAAAGGGCAATTCAAGGAAAGGCAAAATGGCAAAGCAAGGCAAGGCAAAAGGGCAAAGCATAACAAGGCAAAGCAAGGCAAAAGGGCAAAGCAAGGCAAGGCAAAAGGGCAAAGCATGGCAAGGCAAGGAAAAAGGGCAACTCAATGCAAGGCCGGGCAAAAGTGCAAAGAAAGGCAAGGCAAGGTAAGTCAAAAGGACAAACCATGGCAAGGCCAGGAAAAAGGCCAAAGCAAGGAAAGGCAAGGCAAAAGGGGAAAGCAAGGCAAGGGAAAATGGCAAAGCAAGGCAAGGCAAGGCAAGGCAAAAGGGCAAAGCAAGGCAAGGAAAAAGAGCAAAGCATGGCAAGGCAAGACAAGGCAAAAGGTCAAAAGAAAGGCAAGGCAAATCAGGGCAAAAGGAGAAAGGAAGGCAAGGCAAGTCAAGGCAAAGAGTCAAAGCAAGGCAAGGCAAAGGGTCAAAGCAAGGCATGGAAAGGCAAGGCAAGGGAAGGCAAAAGGGTAAAGCAAGGCAAGGAAAGGCAAGGCAAAAGGGGAAAGCAAAGCAAGGCAAGGCAAAATGATAAGGAAGACACGTCAAGGCAAGGCAAAGATGAAAGTAAGGCAATGCAAGGCAATTCAAAACGGCAAAACAAGGAAAGGCAAGGAAAAAGGGCAACTCAATGCAAGGCCAGGCAAAAGGGCAAAGAAAGGCAAGGCAAGGTAAGTCAAAAGGACAAACCATGGCAAGGCCAGGAAAAAGGCCAAAGCAAGGAAAGGCAAGGCAAAAGGGAAAAGCAAGGCAAGGGAAAATGGCAAAGCAAGGCAAGGCAAGGCAAGACAAAAGGGCAAAGCAAGGCAAGGAAAAAGAGCAAAGCATGGCAAGGCAAGGCAAGGCAAAAGGTCAAAAGAAAGGCAAGGCAAATCAGGGCAAAAGGAGAAAGGAAGTCAAGGCAAGACAAGGCAAAGAGGCAAAGCAAGGCAAGGTAAGGCAAGGCAAAAGGGGAAAGCAAAGCAAGGCAAGGCGAAAGGATAAGGAAGACACGTCAAGGCAAGGCAAAGATGAAAGTAAGGCAATGCAAGGAAATTGAAAACGGCAAAACAAGGAAAGGCAAGGCAAAAGGGCAAAGCAAAGCAAGTCAAAAGGGCAAAGCATGACAAGGCAAGGCAAGGCAAAAGGGTAAAGCATGTCAAGGCAAGGTAAGGCAAAAGGGCAATGCAAGGAAAAGCAAAATGGCAAAGCAAGACAAGGCAAAAGGGAAAGCATAACAAGGCAAAGCAAGGCAAAAGGGCAAAGCAAGACAAGGCAAAAGGGCAAAGCAAGGAAAGTCAAAAGGGCAAAGCATGACAAGGCAAGGCAAGGAAAAAGGGTATAGCAAGTCAAGGCAAGGTAAGGCAAAAGGGCAATTCAAGGAAAGGCAAAATGGCAAAGCAAGGCAAGGCAAAAGGACAAAGCAAAGCAAGTCAAAAGGGCAAAGCATGACAAGGCAAGGCAATGCAAAAGGGCAAAGCATGAAAAGGCAAGGCAAGGCAAAAGGGTAAAGCATGTCAAGGCAAGGTAAGGCAAAAGGGCAATGCAAGGAAAAGCAAAATGGCAAAGCAAGACAAGGCAAAAGGGAAAGCATAACAAGGCAAAGCAAGGCAAAAGGGCAAAGCAAGACAAGGCAAAAGGGCAAAGCAAGGAAAGTCAAAAGGGCAAAGCATGACAAGGCAAGGCAAGGAAAAAGGGTATAGCAAGTCAAGGCAAGGTAAGGCAAAAGGGCAATTCAAGGAAAGGCAAAATTGCAAAGCAAGGCAAGGCAAAAGGACAAAGCAAAGCAAGTCAAAAGGGCAAAGCATGACAAGGCAAGGCAAGGAAAAAGGGTATAGCAAGTCAAGGCAAGGTAAGGCAAAAGGGCAATTCAAGGAAATGCAAAATGGCAAAGCAAGGCAAGGCAAAAGGACAAAGCAAAGCAAGTCAAAAGGGCAAAGCATGACAAGGCAAGGCAAGGAAAAAGGGTATAGCAAGTCAAGGCAAGGTAAGGCAAAAGGGCAATTCAAGGAAAGGCAAAATGGCAAAGCAAGGCAAGGCAAAAGGACAAAGCAAAGCAAGTCAAAAGGGCAAAGCATGACAAGGCAAGGCAAGGAAAAAGGGTATAGCAAGTCAAGGCAAGGTAAGGCAAAAGGGCAATTCAAGGAAAGGCAAAATGGCAAAGCAAGGCAAGGCAAAAGGGCAAAGCATGAAAAGGCAAGGCAAGGAAAAAGGGTATAGCAAGTCAAGGCAAGGTAAGGCAAAAGGGCAATTCAAGGAAAGACAAAATGGCAAAGCAAGGCAAGGCAAAAGGGCAAAGCATGAGAAGGCAAGGCAAGGAAAAAGGGTATAGCAAGTCAAGGCAAGGTAAGGCAAAAGGGCAATTCAAGGAAAGGCAAAATGGCAAAGCAAGGCAAGGCAAAAGGGCAAAGCATGAAAAGGCAAGGCAAGGAAAAAGGGTATAGCAAGTCAAGGCAAGGTAAGGCAAAAGGGCAATTCAAGGAAAGACAAAATGGCAAAGCAAGGCAAGGCAAAAGGGCAAAGCATGGCAAGGCAAGGAAAAAGGGCAACTCAATGCAAGGCCAGGCAAAAGGGCAAAGAAAGCCAAGGCAAGGTAAGTCAAAAGGACAAACCATGGCAAGGCCAGGAAAAAGGCCAAAGCAAGGAAAGGCAAGGCAAAAGGGAAAAGCAAGGTAAGGGAAAATGGCAAAGCAAGGCAAGGCAAGGCAAGACAAAAGGGCAAAGCAAGGCAAGGAAAAAGAGCAAAGCATGGCAAGGCAAGGCAAGGCAAAAGGTCAAAAGAAAGGCAAGGCAAATCAGGGCAAAAGGAGAAAGGAAGGCAAGGCAAGACAAGGCAAAGAGGCAAAGCAAGGCAAGGTAAGGCAAGGCAAAAGGGGAAAGCAAAGCAAGTCAAAAGGGCAAAGCATGACAAGGCAAGGCAAGGCAAAAGGGTAAAGCATGTCAAGGCAAGGTAAGGCAAAAGGGCAATGCAAGGAAAAGCAAAATGGCAAAGCAAGACAAGGCAAAAGGGAAAGCATAACAAGGCAAAGCAATGCAAAAGGGCAAAGCAAGACAAGGCAAAAGGGCAAAGCAAGGAAAGTCAAAAGGGCAAAGCATGACAAGGCAAGGCAAGGAAAAAGGGTATAGCAAGTCAAGGCAAGGGTAGGCAAAAGGGCAATTCAAGGAAAGGCAAAATGGCAAAGCTAGGCAAGGCAAAAGGGCAAAGCAAGGCCAGGCAAAAGTGCAAAGAAATGCAAGGCAAGGTAAGTCAAAAGGACAAACCATGTCAAGGCCAGTAAAAAGGCCAAAGCAAGGAAAGGCAAGGCAAAAGGGGAAAGCAAGGCAAGGGAAAATGGCAAAGCAAGGCAAGGCAAGGAAAGACAAAAGGGCAAAGCAAGGCAAGGAAAAAGAGCAAAGCATGGCAAGGCAAGGCAAAAGGTCAAAAGAAAGGCAAGGCAAATCAGGGCAAAAGGAGAAAGGAAGGCAAGGCAAGACAAGGCAAAGAGACAAAGCAAGGCAAGGCAAAAGGCCATAGCAAGGCAAGGTAAGGCAAAGGGCAAAGCAAGGCATGGAAAGGCAAAGGCAAGGGAAGGCAAAAGGGTAAAGCAAGGCAAGGAAAGGCAAGGGAAAAGGAGAAAGCAAAGCAAGGCAAGGCAAAAGGATAAGGAAGACACGTCAAGGCAAGGCAAAGATGAAAGCAAGGCAATGCAAGGCAATTCAAAACGGCAAAACAAGGAAAGGCAAGGCAAAAGGGCAAAGCAAAGCAAGTCAAAAGGGCAAAGCATGACAAGGCAAGGCAAGGCAAAAGGGCAAAGCAAGTCAAGGCAAGGTAAGGCAAAAGGGCAATTCAAGGAAAGGCAAAATGTCAAAGCAAGGCAAGGCAAAAGGGCAAAGCATAACAAGGCAAAGCAAGGCAAAAGGGCAAAGCAAGGCAAGGCAAAAGGGCAAACCATGGCAAGGCAAGGAAAAAGGGCAACTCAATGCAAGGCCGGGCAAAAGTGCAAAGAAAGGCAAGGCAAGGTAAGTCAAAAGGACAAACCATGGCAAGGCCAGGAAAAAGGCCAAAGCAAGGAAAGGCAAGGCAAAAGGGGAAAGCAAGGCAAGGGAAAATGGCAAAGCAAGGCAAGGTAAGGCAAGACAAAAGGGCAAAGCAAGGCAAGGAAAAAGAGCAAAGCATGGCAAGGCAAGGCAAGGCAAAAGGTCAAAAGAAAGGCAAGGCAAATCAGGGCAAAAGGAGAAAGGAAGGCAAGGCAAGTCAAGGCAAAGAGTCAAAGCAAGGCAAGGCAAAGGGTCAAAGGAAGGCATGGAAAGGCAAGGCAAAGGAAGGCAAAAGGGTAAAGCAAGGCAAGGAAAGGCAAGGCAAAAGGGGAAAGCAAAGCAAGGCAAGGCAAAAGGATAAGGAAGACACGTCAAGGCAAGGCAAAGATGAAAGTAAGGCAATGCAAGGAAATTGAAAACGGCAAAACAAGGAAAGGCAAGGCAAAAGGGCAAAGCAAAGCAAGTCAAAAGGGCAAAGCATGACAAGGCAAGGCAATGCAAAAGGGCAAAGCATGAAAAGGCAAGGCAAGGCAAAAGGGTAAAGCATGTCAAGGCAAGGTAAGGCAAAAGGGCAATGCAAGGAAAAGCAAAATGGCAAAGCAAGACAAGGCAAAAGGGAAAGCATAACAAGGCAAAGCAAGGCAAAAGGGCAAAGCAAGACAAGGCAAAAGGGCAAAGCAAGGAAAGTCAAAAGGGCAAAGCATGACAAGGCAAGGCAAGGAAAAAGGGTATAGCAAGTCAAGGCAAGGTAAGGCAAAAGGGCAATTCAAGGAAAGACAAAATGGCAAAGCAAGGCAAGGCAAAAGGACAAAGCATAACAAGGCAAAGCAAGGCAAAAGGGCAAAGCAAGGCAAGGCAAAAGGGCAAAGCAAGGCAAGTCAAAAGGGCAAAGCATGACAAGGCAAGGCAAGGAAAAAGGGTATAGCAAGTCAAGGCAAGGTAAGGCAAAAGGGCAATTCAAGGAAAGGCAAAATGGCAAAGCAAGGCAAGGCAAAAGGGCAAAGCAAGGCCAGGCAAAAGTGCAAAGAAAGACAAGGCAAGGTAAGTCAAAAGGACAAACCATGGCAAGGCCAGGAAAAAGGCCAAAGCAAGGAAAGGCAAGGCAAAAGGGGAAAGCAAGGCAAGGGAAAATGGCAAAGCAAGGCAAGGTAAGGCAAGACAAAAGGGCAAAGCAAGGCAAGGAAAAAGAGCAAAGCATGGCAAGGCAAGGCAAAAGGTCAAAAGAAAGGCAAGGCAAATCAGGGCAAAAGGAGAAAGGAAGGCAAGGCAAGTCAAGGCAAAGAGTCAAAGCAAGGCAAGGCAAAGGGTCAAAGGAAGGCATGGAAAGGCAAGGCAAAGGAAGGCAAAAGGGTAAAGCAAGGCAAGGAAAGGCAAGGCAAAAGGGGAAAGCAAAGCAAGGCAAGGCAAAATGATAAGGAAGACACGTCAAGGCAAGGCAAAGATGAAAGTAAGGCAATGCAAGGCAATTCAAAACGGCAAAACAAGGAAAGGCAAGGCAAAAGGGCAAAGCAAAGCAAGTCAAAAGGGCAAAGCATGACAAGGTAAGGAAAGGCAAAAGGGCAATGCAAGGAAAGGCTAAATGGCAAAGCAAGACAAGGCAAAAGGGCAAAGCATAACAAGGGAAAGCAAGGCAAAAGGGCAAAGCAAGGCAAGTCAAAAGGGCAAAGCATGACAAGGCAAGGCAAGGAAAAAGGGTATAGCAAGTCAAGGCAAGGTAAGGCAAAAGGGCAATTCAAGGAAAGGCAAAATGGCAAAGCAAGGCAAGGCAAAAGGGCAAAGCATGAAAAGGCAAGGCAAGGAAAAAGGGTATAGCAAGTCAAGGCAAGGTAAGCCAAAAGGGCAATTCAAGGAAAGACAAAATGGCAAAGCAAGTCAAGGCAAAAGGGCAAAGCATGGCAAGGCAAGGAAAAAGGGCAACTCAATGCAAGGCCAGGCAAAAGGGCAAAGAAAGGCAAGGCAAGGTAAGTCAAAAGGACAAACCATGGCAAGGCCAGGAAAAAGGCCAAAGCAAGGAAAGGCAAGGCAAAAGGGAAAAGCAAGGCAAGGGAAAATGGCAAAGCAAGGCAAGGCAAGGCAAGACAAAAGGGCAAAGCAAGGCAAGGAAAAAGAGCAAAGCATGGAAAGGCAAGGCAAGGCAAAAGGGGAAAGCAAAGCAAGGCAAGGCGAAAGGATAAGGAAGACACGTCAAGGCAAGGCAAAGATGAAAGTAAGGCAATGCAAGGAAATTGAAAACGGGAAAACAAGGAAAGGCAAGGCAAAAGGGCAAAGCAAAGCAAGTCAAAAGGGCAAAGCATGACAAGGCAAGGCAAGGCAAAAGGGCAAAGCATGACAAGGCAAGGTAAGGCAAAAGGGCAAAGCAAGACAAGGCAAAAGGGCAAAGCATAACAAGGCAAAGCAAGGCAAAAGGGCAAAGCAAGGCAAGTCAAAAGGGCAAAGCATGACAAGGCAAGGCAAGGAAAAAGGGTATAGCAAGTCAAGGCAAGGTAAGGCAAAAGGGAAATTCAAGGAAAGGCAAAATGGCAAAGCAAGGCAAGGCAAAAGGGCAAAGCAAAGCAAGTCAAAAGGGCAAAGCATGACAAGGCAAGGTAAGTCAAAAGGACAAACCATGGCAAGGCCAGGAAAAAGGCCAAAGCAAGGAAAGGCAAGGCAAAAGGGGAAAGCAAGGCAAGGGAAAATGGCAAAGCAAAGCAAGGCAAGGAAAGACAAAAGGGCAAAGCAAGGCAAGGAAAAAGAGCAAAGCATGGCAAGGCAAGGCAAAAGGTCAAAAGAAAGGCAAGGCAAATCAGGGCAAAAGGAGAAAGGAAGGCAAGGCAAGAGAAGGCAAAGAGACAAAGCAAGGCAAGGCAAAAGGTCAAAAGAAAGGCAAGGCAAATCAGGGCAAAAGGAGAAAGGAAGGCAAGGCAAGACAAGGCAAAGAGACAAAGCAAGGCAAGGCAAAAGGGCAAAGCAAAGCAAGTCAAAATGGCAAAGTATGACAAGGCAAGGCAAGGAAAAAGGCTATAGCAAGTCAAGGCAAGGTAAGGCAAAAGGGCAATTCAAGGAAAGGCAAAATGGCAAAGCAAGGCAAGGCAAAAGGGCAAAGCATAACAAGGCAAAGCAAGGCAAAAGGGCAAAGCAAGGCAAGGCAAAAGGGCAAAGCATGGCAAGGCAAGGAAAAAGGGCAACTCAATGCAAGGCCGGGCAAAAGTGCAAAGAAAGGCAAGGCAAGGTAAGTCAAAAGGACAAACCATGGCAAGGCCAGGAAAAAGGCCAAAGCAAGGAAAGGCAAGGCAAAAGGGGAAAGCAAGGCAAGGGAAAATGGCAAAGCAAGGCAAGGCAAGGCAAAAGGGCAAAGCAAGGCAAGGAAAAAGAGCAAAGCATGGCAAGGCAAGACAAGGCAAAAGGTCAAAAGAAAGGCAAGGCAAATCAGGGCAAAAGGAGAAAGGAAGGCAAGGCAAGTCAAGGCAAAGAGTCAAAGCAAGGCAAGGCAAAGGGTCAAAGCAAGGCATGGAAAGGCAAGGCAAGGGAAGGCAAAAGGGTAAAGCAAGGCAAGGAAAGGCAAGGCAAAAGGGGAAAGCAAAGCAAGGCAAGGCAAAATGATAAGGAAGACACGTCAAGGCAAGGCAAAGATGAAAGTAAGGCAATGCAAGGCAATTCAAAACGGCAAAACAAGGAAAGGCAAGGCAAAAGGGCAAAGCAAAGCAAGTCAAAAGGGCAAAGCATGACAAGGCAAGGTAAGGCAAAAGGGCAATGCAAGGAAAGGCAAAATGGCAAAGCAAGACAAGGCAAAAGGGCAAAGCATAACAAGGCAAAGCAAGGCAAAAGGGCAAACCAAGGCAAGTCAAAAGGGCAAAGCATGACAAGGCAAGGCAAGGAAAAAGGGTATAGCAAGTCAAGGCAAGGTAAGGCAAAAGGGCAATTCAAGGAAAGGCAAAATGGCAAAGCATGGCAAGGCAAAAGGGCAAAGCATGAAAAGGCAAGGCAAGAAAGAAGGGTATAGCAAGTCAAGGCAATGTAAGGCAAAAGGGCAATTCAAGGAAAGACAAAATGGCAAAGCAAGGCAAGGCAAAAGGGCAAAGCATGGCAAGGCAAGGAAAAAGGGCAACTCAATGCAAGGCCAGGCAAAAGGGCAAAGAAAGGCAAGGCAAGGTAAGTCAAAAGGATAAACCATGGCAAGGCCAGGAAAAAGGCCAAAGCAAGGAAAGGCAAGGCAAAAGGGAAAAGCAAGGCAAGGGAAAATGGCAAAGCAAGGCAAGGCAAGGCAAGACAAAAGGGCAAAGCAAGGCAAGGAAAAAGAGCAAAGCATGGCAAGGCAAGGCAAGGCAAAAGGTCAAAAGAAAGGCAAGGCAAATCAGGGCAAAAGGAGAAAGGAAGGCAAGGCAAGACAAGGCAAAGAGGCAAAGCAAGGCAAGGTAAGGCAAGGCAAAAGGGGAAAGCAAAGCAAGGCAAGGCGAAAGGATAAGGAAGACACGTCAAGGCAAGGCAAAGATGAAAGTAAGGCAATGCAAGGAAATTGAAAACGGCAAAACAAGGAAAGGCAAGGCAAAAGGGCAAAGCAAAGCAAGTCAAAAGGGCAAAGCATGACAAGGCAAGGCAATGCAAAAGGGCAAAGCATGAAAAGGCAAGGCAAGGCAAAAGGGTAAAGCATGTCAAGGCAAGGTAAGGCAAAAGGGCAATGCAAGGAAAAGCAAAATGGCAAAGCAAGACAAGGCAAAAGGACAAAGCATAACAAGGCAAAGCAAGGCAAAAGGGCAAAGCAAGACAAGGCAAAAGGGCAAAGCAAGGAAAGTCAAAAGGGCAAAGCATGACAAGGCAAGGCAAGGAAAAAGGGTATAGCAAGTCAAGGCAAGGTAAGGCAAAAGGGCAATTCAAGGAAAGGCAAAATGGCAAAGCAAGGCAAGGCAAAAGGACAAAGCAAAGCAAGTCAAAATGGCAAAGTATGACAAGGCAAGGCAAGGAAAAAGGATATAGCAAGTCAAGGCAAGGTAAGGCAAAAGGGCAAAGCATGACAAGACAAGGTAAGGCAAAAGGGCAATTCAAGGAAAGGCAAAATGGCAAAGCAAGGCAAGGCAAAAGGACAAAGCATAACAAGGCAAAGCAAGGCAAAAGGGCAAAGCAAGGCAAGGCAAAAGGGCAAAGCAAGGCAAGTCAAAAGGGCAAAGCATGACAAAGCAAGGCAAGGAAAAAGGGTATAGCAAGTCAAGGCAAGGTAATGCAAAAGGGCAATTCAAGGAAAGGCAAAATGGCAAAGCAAGGCAAGGCAAAAGGGCAAAGCAAGGCCAGGCAAAAGTGCAAAGAAAAGCAAGGCAAGGTAAGTCAAAAGGACAAACCATGGCAAGGCCAGGAAAAAGGCCAAAGAAAGGAAAGGCAAGGCAAAAGGGGAAAGCAAGGCAAGGGAAAATGGCAAAGCAAGGCAAGGCAAGGAAAGACAAAAGGTCAAAGCAAGGCAAGGAAAAAGAGCAAAGCATGGCAAGGCAAGGCAAAAGGTCAAAAGAAAGGCAAGGCAAATCAGGGCAAAAGGAGAAAGGAAGGCAAGGAAAGACAAGGCAAAGAGGCAAAGCAAGGCAAGGCAAAAGGGCAAAGCAAGGCAAGGAAAAAGAGCAAAGCATGGCATGGCAAGGCAAGGCAAAAGGTCAAAGGAAAGGCAAGGCAAATCAGGGCAAAAGGCGAAAGGAAGGCAAGGCAAGACAAGGCAAAGAGACAAAGCAAGGCAAGGCAAAAGGGCAAAGCAAGGCAAGGTAAGGCAAAGGGGCAAAGCAAGGCATGGAAAGGCAAGGTAAGAGAAGGCAAAAGGGTAAAGCAAGGCAAGGAAAGGCAAGGCAAAAGGAGAACGCAAAGAAAGGCAAGGCAAAAGGATAAGGAAGACACGTCAAGGCAAGGCAAAGATGAAAGCAAGGCAATGCAAGGCAATTCAAAACGGCAAAACAAGGAAAGGCAAGGCAAAAGGGCAAAGCAAAGCAAGTCAAAAGGGCAAAGCATGACAAGGCAAGGCAATGCAAAAGGGCAATGCATGAAAAGGCAAGGCAAGGCAAAAGGGCAATGCAAGGGAAGGCAAAATGGCAAAGCAAGACAAGGCAAAAGGGCAAAGCATAACAAGGCAAAGCAAGGCAAAAGGGCAAAGCAAGGCAAGTCAAAAGGGCAAAGCATGACAAGGCAAGGCAAGGAAAAAGGGTATAGCAAGTCAAGGCAAGGTAAGGCAAAAGGGCAATTCAAGGAAAGGCAAAATGGCAAAGCAAGGCAAGGCAAAAGGCAAAGCAAAGCAAGTCAAAATGGCAAAGTATGACAAGGCAAGGCAAGGAAAAAGGCTATAGCAAGTCAAGGCAAGGTAAGGCAAAAGGGCAATTCAAGGAAAGGCAAAATGGCAAAGCAAGGCAAGGCAAAAGGGCAAAGCATAACAAGGCAAAGCAAGGCAAAAGGGCAAAGCAAGGCAAGGCAAAAGGGCAAAGCATGGCAAGGCAAGGAAAAAGGGCAACTCAATGCAAGGCCGGGCAAAAGTGCAAAGAAAGGCAAGGCAAGGTAAGTCAAAAGGACAAACCATGGCAAGGCCAGGAAAAAGGCCAAAGCAAGGAAAGGCAAGGCAAAAGGGGAAAGCAAGGCAAGGGAAAATGGCAAAGCAAGGCAAGGCAAGGAAAGACAAAAGGGCAAAGCAAGGCAAGGGAAAAGAGCAAAGCATGGCAAGGCAAGGCAAAAGGTCAAAAGAAAGGCAAGGCAAATCAGGGCAAAAGGAGAAAGGAAGGCAAGGCAAGTCAAGGCAAAGAGTCAAAGCAAGGCAAGGCAAAGGGTCAAAGGAAGGCATGGAAAGGCAAGGCAAAGGAAGGCAAAAGGGTAAAGCAAGGCAAGGAAAGGCAAGGCAAAAGGGGAAAGCAAAGCAAGGCAAGGCAAAATGATAAGGAAGACACGTCAAGGCAAGGCAAAGATGAAAGTAAGGCAATGCAAGGCAATTCAAATCGGCAAAACAAGGAAAGGCAAGGAAAAAGGGCAACTCAATGCAAGGCCAGGCAAAAGGGCAAAGAAAGGCAAGGCAAGGTAAGTCAAAAGGACAAACCATGGCAAGGCCAGGAAAAAGGCCAAAGCAAGGAAAGGCAAGGCAAAAGGGAAAAGCAAGGCAAGGGAAAATGGCAAAGCAAGGCAAGGCAAGGCAAGACAAAAGGGCAAAGCAAGGCAAGGAAAAAGAGCAAAGCATGGCAAGGCAAGGCAAGGCAAAAGGTCAAAAGAAAGGCAAGGCAAATCAGGGCAAAAGGAGAAAGGAAGTCAAGGCAAGACAAGGCAAAGAGGCAAAGCAAGGCAAGGTAAGGCAAGGCAAAAGGGGAAAGCAAAGCAAGGCAAGGCGAAAGGATAAGGAAGACACGTCAAGGCAAGGCAAAGATGAAAGTAAGGCAATGCAAGGAAATTGAAAACGGGAAAACAAGGAAAGGCAAGGCAAAAGGGCAAAGCAAAGCAAGTCAAAAGGGCAAAGCTTGACAAGGCAAGGCAATGCAAAAGGACAAAGCATGAAAAGGCAAGGCAAGGCAAAAGGGTAAAGCATGTCAAGGCAAGGTAAGGCAAAAGGGCAATGCAAGGAAAAGCAAAATGGCAAAGCAAGACAAGGCAAAAGGGAAAGCATAACAAGGCAAAGCAAGGCAAAAGGGCAAAGCAAGACAAGGCAAAAGGGCAAAGCAAGGAAAGTCAAAAGGGCAAAGCATGACAAGGCAAGGCAAGGAAAAAGGGTATAGCAAGTCAAGGCAAGGTAAGGCAAAAGGGCAATTCAAGGAAAAGCAAAATGGCAAAGCAAGGCAAGGCAAAAGGACAAAGCAAAGCAAGTCAAAAGGGCAAAGCATGACAAGGCAAGGCAAGGAAAAAGGGTATAGCAAGTCAAGGCAAGGTAAGGCAAAAGGGCAATTCAAGGAAATGCAAAATGGCAAAGCAAGGCAAGGCAAAAGGGCAAAGCAAAGCAAGTCAAAATGGCAAAGTATGACAAGGCAAGGCAAGGAAAAAGGGTATAGCAAGTCAAGGCAAGGTAAGGCAAAAGGGCAATTCAAGGAAAGGCAAAATGGCAAAGCAAGGCAAGGCAAAAGGGCAAAGCATAACAAGGCAAAGCAAGGCAAAAGGGCAAAGCAAGGCAAGGCAAAAGGGCAAAGCAAGGCAAGTCAAAAAGGCAAAGCATGACAAGGCAAGGCAAGGAAAAAGGGTATAGCAAGTCAAGGCAAGGTAAGGCAAAAGGGCAATTCAAGGAAAGGCAAAATGGCAAAGCAAGGCAAGGCAAAAGGGCAAAGCAAGGCCAAGCAAAAGTGCAAAGAAAGGCAAGGCAAGGTAAGTCAAAAGGACAAACCATGGCAAGGCCAGGAAAAAGGCCAAAGCAAGGAAAGGCAAGGCAAAAGGGGAAAGCAAGGCAAGGGAAGATGGCAAAGCAAGGCAAGGCAAGGAAAGACAAAAGGGCAAAGCAAGGCAAGGAAAAAGAGCAAAGCATGGCAAGGCAAGGCAAAAGGTCAAAAGAAAGGCAAGGCAAATCAGGGCAAAAGGAGAAAGGAAGGCAAGGCAAGACAAGGCAAAGAGACAAAGCAAGGCAAGGCAAAAGGGCAAAGCAAGGCAAGGTAAGGCAAAGGGGCAAAGCAAGGCATGGAAAGGCAAGGGAAGAGAAGGCAAAAGGGTAAAGCAAGGCAAGGAAAGGCAAGGCAAAAGGAGAACGCAAAGAAAGGCAAGGCAAAAGGATAAGGAAGACACGTCAAGGCAAGGCAAAGATGAAAGCAAGGCAATGCAAGGCAATTCAAAACGGCAAAACAAGGAAAGGCAAGGCAAAAGGGCAAAGCAAAGCAAGTCAAAAGGGCAAAGCATGACAAGGCAAGGCAATGCAAAAGGGCAAAGCATGTCAAGGCAAGGTAAGGCAAAAGGGCAATGCAAGGAAAAGCAAAATGGCAAAGCAAGACAAGGCAAAAGGGAAAGCATAACAAGGCAAAGCAAGGCAAAAGGGCAAAGCAAGACAAGGCAAAAGGGCAAAGCAAGGAAAGTCAAAAGGGCAAAGCATGACAAGGCAAGGCAAGGAAAAAGGGTATAGCAAGTCAAGGCAAGGTAAGGCAAAAGGGCAATTCAAGGAAAGGCAAAATGGCAAAGCAAGGCAAGGCAAAAGGACAAAGCAAAGCAAGTCAAAAGGGCAAAGTATGACAAGGCAAGGCAAGGAAAAAGGGTATAGCAAGTCAAGGCAAGGTAAGGCAAAAGGGCAATTCAAGGAAAGGCAAAATGGCAAAGCAAGGCAAGGCAAAAGGACAAAGCAAAGCAAGTCAAAAGGGCAAAGCATGACAAGGCAAGGCAAGGAAAAAGGGTATAGCAAGTCAAGGCAAGGTAAGGCAAAAGGGCAATTCAAGGAAAGGCAAAATGGCAAAGCAAGGCAAGGCAAAAGGACAAAGCAAAGCAAGTCAAAAGGGCAAAGCATGACAAGGCAAGGCAAGGAAAAAGGGTATAGCAAGTCAAGGCAAGGTAAGGCAAAAGGGCAATTCAAGGAAAGGCAAAATGGCAAAGCAAGGCAAGGCAAAAGGGGAAAGCATGAAAAGGCAAGGCAAGGAAAAAGGGTATAGCAAGTCAAGGCAAGGTAAGGCAAAAGGGCAATTCAAGGAAAGACAAAATGGCAAAGCAAGGCAAGGCAAAAGGGCAAAGCATGACAAGGCAAGGCAAGGAAAAAGGGTATAGCAAGTCAAGGCAAGGTAAGGCAAAAGGGCAATTCAAGGAAAGGCAAAATGGCAAAGCAAGGCAAGGCAAAAGGGCAAAGCATGAAAAGGCAAGGCAAGGAAAAAGGGTATAGCAAGTCAAGGCAAGGTAAGGCAAAAGGGCAATTCAAGGAAAGGCAAAATGGCAAAGCAAGGCAAGGCAAAAGGACAAAGCAAAGCAAGTCAAAAGGGCAAAGCATGACAAGGCAAGGCAATGCAAAAGGGCAAAGCATGAAAAGGCAAGGCAAGGCAAAAGGGTAAAGCATGTCAAGGCAAGGTAAGGCAAAAGGGCAATGCAAGGAAAAGCAAAATGGCAAAGCAAGACAAGGCAAAAGGGAAAGCATAACAAGGCAAAGCAAGGCAAAAGGGCAAAGCAAGACAAGGCAAAAGGGCAAAGCAAGGAATGTCAAAAGGGCAAAGCATGACAAGGCAAGGCAAGGAAAAAGGGTATAGCAAGTCAAGGCAAGGTAAGGCAAAAGGGCAATTCAAGGAAAGGCAAAATGGCAAAGCAAGGCAAGGCAAAAGGGCAAAGCAAAGCAATTCAAAATGGCAAAGTATGACAAGGCAAGGCAAGGAAAAAGGGTATAGCAAGTCAAGGCAAAGTAAGGCAAAAGGGCAATTCAAGGAAAGGCAAAATGGCAAAGCAAGGCAAGTCAAAAGGGCAAAGCATGACAAGGCAAGGCAGGGAAAAAGGGTATAGCAAGTCAAGGCAAGGTAAGGAAAAAGGGCAATTCAAGGAAAGGCAAAATGGCAAAGCTAGGCAAGGCAAAAGGGCAAAGCAAGGCCAGGCAAAAGTGCAAAGAAATGCAAGGCAAGGTAAGTCAAAAGGACAAACCATGGCAATGCCAGGAAAAAGGCCAAAGCAAGGAAAGGCAAGGCAAAAGGGGAAAGCAAGGCAAGGGAAAATGGCAAAGCAAGGCAAGGCAAGGAAAGAAAAAAGGGCAAAGCAAGGCAAGGAAAAAGAGCAAAGCATGGCAAGGCAAGGCAAAAGGTCAAAAGAAGGCAAGGCAAATCAGGGCAAAAGGAGAAAGGAAGGCAAGGTAAGACAAGGCAAAGAGACAAAGCAAGGCAAGGCAAAAGGGCATAGCAAGGCAAGGTAAGGCAAAGGGCAAAGCAAGGCATGGAAAGGCAAAGGCAAGGGAAGGCAAAAGGGTAAAGCAAGGCAAGGAAAGGCAAGGGAAAAGGAGAAAGCAAAGCAAGGCAAGGCAAAAGGATAAGGAAGACACGTCAAGGCAAGGCAAAGATGAAAGCAAGGCAATGCAAGGCAATTCAAAACGGCAAAACAAGGAAAGGCAAGGCAAAAGGGCAAAGCAAAGCAAGTCAAAAGGGCAAAGCATGACAAGGCAAGGCAAGGCAAAAGGGCAAAGCATGACAAGGCAAGGTAAGGCAAAAGGGCAATGCAAGGAAAGGCAAAATGGCAAAGCAAGACAAGGCAAAAATGGCAAAGCATAACAAGGCAAAGCAAGGCAAAACGGCAAAGCAAGGCAAGTCAAAAGGGCAAAGCATGACAAGGCAAGGCAAGGAAAAAGGGTATAGCAAGTCAAGGCAAGGTAAGGCAAAAGGGCAATTCAAGGAAAGGCAAAATGGCAAAGCAAGGCAAGGCAAAAGGGCAAAGCAAAGCAAGTCAAAATGGCAAACTATGACAAGGCAAGGCAAGGAAAAAGGCTACAGCAAGTCAAGGCAAGGTAAGGCAAAAGGGCAATTCAAGGAAAGGCAAAATGGCAAAGCAAGGCAAGGCAAAAGGGGAAAGCATAACAAGGCAAAGCAAGGCAAAAGGGCAAAGCAAGGCAAGGCAAAAGGGCAAAGCATGGCAAGGCAAGGAAAAAGGGCAACTCAATGCAAGGCCGGGCAAAAGTGCAAAGAAAGGCAAGGCAAGGTAAGTCAAAAGGACAAACCATGGCAAGGCCAGGAAAAAGGCCAAAGCAAGGAAAGGCAAGGCAAAAGGGGAAAGCAAGGCAAGGGAAAATGGCAAAGCAAGGCAAGGTAAGGCAAGACAAAAGGGCAATGCAAGGCAAGGAAAAAGAGCAAAGCATGGCAAGGCAAGGCAAGGCAAAAGGTCAAAAGAAAGGCAAGGCAAATCAGGGCAAAAGGAGAAAGGAAGGCAAGGCAAGTCAAGGCAAAGAGTCAAAGCAAGGCAAGGCAAAGGGTCAAAGGAAGGCATGGAAAGGCAAGGCAAAGGAATGCAAAAGGGTAAAGCAAGGCAAGGAAAGGCAAGGCAAAAGGGGAAAGCAAAGCAAGGCAAGGCAAAATGATAAGGAAGACACGTCAAGGCAAGGCAAAGATGAAAGTAAGGCAATGCAAGGTAATTCAAAACGGCAAAACAAGGAAAGCAAGGCAAAAGGGCAAAGCATGACAAGGCAAGGTAAGGCAAAAGGGCAATGCAAGGAAAGGCAAAATGGCAAAGCAAGACAAGGCAAAAGGGCAAAGCATAATAAGGCAAAGCAAGGCAAAAGGGCAAAGCAAGGCAAGTCAAAAGGGCAAAGCCTGACAAGGCAAGGCAAGGAAAAAGGGTATAGCAAGTCAAGGCAAGGTAAGGCAAAAGGGCAATTCAAGGAAAGGCAAAATGGCAAAGCAAGGCAAGGCAAAAGGGCAAAGCATGAAAAGGCAAGGCAAGGAAAAAGGGTATAGCAAGTCAAGGCAAGGTAAGGCAAAAGGGCAATTCAAGGAAAGACAAAATGGCAAAGCAAGGCAAGGCAAAAGGGCAAAGCATGGCAAGGCCAGGAAAAAGGGCAACTCAATGCAAGGCCAGGCAAAAGGGCAAAGAAAGGCAAGGTAAGGTAAGTCAAAAGGACAAACCATGGCAAGGCCAGGAAAAAGGCCAAAGCAAGGAAAGGCAAGGCAAAAGGGAAAAGCAAGGCAAGGGAAAATGGCAAAGCAAGGCAAGGCAAGGCAAGATAAAAGGGCAAAGCAAGGCAAGGAAAAAGAGCAAAGCATGGCAAGGCAAGGCAAGGCAAAAGGTCAAAAGAAAGGCAAGGCAAATCAGGGCAAAAGGAGAAAGGAAGGCAAGGCAAGACAAGGCAAAGAGGCAAAGCAAGGCAAGGTAAGGCAAGGCAAAAGGGGAAAGCAAAGCAAAGCAAGGCGAAAGGATAAGGAAGACACGTCAAGGCAAGGCAAAGATGAAAGTAAGGCAATGCAAGGAAATTGAAAACGGCAAAACAAGGAAAGGCAAGGCAAAAGGGCAAAGCAAAGCAAGTCAAAAGGGCAAAGCATGACAAGGCAAGGCAATGCAAAAGGGCAAAGCATGAAAAGGCAAGGCAAGGCAAAAGGGTAAAGCATGTCAAGGCAAGGTAAGGCAAAAGGGCAATGCAAGGAAAAGCAAAATGGCAAAGCAAGACAAGGCAAAAGGGAAAGCATAACAAGGCAAAGCAAGGCAGAATGGCAAAGCAAGGAAAGGCAAAAGGGCAAAGCATGACAAGGCAAGGCAAGGAAAAAGGGTATAGCAAGTCAAGGCAAGGTAAGGCAAAAGGGCAATTCAAGGAAAGGCAAAATGGCAAAGCAAGGCAAGGCAAAAGGACAAAGCAAAGCAAGTCAAAAGGGCAAAGCATGACAAGGCAAGGCAAGGAAAAAGGGTATAGCAAGTCAAGGCAAGGTAAGGCAAAAGGGCAATTCAAGGAAAGGCAAAATGGCAAAGCAAGGCAAGGCAAAAGGGCAAAGCAAAGCAAGTCAAAATGGCAAAGTATGACAAGGCAAGGCAAGGAAAAAGGGTATAGCAAGTCAAGGCAAAGTAAGGCAAAAGGGCAATTCAAGGAAAGGCATAATGGCAAAGCAAGGCAAGGCAAAAGGGCAAAGCATAACAAGGCAAAGCAAGGCAAAAGGGCAAAGCAAGGCAAGGCAAAAGGGCAAAGCAATGCAAGTCAAAAGGGCAAAGCATGACAAGGAAAGGCAAGGAAAAAGGGTATAGCAAGTCAAGGCAAGGTAAGGCAAAAGGGCAATTCAAGGAAAGGCAAAATGGCAAAGCAAGGCTAGGCAAAAGGGCAAAGCAAGGCCAGGCAAAAGTGCAAAGAAAGGCAAGGCAAGGTAAGTCAAAAGGACAAACCATGGCAAGGCCAGGAAAAAGGCCAAAGCAAGGAAAGGCAAGGCAAAAGGGGAAAGCAAGGCAAGGGAAAATGGCAAAGCAAGGCAAGGCAAGGAAAGACAAAAGGGCAAAGCAAGGCAAGGAAAAAGAGCAAAGCATGGCAAGGCAAGGCAAAAGGTCAAAAGAAAGGCAAGGCAAATCAGGGCAAAAGGAGAAAGGAAGGCAAGGCAAGACAAGGCAAAGAGACAAAGCAAGGCAAGGCAAAAGGGCATGGCAAGGCAAGATAAGGCAAAGGGGCAAAGCAAGGCATGGAAAGGCAAAGGCAAGGGAAGGCAAAATGATAAAGCAAGGCAAGGAAAGGCAAGGGAAAAGGAGAAAGCAAAGCAAGGCAAGGCAAAAGGATAAGGAAGACACGTCAAGGCAAGGCAAAGATGAAAGCAAGGCAATGCAAGGCAATTCAAAACGGCAAAACAAGGAAAGGCAAGGCAAAAGGGCAAAGCAAGTCAAAAGGGCAAAGCATGACAAGGCAAGGCAAGGCAAAAGGGCAAAGCATGACAAGGCAAGGTAAGGCAAAAGGGCAATGCAAGGAAAGGCAAAATGGCAAAGCAAGACAAGGCAAAAGGGCAAAGCATAACATGGCAAAGCAAGGCAAAAGGTCAAAGCAAGGCAAGTCAAAAGGGCAAAGCATGACAAGGCAAGGCAAGGAAAAAGGGTATAGCAAGTCAAGGCAAGGTAAGGCAAAAGGGCAATTCAAGGAAAGGCAAAATGGCAAAGCAAGGCAAGGCAAAAGGGCAAAGCATGAAAAGGCAAGGCAAGGAAAAAGGGTATAGCAAGTCAAGGCAAGGTAAGGCAAAAGGGCAATTCAAGGAAAGACAAAATGGCAAAGCAAGGCAAGGCAAAAGGGCAAAGCATGGCAAGGCAAAGCAAGGCAAAAGGGCAAAGCAAGACAAGGCAAAAGGGCAAAGCAAGGCAAGTCAAAAGGGCAAAGCATGACAAGGCAAGGCAAGGAAAAAGGGTATAGCAAGTCAAGGCAAGGTAAGGCAAAAGGGCAATTCAAGGAAAGGCAAAATGGCAAAGCAAGGCAAGGTAAAAGGACAAAGCAAAGCAAGTCAAAAGGGCAAAGCATGACAAGGCAAGGCAAGGAAAAAGGGTATAGCAATTCAAGGCAAGGTAAGGCAAAAGGGCAATTCAAGGAAAGGCAAAATGGCAAAGCAAGGCAAGGCGAAAGGGCAAAGCATAACAAGGCAAAGCAAGGCAAAAGGGCAAAGCAAGGCAAGACAAAAGGGCAAAGCAAGGCAAGTCAAAAGGGCAAAGCATGACAAGGCAAGGCAAGGAAAAAGGGTATAGCAAGTCAAGGCAAGGCCAGGCAAAAGGGCAATTCAAGGAAAGACAAAATGGCAAAGCAAGGCAATTCAAAACGGCAAAACAAGGAAAGGCAAGGCAAAAGGGCAAAGCAAAGCAAGTCAAAAGGGCAAAGCATGACAAGGCAAGGCAAGACAAAAGGGCAAAGCATGACAAGGCAAGGTAAGGCAAAAGGGCAATGCAAGGAAAGGCAAAATGGCAAAGCAAGACAAGGCAAAAATGGCAAAGCATAACAAGGCAAAGCAAGGCAAAAGGGCAAAGCAAGGCAAGTCAAAAGGGCAAAGCATGACAAGGCAAGGCAAGGAAAAAGGGTATAGCAAGTCAAGGCAAGGTAAGGCAAAAGGGCAATTCAAGGAAAGGCAAAATGGCAAAGCAAGGCAAGGCAAAAGGGCAAAGCAAAGCAAGTCAAAAGGGCAAAGTATGACAAGGCAAGGCAAGGAAAAAGGGTATAGCAAGTCAAGGCAAAGTAAGGCAAAAGGGCAATTCAAGGAAAGGCAAAATGGCAAAGCAAGGCAAGGCAAAAGGGCAAAGCATAACAAGGCAAAGCAAGGCAAAAGGGCAAAGCAAGGCAAGGCAAAAGGGCAAAGCAAGGCAAGTCAAAAAGGCAAAGCATGACAAGGCAAGGCAAGGAAAAAGGGTATAGCAAGTCAAGGCAAGGTAAGGCAAAAGGGCAATTCAAGGAAAGGCAAAATGGCAAAGCAAGGCAAGGCAAAAGGGCAAAGCAAGGCCAGGCAAAAGTGCAAAGAAAGGCAAGGCAAGGTAAGTCAAAAGGACAAACCATGGCAAGGCCAGTAAAAAGGCCAAAGCAAGGAAAGGCAAGGCAAAAGGGGAAAGCAAGGCAAGGGAAAATGGCAAAGCAAGGCAAGGCAAGGCAAGACAAAAGGGCAAAGCAAGGCAAGGAAAAAGAGCAAAGCATGGCAAGGCAAGGCAAAAGGTCAAAAGAAAGGCAAGGCAAATCAGGGCAAAAGGAGAAAGGAAGGCAAGGCAAGACAAGGCAAAGAGACAAAGCAAGGCAAGGCAAAAGGGCATAACAAGGCATGGTAAGGCAAAGGGGCAAAGCAAGGCATGGAAAGGCAAAGGCAAGGGAAGGCAAAAGGGTAAAGCAAGGCAAGGAAAGGCAAGGGAAAAGGAGAAAGCAAAGCAAGGCAAGGCAAAAGGATAAGGAAGACACGTCAAGGCAAGGCAAAGATGAAAGCAAGGCAATGCAAGGCAATTCAAAACGGCAAAACAAGGAAAGGCAAGGCAAAAGGGCAAAGCAAAGCAAGTCAAAAGGGCAAAGCATGACAAGGCAAGCAAGGCAAAAGGGCAAAGCATGACAAGGCAAGGTAAGGCAAAAGGGAAAGCAAGACAAGGCAAAAGGGCAAAGCATAACAAGGCAAAGCAAGGCAAAAGGGCAAAGCAAGGCAAGTCAAAAGGGCAAAGCATGACAAGGCAAGGCAAGGAAAAAGGGTATAGCAAGTCAAGGCAAGGTAAGGCAAAAGGGCAATTAAAGGAAAGGCAAAATGGCAAAGCAAGGCAAGGCAAAAGGGCAAAGCATGAAAAGGCAAGGCAAGGAAAAAGGGTATAGCAAGTCAAGGCAAGGTAAGGCAAAAGGGCAATTCAAGGAAAGACAAAATGGCAAAGAAAGGCAAGGCAAAAGGGCAAAGCATGGCAAGGCAAGGAAAAAGGGCAACTCAATGCAAGGCCAGGCAAAAGGGCAAAGAAAGGCAAGGCAAGGTAAGTCAAAAGGACAAACCAATGCAAGGCCAGGAAAAAGGCCAAAGCAAGGAAAGGCAAGGCAAAAGGGAAAAGCAAGGCAAGGGAAAATGGCAAAGCAAGGCAAGGCAAGGCAAGACAAAAGGGCAAAGCAAGGCAAGGAAAAAGAGCAAAGCATGGCAAGGCAAGGCAAGGCAAAAGGTCAAAAGAAAGGCAAGGCAAATCAGGGCAAAAGGGGAAAGGAAGGCAAGGCAAAGGCAAGGGAAGGCAAAGCAAGGCAAGGTAAGGCAAGGCAAAAGGGGAAAGCAAAGCAAGGCAAGGCGAAAGGATAAGGAAGACACGTCAAGGCAAGGCAAAGATGAAAGTAAGGCAATGCAAGGAAATTGAAAACGGCAAAACAAGGAAAGGCAAGGCAAAAGGGCAAAGCAAAGCAAGTCAAAACGGCAAAGCATGTCAAGGCAAGGTAAGGCAAAAGGGCAATGCAAGGAAAAGCAAAATGGCAAAGCAAGACAAGGCAAAAGGGAAAGCATAACAAGGCAAAGCAAGGCAAAAGGGCAAAGCAAGACAAGGCAAAAGGGCAAAGCAAGGAAAGTCAAAAGGGCAAAGCATGACAAGGCAAGGCAAGGAAAAAGGGTATAGCAAGTCAAGGCAAGGTAAGGCAAAAGGGCAATTCAAGGAAAGGCAAAATGGCAAAGCAAGGCAAGGCAAAAGGGCAAAGCAAAGCAAGTCAAAATGGCAAAGTATGACAACGCAAGGCAAGGAAAAAGGGTATAGCAAGTCAAGGCAAAGTAAGGCAAAAGGGCAATTCAAGGAAAGGCAAAATGGCAAAGCAAGGCAAGGCAAAAGGGCAAAGCATAACAAGGCAAAGCAAGGCAAAAGGGCAAAGCAAGGCAAGGCAAAAGGGAAAAGCAAGGCAAGTCAAAAGGGCAAAGCATGACAAGGCAAGGCAAGGAAAAAGGGTATAGCAAGTCAAGGCAAGGTAAGGCAAAAGGGCAATTCAAGGAAAGGCAAAATGGCAAAGCAAGGCAAGGCAAAAGGGCAAAGCAAGGCCAGGCAAAAGTGCAAAGAAAGGCAAGGCAAGGTAAGTCAAAAGGACAAACCATGGCAAGGCCAGGAAAAAGGCCAAAGCAAGGAAAGGCAAGGCAAAAGGGGAAAGCAAGGCAAGGGAAAATGGCAAAGCAAGGCAAGGCAAGGAAAGACAAAAGGGCAAAGCAAGGCAAGGAAAAAGAGCAAAGCATGGCAAGGCAAGGCAAAAGGTCAAAAGAAAGGCAAGGCAAATCAGGGCAAAAGGAGAAAGGAAGGCAAGGCAAGACAAGGCAAAGAGACAAAGCAAGGCAAGGCAAAAGGGCATAGCAAGGCAAGGTAAGGCAAAGGGGCAAAGCAAGGCATGGAAAGGCAAAGGCAATGGAAGGCAAAAGGGTAAAGCAAGGCAAGGAAAGGCAAGGGAAAAGGAGAAAGCAAAGCAAGGCAAGGCAAAAGGATAAGGAAGACACGTCAAGGCAAGGCAAAGATGAAAGCAAGGCAATGCAAGGCAATTCAAAACGGCAAAACAAGGAAAGGCAAAGCAAAAGGGCAAAGCAAAGCAAGTCAAAAGGGCAAACCATGACAAGGCAAGGCAAGGCAAAAGGGTAAAGCATGACAAGGCAAGGTAAGGCAAAAGGGCAATGCAAGGAAAGGCAAAATGGCAAAGCAAGACAAGGCAAAAATGGCAAAGCATAACAAGGCAAAGCAAGGCAAAAGGGCAAAGCAAGGCAAGTCAAAAGGGCAAAGCATGACAAGGCAAGGCAAGGAAAAAGGGTATAGCAAGTCAAGGCAAGGTAAGGCAAAAGGGCAATTCAAGGAAAGGCAAAATGGCAAAGCAAGGCAAGGCAAAAGGGCAAAGCATGAAAAGGCAAGGCAAGGAAAAAGGGTATAGCAAGTCAAGGCAAGGTAAGGCAAAAGGGCAATTCAAGGAAAGACAAAATGGCAAAGCAAGGCAAGGCAAAAGGGCAAAGCATGGCAAGGCAAGGAAAAAGGGCAACTCAATGCAAGGCCAGGCAAAAGGGCAAAGAAAGGCAAGGCAAGGTAAGTCAAAAGGACAAACCATGGCAAGGCCAGGAAAAAGGCCAAAGCAAGGAAAGGCAAGGCAAAAGGGAAAAGCAAGGCAAGGGAAAATGGCAAAGCAAGGCAAGGCAAGGCAAGACAAAAGGGCAAAGCAAGGCAAGGAAAAAGAGCAAAGCATGGCAAGGCAAGGCAAGGCAAAAGGTCAAAAGAAAGGCAAGGCAAATCAGGGCAAAAGGAGAAAGGAAGGCAAGGCAAGACAAGGCAAAGAGGCAAAGCAAGGCAAGGTAAGGCAAGGCAAAAGGGGAAAGCAAAGCAAGGCAAGGCGAAAGGATAAGGAAGACACGTCAAGGCAAGGCAAAGATGAAAGTAAGGCAATGCAAGGAAATTGAAAACGGCAAAACAAAGAAAGGCAAGGCAAAAGGGCAAAGCAAAGCAAGTCAAAAGGGCAAAGCATGACAAGGCAAGGCAAGGCAAAAGGGTATAGCAAGTCAAGGCAAGGTAAGGCAAAAGGGCAATGCAAGGAAAAGCAAAATGGCAAAGCAAGACAAGGCAAAAGGGCAAAGCATAACAAGGCAAAGCAAGGCAAAAGGGCAAAGGAAGGCAAGGCAAAAGGGCAAAGCAAGGCAAGTCAAAAGGGCAAAGCATGACAAGGCAAGGTAAGGCAAAAGGGAAAGCAAGACAAGGCAAAAGGGCAAAGCATAACAAGGCAAAGCAAGGCAAAAGGGCAAAGCAAGGCAAGTCAAAAGGGCAAAGCATGACAAGGCAAGGCAAGGAAAAAGGGTATAGCAAGTCAAGGCAAGGTAAGGCAAAAGGGCAATTCAAGGAAAGACAAAATGGCAAAGAAAGGCAAGGCAAAAGGGCAAAGCATGGCAAGGCAAGGAAAAAGGGCAACTCAATGCAAGGCCAGGCAAAAGGGCAAAGAAAGGCAAGGCAAGGTAAGTCAAAAGGACAAACCAATGCAAGGCCAGGAAAAAGGCCAAAGCAAGGAAAGGCAAGGCAAAAGGGAAAAGCAAGGCAAGGGAAAATGGCAAAGCAAGGCAAGGCAAGGCAAGACAAAAGGGCAAAGCAAGGCAAGGAAAAAGAGCAAAGCATGGCAAGGCAAGGCAAGGCAAAAGGTCAAAAGAAAGGCAAGGTAAATCAGGGCAAAAGGGGAAAGGAAGGCAAGGCAAAGGCAAGGGAAGGCAAAGCAAGGCAAGGTAAGGCAAGGCAAAAGGGGAAAGCAAAGCAAGGCAAGGCGAAAGGATAAGGAAGACACGTCAAGGCAAGGCAAAGATGAAAGTAAGGCAATGCAAGGAAATTGAAAACGGCAAAACAAGGAAAGGCAAGGCAAAAGGGCAAAGCAAAGCAAGTCAAAACGGCAAAGCATGTCAAGGCAAGGTAAGGCAAAAGGGCAATGCAAGGAAAAGCAAAATGGCAAAGCAAGACAAGGCAAAAGGGAAAGCATAACAAGGCAAAGCAAGGCAAAAGGGCAAAGCAAGACAAGGCAAAAGGGCAAAGCAAGGAAAGTCAAAAGGGCAAAGCATGACAAGGCAAGGCAAGGAAAAAGGGTATAGCAAGTCAAGGCAAGGTAAGGCAAAAGGGCAATTCAAGGAAAGGCAAAATGGCAAAGCAAGGCAAGGCAAAAGGGCAAAGCAAAGCAAGTCAAAATGGCAAAGTATGACAACGCAAGGCAAGGAAAAAGGGTATAGCAAGTCAAGGCAAAGTAAGGCAAAAGGGCAATTCAAGGAAAGGCAAAATGGCAAAGCAAGGCAAGGCAAAAGGGCAAAGCATAACAAGGCAAAGCAAGGCAAAAGGGCAAAGCAAGGCAAGGCAAAAGGGAAAAGCAAGGCAAGTCAAAAGGGCAAAGCATGACAAGGCAAGGCAAGGAAAAAGGGTATAGCAAGTCAAGGCAAGGTAAGGCAAAAGGGCAATTCAAGGAAAGGCAAAATGGCAAAGCAAGGCAAGGCAAAAGGGCAAAGCAAGGCCAGGCAAAAGTGCAAAGAAAGGCAAGGCAAGGTAAGTCAAAAGGACAAACCATGGCAAGGCCAGGAAAAAGGCCAAAGCAAGGAAAGGCAAGGCAAAAGGGGAAAGCAAGGCAAGGGAAAATGGCAAAGCAAGGCAAGGCAAGGAAAGACAAAAGGGCAAAGCAAGGCAAGGAAAAAGAGCAAAGCATGGCAAGGCAAGGCAAAAGGTCAAAAGAAAGGCAAGGCAAATCAGGGCAAAAGGAGAAAGGAAGGCAAGGCAAGACAAGGCAAAGAGACAAAGCAAGGCAAGGCAAAAGGGCATAGCAAGGCAAGGTAAGGCAAAGGGGCAAAGCAAGGCATGGAAAGGCAAAGGCAAAGGAAGGCAAAAGGGTAAAGCAAGGCAAGGAAAGGCAAGGGAAAAGGAGAAAGCAAAGCAAGGCAAGGCAAAAGGATAAGGAAGACACGTCAAGGCAAGGCAAAGATGAAAGCAAGGCAATGCAAGGCAATTCAAAACGGCAAAACAAGGAAAGGCAAAGCAAAAGGGCAAAGCAAAGCAAGTCAAAAGGGCAAACCATGACAAGGCAAGGCAAGGCAAAAGGGTAAAGCATGACAAGGCAAGGTAAGGCAAAAGGGCAATGCAAGGAAAGGCAAAATGGCAAAGCAAGACAAGGCAAAAATGGCAAAGCATAACAAGGCAAAGCAAGGCAAAAGGGCAAAGCAAGGCAAGTCAAAAGGGCAAAGCCTGACAAGGCAAGGCAAGGAAAAAGGGTATAGCAAGTCAAGGCAAGGTAAGGCAAAAGGGCAATTCAAGGAAAGGCAAAATGGCAAAGCAAGGCAAGGCAAAAGGGCAAAGCATGAAAAGGCAAGGCAAGGAAAAAGGGTATAGCAAGTCAAGGCAAGGTAAGGCAAAAGGGCAATTCAAGGAAAGACAAAATGGCAAAGCAAGGCAAGGCAAAAGGGCAAAGCATGGCAAGGCCAGGAAAAAGGGCAACTCAATGCAAGGCCAGGCAAAAGGGCAAAGCAAGGCAAGGTAAGGTAAGTCAAAAGGACAAACCATGGCAAGGCCAGGAAAAAGGCCAAAGCAAGGAAAGGCAAGGCAAAAGGGAAAAGCAAGGCAAGGGAAAATGGCAAAGCAAGGCAAGGCAAGGCAAGATAAAAGGGCAAAGCAAGGCAAGGAAAAAGAGCAAAGCATGGCAAGGCAAGGCAAGGCAAAAGGTCAAAAGAAAGGCAAGGCAAATCAGGGCAAAAGGAGAAAGGAAGGCAAGGCAAGACAAGGCAAAGAGGCAAAGCAAGGCAAGGTAAGGCAAGGCAAAAGGGGAAAGCAAAGCAAAGCAAGGCGAAAGGATAAGGAAGACAAGTCAAGGCAAGGCAAAGATGAAAGTAAGGCAATGCAAGGAAATTGAAAACGGCAAAACAAGGAAAGGCAAGGCAAAAGGGCAAAGCAAAGCAAGTCAAAAGGGCAAAGCATGACAAGGCAAGGCAATGCAAAAGGGCAAAGCATGAAAAGGCAAGGCAAGGCAAAAGGGTAAAGCATGTCAAGGCAAGGTAAGGCAAAAGGGCAATGCAAGGAAAAGCAAAATGGCAAAGCAAGACAAGGCAAAAGGGAAAGCATAACAAGGCAAAGCAAGGCAGAATGGCAAAGCAAGGAAAGGCAAAAGGGCAAAGCATGACAAGGCAAGGCAAGGAAAAAGGGTATAGCAAGTCAAGGCAAGGTAAGGCAAAAGGGCAATTCAAGGAAAGGCAAAATGGCAAAGCAAGGCAAGGCAAAAGGACAAAGCAAAGCAAGTCAAAAGGGCAAAGCATGACAAGGCAAGGCAAGGAAAAAGGGTATAGCAAGTCAAGGCAAGGTAAGGCAAAAGGGCAATTCAAGGAAAGGCAAAATGGCAAAGCAAGGCAAGGCAAAAGGGCAAAGCAAAGCAAGTCAAAATGGCAAAGTATGACAAGGCAAGGCAAGGAAAAAGGGTATAGCAAGTCAAGGCAAAGTAAGGCAAAAGGGCAATTCAAGGAAAGGCATAATGGCAAAGCAAGGCAAGGCAAAAGGGCAAAGCATAACAAGGCAAAGCAAGGCAAAAGGGCAAAGCAAGGCAAGGCAAAAGGGCAAAGCAATGCAAGTCAAAAGGGCAAAGCATGACAAGGAAAGGCAAGGAAAAAGGGTATAGCAAGTCAAGGCAAGGTAAGGCAAAAGGGCAATTCAAGGAAAGGCAAAATGGCAAAGCAAGGCTAGGCAAAAGGGCAAAGCAAGGCCAGGCAAAAGTGCAAAGAAAGGCAAGGCAAGGTAAGTCAAAAGGACAAACCATGGCAAGGCCAGGAAAAAGGCCAAAGCAAGGAAAGGCAAGGCAAAAGGGGAAAGCAAGGCAAGGGAAAATGGCAAAGCAAGGCAAGGCAAGGAAAGACAAAAGGGCAAAGCAAGGCAAGGAAAAAGAGCAAAGCATGGCAAGGCAAGGCAAAAGGTCAAAAGAAAGGCAAGGCAAATCAGGGCAAAAGGAGAAAGGAAGGCAAGGCAAGACAAGGCAAAGAGACAAAGCAAGGCAAGGCAAAAGGGCATGGCAAGGCAAGATAAGGCAAAGGGGCAAAGCAAGGCATGGAAAGGCAAAGGCAAGGGAAGGCAAAATGATAAAGCAAGGCAAGGAAAGGCAAGGGAAAAGGAGAAAGCAAAGCAAGGCAAGGCAAAAGGATAAGGAAGACACGTCAAGGCAAGGCAAAGATGAAAGCAAGGCAATGCAAGGCAATTCAAAACGGCAAAACAAGGAAAGGCAAGGCAAAAGGGCAAAGCAAGTCAAAAGGGCAAAGCATGACAAGGCAAGGCAAGGCAAAAGGGCAAAGCATGACAAGGCAAGGTAAGGCAAAAGGGCAATGCAAGGAAAGGCAAAATGGCAAAGCAAGACAAGGCAAAAGGGCAAAGCATAACATGGCAAAGCAAGGCAAAAGGTCAAAGCAAGGCAAGTCAAAAGGGCAAAGCATGACAAGGCAAGGCAAGGAAAAAGGGTATAGCAAGTCAAGGCAAGGTAAGGCAAAAGGGCAATTCAAGGAAAGGCAAAATGGCAAAGCAAGGCAAGGCAAAAGGGCAAAGCATGAAAAGGCAAGGCAAGGAAAAAGGGTATAGCAAGTCAAGGCAAGGTAAGGCAAAAGGGCAATTCAAGGAAAGACAAAATGGCAAAGCAAGGCAAGGCAAAAGGGCAAAGCATGGCAAGGCAAAGCAAGGCAAAAGGGCAAAGCAAGACAAGGCAAAAGGGCAAAGCAAGGCAAGTCAAAATGGCAAAGCATGACAAGGCAAGGCAAGGAAAAAGGGTATAGCAAGTCAAGGCAAGGTAAGGCAAAAGGGCAATTCAAGGAAAGGCAAAATGGCAAAGCAAGGCAAGGTAAAAGGACAAAGCAAAGCAAGTCAAAAGGGCAAAGCATGACAAGGCAAGGCAAGGAAAAAGGGTATAGCAATTCAAGGCAAGGTAAGGCAAAAGGGCAATTCAAGGAAAGGCAAAATGGCAAAGCAAGGCAAGGCGAAAGGGCAAAGCATAACAAGGCAAAGCAAGGCAAAAGGGCAAAGCAAGGCAAGGCAAAAGGGCAAAGCAAGGCAAGTCAAAAGGGCAAAGCATGACAAGGCAAGGCAAGGAAAAAGGGTATAGCAAGTCAAGGCAAGGCCAGGCAAAAGGGCAATTCAAGGAAAGACAAAATGGCAAAGCAAGGCAATTCAAAACGGCAAAACAAGGAAAGGCAAGGCAAAAGGGCAAAGCAAAGCAAGTCAAAAGGGCAAAGCATGACAAGGCAAGGCAAGACAAAAGGGCAAAGCATGACAAGGCAAGGTAAGGCAAAAGGGCAATGCAAGGAAAGGCAAAATGGCAAAGCAAGACAAGGCAAAAATGGCAAAGCATAACAAGGCAAAGCAAGGCAAAAGGGCAAAGCAAGGCAAGTCAAAAGGGCAAAGCATGACAAGGCAAGGCAAGGAAAAAGGGTATAGCAAGTCAAGGCAAGGTAAGGCAAAAGGGCAATTCAAGGAAAGGCAAAATGGCAAAGCAAGGCAAGGCAAAAGGGCAAAGCAAAGCAAGTCAAAAGGGCAAAGTATGACAAGGCAAGGCAAGGAAAAAGGGTATAGCAAGTCAAGGCAAAGTAAGGCAAAAGGGCAATTCAAGGAAAGGCAAAATGGCAAAGCAAGGCAAGGCAAAAGGGCAAAGCATAACAAGGCAAAGCAAGGCAAAAGGGCAAAGCAAGGCAAGGCAAAAGGGCAAAGCAAGGCAAGTCAAAAAGGCAAAGCATGACAAGGCAAGGCAAGGAAAAAGGGTATAGCAAGTCAAGGCAAGGTAAGGCAAAAGGGCAATTCAAGGAAAGGCAAAATGGCAAAGCAAGGCAAGGCAAAAGGGCAAAGCAAGGCCAGGCAAAAGTGCAAAGAAAGGCAAGGCAAGGTAAGTCAAAAGGACAAACCATGGCAAGGCCAGTAAAAAGGCCAAAGCAAGGAAAGGCAAGGCAAAAGGGGAAAGCAAGGCAAGGGAAAATGGCAAAGCAAGGCAAGGCAAGGCAAGACAAAAGGGCAAAGCAAGGCAAGGAAAAAGAGCAAAGCATGGCAAGGCAAGGCAAAAGGTCAAAAGAAAGGCAAGGCAAATCAGGGCAAAAGGAGAAAGGAAGGCAAGGCAAGACAAGGCAAAGAGACAAAGCAAGGCAAGGCAAAAGGGCATAACAAGGCATGGTAAGGCAAAGGGGCAAAGCAAGGCATGGAAAGGCAAAGGCAAGGGAAGGCAAAAGGGTAAAGCAAGGCAAGGAAAGGCAAGGGAAAAGGAGAAAGCAAAGCAAGGCAAGGCAAAAGGATAAGGAAGACACGTCAAGGCAAGGCAAAGATGAAAGCAAGGCAATGCAAGGCAATTCAAAACGGCAAAACAAGGAAAGGCAAGGCAAAAGGGCAAAGCAAAGCAAGTCAAAAGGGCAAAGCATGACAAGGCAAGCAAGGCAAAAGGGCAAAGCATGACAAGGCAAGGTAAGGCAAAAGGGAAAGCAAGACAAGGCAAAAGGGCAAAGCATAACAAGGCAAAGCAAGGCAAAAGGGCAAAGCAAGGCAAGTCAAAAGGGCAAAGCATGACAAGGCAAGGCAAGGAAAAAGGGTATAGCAAGTCAAGGCAAGGTAAGGCAAAAGGGCAATTAAAGGAAAGGCAAAATGGCAAAGCAAGGCAAGGCAAAAGGGCAAAGCATGAAAAGGCAAGGCAAGGAAAAAGGGTATAGCAAGTCAAGGCAAGGTAAGGCAAAAGGGCAATTCAAGGAAAGACAAAATGGCAAAGAAAGGCAAGGCAAAAGGGCAAAGCATGGCAAGGCAAGGAAAAAGGGCAACTCAATGCAAGGCCAGGCAAAAGGGCAAAGAAAGGCAAGGCAAGGTAAGTCAAAAGGACAAACCAATGCAAGGCCAGGAAAAAGGCCAAAGCAAGGAAAGGCAAGGCAAAAGGGAAAAGCAAGGCAAGGGAAAATGGCAAAGCAAGGCAAGGCAAGGCAAGACAAAAGGGCAAAGCAAGGCAAGGAAAAAGAGCAAAGCATGGCAAGGCAAGGCAAGGCAAAAGGTCAAAAGAAAGGCAAGGCAAATCAGGGCAAAAGGGGAAAGGAAGGCAAGGCAAAGGCAAGGGAAGGCAAAGCAAGGCAAGGTAAGGCAAGGGAAAAGGGGAAAGCAAAGCAAGGCAAGGCGAAAGGATAAGGAAGACACGTCAAGGCAAGGCAAAGATGAAAGTAAGGCAATGCAAGGAAATTGAAAACGGCAAAACAAGGAAAGGCAAGGCAAAAGGGCAAAGCAAAGCAAGTCAAAACGGCAAAGCATGTCAAGGCAAGGTAAGGCAAAAGGGCAATGCAAGGAAAAGCAAAATGGCAAAGCAAGACAAGGCAAAAGGGAAAGCATAACAAGGCAAAGCAAGGCAAAAGGGCAAAGCAAGACAAGGCAAAAGGGCAAAGCAAGGAAAGTCAAAAGGGCAAAGCATGACAAGGCAAGGCAAGGAAAAAGGGTATAGCAAGTCAAGGCAAGGTAAGGCAAAAGGGCAATTCAAGGAAAGGCAAAATGGCAAAGCAAGGCAAGGCAAAAGGGCAAAGCAAAGCAAGTCAAAATGGCAAAGTATGACAACGCAAGGCAAGGAAAAAGGGTATAGCAAGTCAAGGAAAAGTAAGGCAAAAGGGCAATTCAAGGAAAGGCAAAATGGCAAAGCAAGGCAAGGCAAAAGGGCAAAGCATAACAAGGCAAAGCAAGGCAAAAGGGCAAAGCAAGGCAAGGCAAAAGGGAAAAGCAAGGCAAGTCAAAAGGGCAAAGCATGACAAGGCAAGGCAAGGAAAAAGGGTATAGCAAGTCAAGGCAAGGTAAGGCAAAAGGGCAATTCAAGGAAAGGCAAAATGGCAAAGCAAGGCAAGGCAAAAGGGCAAAGCAAGGCCAGGCAAAAGTGCAAAGAAAGGCAAGGCAAGGTAAGTCAAAAGGACAAACCATGGCAAGGCCAGGAAAAAGGCCAAAGCAAGGAAAGGCAAGGCAAAAGGGGAAAGCAAGGCAAGGGAAAATGGCAAAGCAAGGCAAGGCAAGGAAAGACAAAAGGGCAAAGCAAGGCAAGGAAAAAGAGCAAAGCATGGCAAGGCAAGGCAAAAGGTCAAAAGAAAGGCAAGGCAAATCAGGGCAAAAGGAGAAAGGAAGGCAAGGCAAGACAAGGCAAAGAGACAAAGCAAGGCAAGGCAAAAGGGCATAGCAAGGCAAGGTAAGGCAAAGGGGCAAAGCAAGGCATGGAAAGGCAAAGGCAATGGAAGGCAAAAGGGTAAAGCAAGGCAAGGAAAGGCAAGGGAAAAGGAGAAAGCAAAGCAAGGCAAGGCAAAAGGATAAGGAAGACACGTCAAGGCAAGGCAAAGATGAAAGCAAGGCAATGCAAGGCAATTCAAAACGGCAAAACAAGGAAAGGCAAAGCAAAAGGGCAAAGCAAAGCAAGTCAAAAGGGCAAACCATGACAAGGCAAGGCAAGGCAAAAGGGTAAAGCATGACAAGGCAAGGTAAGGCAAAAGGGCAATGCAAGGAAAGGCAAAATATCAAAGCAAGACAAGGCAAAAATGGCAAAGCATAACAAGGCAAAGCAAGGCAAAAGGGCAAAGCAAGGCAAGTCAAAAGGGCAAAGCATGACAAGGCAAGGCAAGGAAAAAGGGTATAGCAAGTCAAGGCAAGGTAAGGCAAAAGGGCAATTCAAGGAAAGGCAAAATGGCAAAGCAAGGCAAGGCAAAAGGGCAAAGCATGAAAAGGCAAGGCAAGGAAAAAGGGTATAGCAAGTCAAGGCAAGGTAAGGCAAAAGGGCAATTCAAGGAAAGACAAAATGGCAAAGCAAGGCAAGGCAAAAGGGCAAAGCATGGCAAGGCAAGGAAAAAGGGCAACTCAATGCAAGGCCAGGCAAAAGGGCAAAGAAAGGCAAGGCAAGGTAAGTCAAAAGGACAAACCATGGCAAGGCCAGGAAAAAGGCCAAAGCAAGGAAAGGCAAGGCAAAAGGGAAAAGCAAGGCAAGGGAAAATGGCAAAGCAAGGCAAGGCAAGGCAAGACAAAAGGGCAAAGCAAGGCAAGGAAAAAGAGCAAAGCATGGCAAGGCAAGGCAAGGCAAAAGGTCAAAAGAAAGGCAAGGCAAATCAGGGCAAAAGGAGAAAGGAAGGCAAGGCAAGACAAGGCAAAGAGGCAAAGCAAGGCAAGGTAAGGCAAGGCAAAAGGGGAAAGCAAAGCAAGGCAAGGCGAAAGGATAAGGAAGACACGTCAAGGCAAGGCAAAGATGAAAGTAAGGCAATGCAAGGAAATTGAAAACGGCAAAACAAAGAAAGGCAAGGCAAAAGGGCAAAGCAAAGCAAGTCAAAAGGGCAAAGCATGACAAGGCAAGGCAAGGCAAAAGGGTATAGCAAGTCAAGGCAAGGTAAGGCAAAAGGGCAATGCAAGGAAAAGCAAAATGGCAAAGCAAGACAAGGCAAAAGGGCAAAGCATAACAAGGCAAAGCAAGGCAAAAGGGCAAAGGAAGGCAAGGCAAAAGGGCAAAGCAAGGCAAGTCAAAAGGGCAAAGCATGACAAGGCAAGGTAAGGCAAAAGGGAAAGCAAGACAAGGCAAAAGGGCAAAGCATAACAAGGCAAAGCAAGGCAAAAGGGCAAAGCAAGGCAAGTCAAAAGGGCAAAGCATGACAAGGCAAGGCAAGGAAAAAGGGTATAGCAAGTCAAGGCAAGGTAAGGCAAAAGGGCAATTCAAGGAAAGACAAAATGGCAAAGAAAGGCAAGGCAAAAGGGCAAAGCATGGCAAGGCAAGGAAAAAGGGCAACTCAATGCAAGGCCAGGCAAAAGGGCAAAGAAAGGCAAGGCAAGGTAAGTCAAAAGGACAAACCAATGCAAGGCCTGGAAAAAGGCCAAAGCAAGGAAAGGCAAGGCAAAAGGGAAAAGCAAGGCAAGGGAAAATGGCAAAGCAAGGCAAGGAAAAAGAGCAAAGCATGGCAAGGCAAGGCAAGGCAAAAGGTCAAAAGAAAGGCAAGGTAAATCAGGGCAAAAGGGGAAAGGAAGGCAAGGCAAAGGCAAGGGAAGGCAAAGCAAGGCAAGGTAAGGCAAGGCAAAAGGGGAAAGCAAAGCAAGGCAAGGCGAAAGGATAAGGAAGACACGTCAAGGCAAGGCAAAGATGAAAGTAAGGCAATGCAAGGAAATTGAAAACGGCAAAACAAGGAAAGGCAAGGCAAAAGGGCAAAGCAAAGCAAGTCAAAACGGCAAAGCATGTCAAGGCAAGGTAAGGCAAAAGGGCAATGCAAGGAAAAGCAAAATGGCAAAGCAAGACAAGGCAAAAGGGAAAGCATAACAAGGCAAAGCAAGGCAAAAGGGCAAAGCAAGACAAGGCAAAAGGGCAAAGCAAGGAAAGTCAAAAGGGCAAAGCATGACAAGGCAAGGCAAGGAAAAAGGGTATAGCAAGTCAAGGCAAGGTAAGGCAAAAGGGCAATTCAAGGAAAGGCAAAATGGCAAAGCAAGGCAAGGCAAAAGGGCAAAGCAAAGCAAGTCAAAATGGCAAAGTATGACAACGCAAGGCAAGGAAAAAGGGTATAGCAAGTCAAGGCAAAGTAAGGCAAAAGGGCAATTCAAGGAAAGGCAAAATGGCAAAGCAAGGCAAGGCAAAAGGGCAAAGCATAACAAGGCAAAGCAAGGCAAAAGGGCAAAGCAAGGCAAGGCAAAAGGGAAAAGCAAGGCAAGTCAAAAGGGCAAAGCATGACAAGGCAAGGCAAGGAAAAAGGGTATAGCAAGTCAAGGCAAGGTAAGGCAAAAGGGCAATTCAAGGAAAGGCAAAATGGCAAAGCAAGGCAAGGCAAAAGGGCAAAGCAAGGCCAGGCAAAAGTGCAAAGAAAGGCAAGGCAAGGTAAGTCAAAAGGACAAACCATGGCAAGGCCAGGAAAAAGGCCAAAGCAAGGAAAGGCAAGGCAAAAGGGGAAAGCAAGGCAAGGGAAAATGGCAAAGCAAGGCAAGGCAAGGAAAGACAAAAGGGCAAAGCAAGGCAAGGAAAAAGAGCAAAGCATGGCAAGGCAAGGCAAAAGGTCAAAAGAAAGGCAAGGCAAATCAGGGCAAAAGGAGAAAGGAAGGCAAGGCAAGACAAGGCAAAGAGACAAAGCAAGGCAAGGCAAAAGGGCATAGCAAGGCAAGGTAAGGCAAAGGGGCAAAGCAAGGCATGGAAAGGCAAAGGCAATGGAAGGCAAAAGGGTAAAGCAAGGCAAGGAAAGGCAAGGGAAAAGGAGAAAGCAAAGCAAGGCAAGGCAAAAGGATAAGGAAGACACGTCAAGGCAAGGCAAAGATGAAAGCAAGGCAATGCAAGGCAATTCAAAACGGCAAAACAAGGAAAGGCAAAGCAAAAGGGCAAAGCAAAGCAAGTCAAAAGGGCAAACCATGACAAGGCAAGGCAAGGCAAAAGGGTAAAGCATGACAAGGCAAGGTAAGGCAAAAGGGCAATGCAAGGAAAGGCAAAATGGCAAAGCAAGACAAGGCAAAAATGGCAAAGCATAACAAGGCAAAGCAAGGCAAAAGGGCAAAGCAAGGCAAGTCAAAAGGGCAAAGCCTGACAAGGCAAGGCAAGGAAAAAGGGTATAGCAAGTCAAGGCAAGGTAAGGCAAAAGGGCAATTCAAGGAAAGGCAAAATGGCAAAGCAAGGCAAGGCAAAAGGGCAAAGCATGAAAAGGCAAGGCAAGGAAAAAGGGTATAGCAAGTCAAGGCAAGGTAAGGCAAAAGGGCAATTCAAGGAAAGACAAAATGGCAAAGAAAGGCAAGGCAAAAGGGCAAAGCATGGCAAGGCAAGGAAAAAGGGCAACTCAATGCAAGGCCAGGCAAAAGGGCAAAGAAAGGCAAGGCAAGGTAAGTCAAAAGGACAAACCAATGCAAGGCCAGGAAAAAGGCCAAAGCAAGGAAAGGCAAGGCAAAAGGGAAAAGCAAGGCAAGGGAAAATGGCAAAGCAAGGCAAGGCAAGGCAAGACAAAAGGGCAAAGCAAGGCAAGGAAAAAGAGCAAAGCATGGCAAGGCAAGGCAAGGCAAAAGGTCAAAAGAAAGGCAAGGCAAATCAGGGCAAAAGGGGAAAGGAAGGCAAGGCAAAGGCAAGGGAAGGCAAAGCAAGGCAAGGTAAGGCAAGGCAAAAGGGGAAAGCAAAGCAAGGCAAGGCGAAAGGATAAGGAAGACACGTCAAGGCAAGGCAAAGATGAAAGTAAGGCAATGCAAGGAAATTGAAAACGGCAAAACAAGGAAAGGCAAGGCAAAAGGGCAAAGCAAAGCAAGTCAAAACGGCAAAGCATGTCAAGGCAAGGTAAGGCAAAAGGGCAATGCAAGGAAAAGCAAAATGGCAAAGCAAGACAAGGCAAAAGGGAAAGCATAACAAGGCAAAGCAAGGCAAAAGGGCAAAGCAAGACAAGGCAAAAGGGCAAAGCAAGGAAAGTCAAAAGGGCAAAGCATGACAAGGCAAGGCAAGGAAAAAGGGTATAGCAAGTCAAGGCAAGGTAAGGCAAAAGGGCAATTCAAGGAAAGGCAAAATGGCAAAGCAAGGCAAGGCAAAAGGGCAAAGCAAAGCAAGTCAAAATGGCAAAGTATGACAACGCAAGGCAAGGAAAAAGGGTATAGCAAGTCAAGGCAAAGTAAGGCAAAAGGGCAATTCAAGGAAAGGCAAAATGGCAAAGCAAGGCAAGGCAAAAGGGCAAAGCATAACAAGGCAAAGCAAGGCAAAAGGGCAAAGCAAGGCAGGCAAAAGGGAAAAGCAAGGCAAGTCAAAAGGGCAAAGCATGACAAGGCAAGGCAAGGAAAAAGGGTATAGCAAGTCAAGGCAAGGTAAGGCAAAAGGGCAATTCAAGGAAAGGCAAAATGGCAAAGCAAGGCAAGGCAAAAGGGCAAAGCAAGGCCAGGCAAAAGTGCAAAGAAAGGCAAGGCAAGGTAAGTCAAAAGGACAAACCATGGCAAGGCCAGGAAAAAGGCCAAAGCAAGGAAAGGCAAGGCAAAAGGGGAAAGCAAGGCAAGGGAAAATGGCAAAGCAAGGCAAGGCAAGGAAAGACAAAAGGGCAAAGCAAGGCAAGGAAAAAGAGCAAAGCATGGCAAGGCAAGGCAAAAGGTCAAAAGAAAGGCAAGGCAAATCAGGGCAAAAGGAGAAAGGAAGGCAAGGCAAGACAAGGCAAAGAGACAAAGCAAGGCAAGGCAAAAGGGCATAGCAAGGCAAGGTAAGGCAAAGGGGCAAAGCAAGGCATGGAAAGGCAAAGGCAATGGAAGGCAAAAGGGTAAAGCAAGGCAAGGAAAGGCAAGGGAAAAGGAGAAAGCAAAGCAAGGCAAGGCAAAAGGATAAGGAAGACACGTCAAGGCAAGGCAAAGATGAAAGCAAGGCAATGCAAGGCAATTCAAAACGGCAAAACAAGGAAAGGCAAAGCAAAAGGGCAAAGCAAAGCAAGTCAAAAGGGCAAACCATGACAAGGCAAGGCAAGGCAAAAGGGTAAAGCATGACAAGGCAAGGTAAGGCAAAAGGGCAATGCAAGGAAAGGCAAAATGGCAAAGCAAGACAAGGCAAAAATGGCAAAGCATAACAAGGCAAAGCAAGGCAAAAGGGCAAAGCAAGGCAAGTCAAAAGGGCAAAGCATGACAAGGCAAGGCAAGGAAAAAGGGTATAGCAAGTCAAGGCAAGGTAAGGCAAAAGGGCAATTCAAGGAAAGGCAAAATGGCAAAGCAAGGCAAGGCAAAAGGGCAAAGCATGAAAAGGCAAGGCAAGGAAAAAGGGTATAGCAAGTCAAGGCAAGGTAAGGCAAAAGGGCAATTCAAGGAAAGACAAAATGGCAAAGCAAGGCAAGGCAAAAGGGCAAAGCATGGCAAGGCAAGGAAAAAGGGCAACTCAATGCAAGGCCAGGCAAAAGGGCAAAGAAAGGCAAGGCAAGGTAAGTCAAAAGGACAAACCATGGCAAGGCCAGGAAAAAGGCCAAAGCAAGGAAAGGCAAGGCAAAAGGGAAAAGCAAGGCAAGGGAAAATGGCAAAGCAAGGCAAGGCAAGGCAAGACAAAAGGGCAAAGCAAGGCAAGGAAAAAGAGCAAAGCATGGCAAGGCAAGGCAAGGCAAAAGGTCAAAAGAAAGGCAAGGCAAATCAGGGCAAAAGGAGAAAGGAAGGCAAGGCAAGACAAGGCAAAGAGGCAAAGCAAGGCAAGGTAAGGCAAGGCAAAAGGGGAAAGCAAAGCAAGGCAAGGCGAAAGGATAAGGAAGACACGTCAAGGCAAGGCAAAGATGAAAGTAAGGCAATGCAAGGAAATTGAAAACGGCAAAACAAAGAAAGGCAAGGCAAAAGGGCAAAGCAAAGCAAGTCAAAAGGGCAAAGCATGACAAGGCAAGGCAAGGCAAAAGGGTATAGCAAGTCAAGGCAAGGTAAGGCAAAAGGGCAATGCAAGGAAAAGCAAAATGGCAAAGCAAGACAAGGCAAAAGGGCAAAGCATAACAAGGCAAAGCAAGGCAAAAGGGCAAAGGAAGGCAAGGCAAAAGGGCAAAGCAAGGCAAGTCAAAAGGGCAAAGCATGACAAGGCAAGGCAAGGAAAAAGGGTATAGCAAGTCAAGGCAAGGTAAGGCAAAAGGGCAATTAAAGGAAAGGCAAAATGGCAAAGCAAGGCAAGGCAAAAGGGCAAAGCATGAAAAGGCAAGGCAAGGAAAAAGGGTATAGCAAGTCAAGGCAAGGTAAGGCAAAAGGGCAATTCAAGGAAAGACAAAATGGCAAAGAAAGGCAAGGCAAAAGGGCAAAGCATGGCAAGGCAAGGAAAAAGGGCAACTCAATGCAAGGCCAGGCAAAAGGGCAAAGAAAGGCAAGGCAAGGTAAGTCAAAAGGACAAACCAATGCAAGGCCAGGAAAAAGGCCAAAGCAAGGAAAGGCAAGGCAAAAGGGAAAAGCAAGGCAAGGGAAAATGGCAAAGCAAGGCAAGGCAAGGCAAGACAAAAGGGCAAAGCAAGGCAAGGAAAAAGAGCAAAGCATGGCAAGGCAAGGCAAGGCAAAAGGTCAAAAGAAAGGCAAGGTAAATCAGGGCAAAAGGGGAAAGGAAGGCAAGGCAAAGGCAAGGGAAGGCAAAGCAAGGCAAGGTAAGGCAAGGCAAAAGGGGAAAGCAAAGCAAGGCAAGGCGAAAGGATAAGGAAGACACGTCAAGGCAAGGCAAAGATGAAAGTAAGGCAATGCAAGGAAATTGAAAACGGCAAAACAAGGAAAGGCAAGGCAAAAGGGCAAAGCAAAGCAAGTCAAAACGGCAAAGCATGTCAAGGCAAGGTAAGGCAAAAGGGCAATGCAAGGAAAAGCAAAATGGCAAAGCAAGACAAGGCAAAAGGGAAAGCATAACAAGGCAAAGCAAGGCAAAAGGGCAAAGCAAGACAAGGCAAAAGGGCAAAGCAAGGAAAGTCAAAAGGGCAAAGCATGACAAGGCAAGGCAAGGAAAAAGGGTATAGCAAGTCAAGGCAAGGTAAGGCAAAAGGGCAATTCAAGGAAAGGCAAAATGGCAAAGCAAGGCAAGGCAAAAGAGCAAAGCAAAGCAAGTCAAAATGGCAAAGTATGACAACGCAAGGCAAGGAAAAAGGGTATAGCAAGTCAAGGCAAAGTAAGGCAAAAGGGCAATTCAAGGAAAGGCAAAATGGCAAAGCAAGGCAAGGCAAAAGGGCAAAGCATAACAAGGCAAAGCAAGGCAAAAGGGCAAAGCAAGGCAAAGCAAGGCAAAAGGGCAAAGGAAGGCAAGGCAAAAGGGCAAAGCAAGGCAAGTCAAAAGGGCAAAGCATGACAAGGCAAGGCAAGGAAAAAGGGTATAGCAAGTCAAGGCAAGGTAAGGCAAAAGGGCAATTCAAGGAAAGGCAAAATGGCAAAGCAAGGCAAGGCAAAAGGACAAAGCAAAGCAAGTCAAAAGGGCAAAGCATGACAAGGCAAGGCAAGGAAAAAGGGTATAGCAAGTCAAGGCAAGGTAAGGCAAAAGGGCAATTCCAGGAAAGGCAAAATGGCAAAGCAAGGCAAGGCAAAAGGGCAAAGCAAAGCAAGTCAAAAGGGCAAAGCATGAGAAGGCAAGCAAGGCAAAAGGGCAAAGCATGACAAGGCAAGGTAAGGCAAAAGGGAAAGCAAGACAAGGCAAAAGGGCAAAGCATAACAAGGCAAAGCAAGGCAAAAGGGCAAAGCAAGGCAAGTCAAAAGGGCAAAGCATGACAAGGCAAGGCAAGGAAAAAGGGTATACCAAGTCAAGGCAAGGTAAGGCAAAAGGGCAATTAAAGGAAAGGCAAAATGGCAAAGCAAGGCAAGGCAAAAGGGCAAAGCAAAGCAAGTCAAAATGGCAAAGTATGACAAGGCAAGGCAAGGAAAAAGGGTATAGCAAGTCAAGGCAAAGTAAGGCAAAAGGGCAATTCAAGGAAAGGCAAAATGGCAAAGAAAGGCAAGGCAAAAGGGCAAAGCATAACAAGGCAAAGCAAGGCAAAAGGGCAAAGCAAGACAAGGCAAAAGGGCAAAGCAAGGAAAGTCAAAAGGGCAAAGCATGACAAGGCAAGGCAAGGAAAAAGGGTATAGCAAGTCAAGGCAAGGTAAGGCAAAAGGGCAATTCAAGGAAAGGCAAAATGGCAAAGCAAGGCAAGGCAAAAGGGCAAAGCAAAGCAAGTCAAAATGGCAAAGTATGACAAGGCAAGGCAAGGAAAAAGGGTATAGCAAGTCAAGGCAAGGTAAGGCAAAAGGGCAATTCAAGGAAAGGGAAAATGGCAAAGCAAGGCAAGGCAAAAGGGCAAAGCAAGGCCAGGCAAAAGTGCAAAGAAAGGCAAGGCAAGGTAAGTCAAAAGGACAAACCATGGCAAGGCCAGGAAAAAGGCCAAAGCAAGGAAAGGCAAGGCAAAAGGGGAAAGCAAGGCAAGGAAAAATGGCAAAGCAAGGCAAGGCAAGGAAAGACAAAAGGGCAAAGCAAGGCAAGGAAAAAGAGCAAAGCATGGCAAGGCAAGGCAAAAGGTCAAAAGAAAGGCAAGGCAAATCAGGGCAAAAGGAGAAAGGAAGGCAAGGCAAGACAAGGCAAAGAGACAAAGCAAGGCAAGGCAAAAGGGCATAGCAAGGCAAGGTAAGGCAAAGGGGCAAAGCAAGGCATGGAAAGGCAAAGGCAATGGAAGGCAAAAGGGTAAAGCAAGGCAAGGAAAGGCAAGGGAAAAGGAGAAAGCAAAGCAAGGCAAGGCAAAAGGATAAGAAAGACACGTCAAGGCTAGGCAAAGATGAAAGCAAGGCAATGCAAGGCAATTCAAAACGGCAAAACAAGGAAAGGCAAGGCAAAAGGGCAAAGCAAAGCAAGTCAAAAGGGCAAACCATGACAAGGCAAGGCAAGGCAAAAGGGCAAAGCATGACAAGGCAAGGTAAGGCAAAAGGGCAATGCAAGGAAAGGCAAAATGGCAAAGCAAGACAAGGCAAAAATGGCAAAGCATAACAAGGCAAAGCAAGGCAAAAGGGCAAAGCAAGGCAAGTCAAAAGGGCAAAGCATGACAAGGCAAGGCAAGGAAAAAGGGTATAGCAAGTCAAGGCAAGGTAAGGCAAAAGGGCAATTCAAGGAAAGGCAAAATGGCAAAGCAAGGCAAGGCAAAAGGGCAAAGCATGAAAAGGCAAGGCAAGGAAAAAGGGTATAGCAAGTCAAGGCAAGGTAAGGCAAAAGGGCAATTCAAGGAAAGACAAAATGGCAAAGCAAGGCAAGGCAAAAGGGCAAAGCATGGCAAGGCAAGGAAAAAGGGCAACTCAATGCAAGGCCAGGCAAAAGGGCAAAGAAAGGCAAGGCAAGTTAAGTCAAAAGGACAAACCATGGCAAGGCCAGGAAAAAGGCCAAAGCAAGGAAAGGCAAGGCAAAAGGGAAAAGCAAGGCAAGGGAAAATGGCAAAGCAAGGCAAGGCAAGGAAAGACAAAAGGGCAAAGCAAGGCAAGGAAAAAGAGCAAAGCATGGCAAGGCAAGGCAAAAGGTCAAAAGAAAGGCAAGGCAAATCAGGGCAAAAGGAGAAAGGAAGGCAAGGCAAGACAAGGCAAAGAGACAAAGCAAGGCAAGGCAAAAGGGCATAGCAAGGCAAGGTAAGGCAAAGGGGCAAAGCAAGGCATGGAAAGGCAAAGGCAATGGAAGGCAAAAGGGTAAAGCAAGGCAAGGAAAGGCAAGGGAAAAGGAGAAAGCAAAGCAAGGCAAGGCAAAAGGATAAGGAAGACACGTCAAGGCAAGGCAAAGATGAAAGCAAGGCAATGCAAGGCAATTCAAAACGGCAAAACAAGGAAAGGCAAAGCAAAAGGGCAAAGCAAAGCAAGTCAAAAGGGCAAACCATGACAAGGCAAGGCAAGGCAAAAGGGTAAAGCATGACAAGGCAAGGTAAGGCAAAAGGGCAATGCAAGGAAAGGCAAAATGGCAAAGCAAGACAAGGCAAAAATGGCAAAGCATAACAAGGCAAAGCAAGGCAAAAGGGCAAAGCAAGGCAAGTCAAAAGGGCAAAGCATGACAAGGCAAGGCAAGGAAAAAGGGTATAGCAAGTCAAGGCAAGGTAAGGCAAAAGGGCAATTCAAGGAAAGGCAAAATGGCAAAGCAAGGCAAGGCAAAAGGGCAAAGCATGAAAAGGCAAGGCAAGGAAAAAGGGTATAGCAAGTCAAGGCAAGGTAAGGCAAAAGGGCAATTCAAGGAAAGGCAAAATGGCAAAGCAAGGCAAGGCAAAAGGGCAAAGCATGGCAAGGCAAGGAAAAAGGGCAACTCAATGCAAGGCCAGGCAAAAGGGCAAAGAAAGGCAAGGCAAGGTAAGTCAAAAGGACAAACCATGGCAAGGCCAGGAAAAAGGCCAAAGCAAGGAAAGGCAAGGCAAAAGGGAAAAGCAAGGCAAGGGAAAATGGCAAAGCAAGGCAAGGCAAGGCAAGACAAAAGGGCAAAGCAAGGCAAGGAAAAAGAGCAAAGCATGGCAAGGCAAGGCAAGGCAAAAGGTCAAAAGAAAGGCAAGGCAAATCAGGGCAAAAGGAGAAAGGAAGGCAAGGCAAGACAAGGCAAAGAGGCAAAGCAAGGCAAGGTAAGGCAAGGGAAAAGGGGAAAGCAAAGCAAGGCAAGGCGAAAGGATAAGGAAGACACGTCAAGGCAAGGCAAAGATGAAAGTAAGGCAATGCAAGGAAATTGAAAACGGCAAAACAAGGAAAGGCAAGGCAAAAGGGCAAAGCAAAGCAAGTCAAAAGGGCAAAGCATGACAAGGCAAGGCAAGGCAAAAGGGCAAAGCATGTCAAGGCAAGGCAAGGCAAAAGGGTATAGCAAGTCAAGGCAAGGTAAGGCAAAAGGGCAATGCAAGGAAAAGCAAAATGGCAAAGCAAGACAAGGCAAAAGGGCAAAGCATAACAAGGCAAAGCAAGGCAAAAGGGCAAAGGAAGGCAAGGCAAAAGGGCAAAGCAAGGCAAGTCAAAAGGGCAAAGCATGACAAGGCAAGGCAAGGAAAAAGGGTATAGCAAGTCAAGGCAAGGTAAGGCAAAAGGGCAATTCAAGGAAAGGCAAAATGGCAAAGCAAGGCAAGGCAAAAGGGCAAAGCAAGGCCAGGCAAAAGTGCAAAGAAAGGCAAGGCAAGGTAAGTCAAAAGGACAAACCATGGCAAGGCCAGGAAAAAGGCCAAAGCAAGGAAAGGCAAGGCAAAAGGGGAAAGCAAGGCAAGGGAAAATGGCAAAGCAAGGCAAGGCAAGGAAAGACAAAAGGGCAAAGCAAGGCAAGGAAAAAGAGCAAAGCATGGCAAGGCAAGGCAAAAGGTCAAAAGAAAGGCAAGGCAAATCAGGGCAAAAGGAGAAAGGAAGGCAAGGCAAGACAAGGCAAAGAGACAAAGCAAGGCAAGGCAAAAGGGCATAGCAAGGCAAGGTAAGGCAAAGGGGCAAAGCAAGGCATGGAAAGGCAAAGGCAATGGAAGGCAAAAGGGTAAAGCAAGGCAAGGAAAGGCAAGGGAAAAGGAGAAAGCAAAGCAAGGCAAGGCAAAAGGATAAGGAAGACACGTCAAGGCAAGGCAAAGATGAAAGCAAGGCAATGCAAGGCAATTCAAAACGGCAAAACAAGGAAAGGCAAAGCAAAAGGGCAAAGCAAAGCAAGTCAAAAGGGCAAACCATGACAAGGCAAGGCAAGGCAAAAGGGTAAAGCATGACAAGGCAAGGTAAGGCAAAAGGGCAATGCAAGGAAAGGCAAAATGGCAAAGCAAGACAAGGCAAAAATGGCAAAGCATAACAAGGCAAAGCAAGGCAAAAGGGCAAAGCAAGGCAAGTCAAAAGGGCAAAGCATGACAAGGCAAGGCAAGGAAAAAGGGTATAGCAAGTCAAGGCAAGGTAAGGCAAAAGGGCAATTCAAGGAAAGGCAAAATGGCAAAGCAAGGCAAGGCAAAAGGGCAAAGCATGAAAAGGCAAGGCAAGGAAAAAGGGTATAGCAAGTCAAGGCAAGGTAAGGCAAAAGGGCAATTCAAGGAAAGGCAAAATGGCAAAGCAAGGCAAGGCAAAAGGGCAAAGCATGGCAAGGCAAGGAAAAAGGGCAACTCAATGCAAGGCCAGGCAAAAGGGCAAAGAAAGGCAAGGCAAGGTAAGTCAAAAGGACAAACCATGGCAAGGCCAGGAAAAAGGCCAAAGCAAGGAAAGGCAAGGCAAAAGGGAAAAGCAAGGCAAGGGAAAATGGCAAAGCAAGGCAAGGCAAGGCAAGACAAAAGGGCAAAGCAAGGCAAGGAAAAAGAGCAAAGCATGGCAAGGCAAGGCAAGGCAAAAGGTCAAAAGAAAGGCAAGGCAAATCAGGGCAAAAGGAGAAAGGAAGGCAAGGCAAGACAAGGCAAAGAGGCAAAGCAAGGCAAGGTAAGGCAAGGGAAAAGGGGAAAGCAAAGCAAGGCAAGGCGAAAGGATAAGGAAGACACGTCAAGGCAAGGCAAAGATGAAAGTAAGGCAATGCAAGGAAATTGAAAACGGCAAAACAAGGAAAGGCAAGGCAAAAGGGCAAAGCAAAGCAAGTCAAAAGGGCAAAGCATGACAAGGCAAGGCAAGGCAAAAGGGCAAAGCATGTCAAGGCAAGGCAAGGCAAAAGGGTATAGCAAGTCAAGGCAAGGTAAGGCAAAAGGGCAATGCAAGGAAAAGCAAAATGGCAAAGCAAGACAAGGCAAAAGGGCAAAGCATAACAAGGCAAAGCAAGGCAAAAGGGCAAAGGAAGGCAAGGCAAAAGGGCAAAGCAAGGCAAGTCAAAAGGGCAAAGCATGACAAGGCAAGGCAAGGAAAAAGGGTATAGCAAGTCAAGGCAAGGTAAGGCAAAAGGGCAATTCAAGGAAAGGCAAAATGGCAAAGCAAGGCAAGGCAAAAGGGCAAAGCATGAAAAGGCAAGGCAAGGAAAAAGGGTATAGCAAGTCAAGGCAAGGTAAGGCAAAAGGGCAATTCAAGGAAAGACAAAATGGCAAAGCAAGGCAAGGCAAAAGGGCAAAGCATGGCAAGGCAAGGAAAAAGGGCAACTCAATGCAAGGCCAGGCAAAAGGGCAAAGAAAGGCAAGGCAAGTTAAGTCAAAAGGACAAACCATGGCAAGGCCAGGAAAAAGGCCAAAGCAAGGAAAGGCAAGGCAAAAGGGAAAAGCAAGGCAAGGGAAAATGGCAAAGCAAGGCAAGGCAAGGCAAGACAAAAGGGCAAAGCAAGGCAAGGAAAAAGAGCAAAGCATGGCAAGGCAAGGCAAGGCAAAAGGTCAAAAGAAAGGCAAGGCAAATCAGGGCAAAAGGAGAAAGGAAGGCAAGGCAAGACAAGGCAAAGAGGCAAAGCAAGGCAAGGTAAGGCAAGGGAAAAGGGGAAAGCAAAGCAAGGCAAGGCGAAAGGATAAGGAAGACACGTCAAGGCAAGGCAAAGATGAAAGTAAGGCAATGCAAGGAAATTGAAAACGGCAAAACAAGGAAAGGCAAGGCAAAAGGGCAAAGCAAAGCAAGTCAAAAGGGCAAAGCATGACAAGGCAAGGCAAGGCAAAAGGGCAAAGCATGTCAAGGCAAGGCAAGGCAAAAGGGTATAGCAAGTCAAGGCAAGGTAAGGCAAAAGGGCAATGCAAGGAAAAGCAAAATGGCAAAGCAAGACAAGGCAAAAGGGCAAAGCATAACAAGGCAAAGCAAGGCAAAAGGGCAAAGGAAGGCAAGGCAAAAGGGCAAAGCAAGGCAAGTCAAAAGGGCAAAGCATGACAAGGCAAGGCAAGGAAAAAGGGTATAGCAAGTCAAGGCAAGGTAAGGCAAAAGGGCAATTCAAGGAAAGGCAAAATGGCAAAGCAAGGCAAGGCAAAAGGACAAAGCAAAGCAACTCAAAAGGGCAAAGCATGACAAGGCAAGGCAAGGAAAAAGGGTATAGCAAGTCAAGGCAAGGTAAGGCAAAAGGGCAATTCCAGGAAAGGCAAAATGGCAAAGCAAGGCAAGGCAAAAGGGCAAAGCAAAGCAAGTCAAAATGGCAAAGTATGACAAGGCAAGGCAAGGAAAAAGGGTATAGCAAGTCAAGGCAAAGTAAGGCAAAAGGGCAATTCAAGGAAAGGCAAAATGGCAAAGCAAGGCAAGGCAAAAAGGCAAAGCATAACAAGGCAAAGCAAGGCAAAAGGGCAAAGCAAGGCAAGGCAAAAGGGCAAAGCAAGGCAAGTCAAAAAGGCAAAGCATGACAAGGCAAGGCAAGGAAAAAGGGTATAGCATGCCAAGGCAAGGTAAGGCAAAAGGGCAATTCAAGGAAAGGCAAAATGGCAAAGCAAGGCAAGGCAAAAGGGCAAAGCAAGGCCAGGCAAAAGTGCAAAGAAAGGCAAGGCAAGGTAAGTCAAAAGGACAAACCATGGCAAGGCCAGGAAAAAGGCCAAAGCAAGGAAAGGCAAGGCAAAAGGGGAAAGCAAGGCAAGGGAAAATGGCAAAGCAAGGCAAGGCAAGGAAAGACAAAAGGGCAAAGCAAGGCAAGGAAAAAGAGCAAAGCATGGCAAGGCAAGGAAAAAGGTCAAAAGAAAGGCAAGGCAAATCAGGGCAAAAGGAGAAAGGAAGGCAAGGCAAGACAAGGCAAAGAGACAAAGCAAGGCAAGGCAAAAGGGCATAGCAAGGCATGGTAAGGCAAAGGGGCAAAGCAAGGCATGGAAAGGCAAAGGCAAGGGAAGGCAAAAGGGTAAAGCAAGGCAAGGAAAGGCAAGGGAAAAGGAGAAAGCAAAGCAAGGCAAGGCAAAAGGATAAGGAAGACACGTCAAGGCAAGGCAAAGATGAAAGCAAGGCAATGCAAGGCAATTCAAAACGGCAAAACAAGGAAAGGCAAGGCAAAAGGGCAAAGCAAAGCAAGTCAAAAGGGCAAAGCATGACAAGGCAAGGCAAGGCAAAAGGGCAAAGCATGACAAGGCAAGGTAAGGCAAAAGGGAAAGCAAGACAAGGCAAAAGGGCAAAGCATAACACGGCAAAGCAAGGCAAAAGGGCAAAGCAAGGCAAGTCAAAAGGGCAAAGCATGACAAGGCAAGGCAAGGAAAAAGGGTATAGCAAGTCAAGGCAAGGTAAGGCAAAAGGGCAATTAAAGGAAAGGCAAAATGGCAAAGCAAGGCAAGGCAAAAGGGCAAAGCATGAAAAGGCAAGGCAAGGAAAAAGGGTATAGCAAGTCAAGGCAAGGTAAGGCAAAAGGGCAATTCAAGGAAAGGCAAAATGGCAAAGCAAGGCAAGGCAAAAGGGCAAAGCATGGCAAGGCAAGGAAAAAGGGCAACTCAATGCAAGGCCAGGCAAAAGGGCAAAGAAAGGCAAGGCAAGGTAAGTCAAAAGGACAAACCATGGCAAGGCCAGGAAAAAGGCCAAAGCAAGGAAAGGCAAGGCAAAAGGGAAAAGCAAGGCAAGGGAAAATGGCAAAGCAAGGCAAGGCAAGGCAAGACAAAAGGGCAAAGCAAGGCAAGGAAAAAGAGCAAAGCATGGCAAGGCAAGGCAAGGCAAAAGGTCAAAAGAAAGGCAAGGCAAATCAGGGCAAAAGGAGAAAGGAAGGCAAGGCAAGACAAGGCAAAGAGGCAAAGCAAGGCAAGGTAAGGCAAGGCAAAAGGGGAAAGCAAAGCAAGGCAAGGCGAAAGGATAAGGAAGACACGTCAAGGCAAGGCAAAGATGAAAGTAAGGCAATGCAAGGAAATTGAAAACGGCAAAACAAGGAAAGGCAAGGCAAAAGGGCAAAGCAAAGCAAGTCAAAACGGCAAAGCATGTCAAGGCAAGGTAAGGCAAAAGGGCAATGCAAGGAAAAGCAAAATGGCAAAGCAAGACAAGGCAAAAGGGAAAGCATAACAAGGCAAAGCAAGGCAAAAGGGCAAAGCAAGACAAGGCAAAAGGGCAAAGCAAGGAAAGTCAAAAGGGCAAAGCATGACAAGGCAAGGCAAGGAAAAAGGGTATAGCAAGTCAAGGCAAGGTAAGGCAAAAGGGCAATTCAAGGAAAGGCAAAATGGCAAAGCAAGGCAAGGCAAAAGGGCAAAGCAAAGCAAGTCAAAATGGCAAAGTATGACAACGCAAGGCAAGGAAAAAGGGTATAGCAAGTCAAGGCAAAGTAAGGCAAAAGGGCAATTCAAGGAAAGGCAAAATGGCAAAGCAAGGCAAGGCAAAAGGGCAAAGCATAACAAGGCAAAGCAAGGCAAAAGGGCAAAGCAAGGCAAGGCAAAAGGGAAAAGCAAGGCAAGTCAAAAGGGCAAAGCATGACAAGGCAAGGCAAGGAAAAAGGGTATAGCAAGTCAAGGCAAGGTAAGGCAAAAGGGCAATTCAAGGAAAGGCAAAATGGCAAAGCAAGGCAAGGCAAAAGGGCAAAGCAAGGCCAGGCAAAAGTGCAAAGAAAGGCAAGGCAAGGTAAGTCAAAAGGACAAACCATGGCAAGGCCAGGAAAAAGGCCAAAGCAAGGAAAGGCAAGGCAAAAGGGGAAAGCAAGGCAAGGGAAAATGGCAAAGCAAGGCAAGGCAAGGAAAGACAAAAGGGCAAAGCAAGGCAAGGAAAAAGAGCAAAGCATGGCAAGGCAAGGCAAAAGGTCAAAAGAAAGGCAAGGCAAATCAGGGCAAAAGGAGAAAGGAAGGCAAGGCAAGACAAGGCAAAGAGACAAAGCAAGGCAAGGCAAAAGGGCATAGCAAGGCAAGGTAAGGCAAAGGGGCAAAGCAAGGCATGGAAAGGCAAAGGCAATGGAAGGCAAAAGGGTAAAGCAAGGCAAGGAAAGGCAAGGGAAAAGGAGAAAGCAAAGCAAGGCAAGGCAAAAGGATAAGGAAGACACGTCAAGGCAAGGCAAAGATGAAAGCAAGGCAATGCAAGGCAATTCAAAACGGCAAAACAAGGAAAGGCAAAGCAAAAGGGCAAAGCAAAGCAAGTCAAAAGGGCAAACCATGACAAGGCAAGGCAAGGCAAAAGGGTAAAGCATGACAAGGCAAGGTAAGGCAAAAGGGCAATGCAAGGAAAGGCAAAATGGCAAAGCAAGACAAGGCAAAAATGGCAAAGCATAACAAGGCAAAGCAAGGCAAAAGGGCAAAGCAAGGCAAGTCAAAAGGGCAAAGCATGACAAGGCAAGGCAAGGAAAAAGGGTATAGCAAGTCAAGGCAAGGTAAGGCAAAAGGGCAATTCAAGGAAAGGCAAAATGGCAAAGCAAGGCAAGGCAAAAGGGCAAAGCATGAAAAGGCAAGGCAAGGAAAAAGGGTATAGCAAGTCAAGGCAAGGTAAGGCAAAAGGGCAATTCAAGGAAAGGCAAAATGGCAAAGCAAGGCAAGGCAAAAGGGCAAAGCATGGCAAGGCAAGGAAAAAGGGCAACTCAATGCAAGGCCAGGCAAAAGGGCAAAGAAAGGCAAGGCAAGGTAAGTCAAAAGGACAAACCATGGCAAGGCCAGGAAAAAGGCCAAAGCAAGGAAAGGCAAGGCAAAAGGGAAAAGCAAGGCAAGGGAAAATGGCAAAGCAAGGCAAGGCAAGGCAAGACAAAAGGGCAAAGCAAGGCAAGGAAAAAGAGCAAAGCATGGCAAGGCAAGGCAAGGCAAAAGGTCAAAAGAAAGGCAAGGCAAATCAGGGCAAAAGGAGAAAGGAAGGCAAGGCAAGACAAGGCAAAGAGGCAAAGCAAGGCAAGGTAAGGCAAGGGAAAAGGGGAAAGCAAAGCAAGGCAAGGCGAAAGGATAAGGAAGACACGTCAAGGCAAGGCAAAGATGAAAGTAAGGCAATGCAAGGAAATTGAAAACGGCAAAACAAGGAAAGGCAAGGCAAAAGGGCAAAGCAAAGCAAGTCAAAAGGGCAAAGCATGACAAGGCAAGGCAAGGCAAAAGGGCAAAGCATGTCAAGGCAAGGCAAGGCAAAAGGGTATAGCAAGTCAAGGCAAGGTAAGGCAAAAGGGCAATGCAAGGAAAAGCAAAATGGCAAAGCAAGACAAGGCAAAAGGGCAAAGCATAACAAGGCAAAGCAAGGCAAAAGGGCAAAGGAAGGCAAGGCAAAAGGGCAAAGCAAGGCAAGTCAAAAGGGCAAAGCATGACAAGGCAAGGCAAGGAAAAAGGGTATAGCAAGTCAAGGCAAGGTAAGGCAAAAGGGCAATTCAAGGAAAGGCAAAATGGCAAAGCAAGGCAAGGCAAAAGGGCAAAGCATGAAAAGGCAAGGCAAGGAAAAAGGATATAGCAAGTCAAGGCAAGGTAAGGCAAAAGGGCAATTCAAGGAAAGACAAAATGGCAAAGAAAGGCAAGGCAAAAGGGCAAAGCATGGCAAGGCAAGGAAAAAGGGCAACTCAATGCAAGGCCAGGCAAAAGGGCAAAGAAAGGCAAGGCAAGGTAAGTCAAAAGGACAAACCAATGCAAGGCCAGGAAAAAGGCCAAAGCAAGGAAAGGCAAGGCAAAAGGGAAAAGCAAGGCAAGGGAAAATGGCAAAGCAAGGCAAGGCAAGGCAAGACAAAAGGGCAAAGCAAGGCAAGGAAAAAGAGCAAAGCATGGCAAGGCAAGGCAAGGCAAAAGGTCAAAAGAAAGGCAAGGCAAATCAGGGCAAAAGGAGAAAGGAAGGCAAGGCAAGACAAGGCAAAGAGGCAAAGCAAGGCAAGGTAAGGCAAGGCAAAAGGGGAAAGCAAAGCAAGGCAAGGCGAAAGGATAAGGAAGACACGTCAAGGCAAGGCAAAGATGAAAGTAAGGCAATGCAAGGAAATTGAAAACGGCAAAACAAGGAAAGGCAAGGCAAAAGGGCAAAGCAAAGCAAGTCAAAAGGGCAAAGCATGTCAAGGCAAGGTAAGGCAAAAGGGCAATGCAAGGAAAAGCAAAATGGCAAAGCAAGACAAGGCAAAAGGGAAAGCATAACAAGGCAAAGCAAGGCAAAAGGGCAAAGCAAGACAAGGCAAAAGGGCAAAGCAAGGAAAGTCAAAAGGGCAAAGCATGACAAGGCAAGGCAAGGAAAAAGGGTATAGCAAGTCAAGGCAAGGTAAGGCAAAAGGGCAATTCAAGGAAAGGCAAAATGGCAAAGCAAGGCAAGGCAAAAGGGCAAAGCAAAGCAAGTCAAAATGGCAAAGTATGACAACGCAAGGCAAGGAAAAAGGGTATAGCAAGTCAAGGCAAAGTAAGGCAAAAGGGCAATTCAAGGAAAGGCAAAATGGCAAAGCAAGGCAAGGCAAAAGGGCAAAGCATAACAAGGCAAAGCAAGGCAAAAGGGCAAAGCAAGGCAAGGCAAAAGGGAAAAGCAAGGCAAGTCAAAAGGGCAAAGCATGACAAGGCAAGGCAAGGAAAAAGGGTATAGCAAGTCAAGGCAAGGTAAGGCAAAAGGGCAATTCAAGGAAAGGCAAAATGGCAAAGCAAGGCAAGGCAAAAGGGCAAAGCAAGGCCAGGCAAAAGTGCAAAGAAAGGCAAGGCAAGGTAAGTCAAAAGGACAAACCATGGCAAGGCCAGGAAAAAGGCCAAAGCAAGGAAAGGCAAGGCAAAAGGGGAAAGCAAGGCAAGGGAAAATGGCAAAGCAAGAAAAGGCAAGGAAAGACAAAAGGGCAAAGCATGACAAGGCAAGGTAAGGCAAAAGGGAAAGCAAGACAAGGCAAAAGGGCAAAGCATAACACGGCAAAGCAAGGCAAAAGGGCAAAGCAAGGCAAGTCAAAAGGGCAAAGCATGACAAGGCAAGGCAAGGAAAAAGGGTATAGCAAGTCAAGGCAAGGTAAGGCAAAAGGGCAATTAAAGGAAAGGCAAAATGGCAAAGCAAGGCAAGGCAAAAGGGCAAAGCATGAAAAGGCAAGGCAAGGAAAAAGGGTATAGCAAGTCAAGGCAAGGTAAGGCAAAAGGGCAATTCAAGGAAAGGCAAAATGGCAAAGCAAGGCAAGGCAAAAGGGCAAAGCATGGCAAGGCAAGGAAAAAGGGCAACTCAATGCAAGGCCAGGCAAAAGGGCAAAGAAAGGCAAGGCAAGGTAAGTCAAAAGGACAAACCATGGCAAGGCCAGGAAAAAGGCCAAAGCAAGGAAAGGCAAGGCAAAAGGGAAAAGCAAGGCAAGGGAAAATGGCAAAGCAAGGCAAGGCAAGGCAAGACAAAAGGGCAAAGCAAGGCAAGGAAAAAGAGCAAAGCATGGCAAGGCAAGGCAAGGCAAAAGGTCAAAAGAAAGGCAAGGCAAATCAGGGCAAAAGGAGAAAGGAAGGCAAGGCAAGACAAGGCAAAGAGGCAAAGCAAGGCAAGGTAAGGCAAGGCAAAAGGGGAAAGCAAAGCAAGGCAAGGCGAAAGGATAAGGAAGACACGTCAAGGCAAGGCAAAGATGAAAGTAAGGCAATGCAAGGAAATTGAAAACGGCAAAACAAGGAAAGGCAAGGCAAAAGGGCAAAGCAAAGCAAGTCAAAACGGCAAAGCATGTCAAGGCAAGGTAAGGCAAAAGGGCAATGCAAGGAAAAGCAAAATGGCAAAGCAAGACAAGGCAAAAGGGAAAGCATAACAAGGCAAAGCAAGGCAAAAGGGCAAAGCAAGACAAGGCAAAAGGGCAAAGCAAGGAAAGTCAAAAGGGCAAAGCATGACAAGGCAAGGCAAGGAAAAAGGGTATAGCAAGTCAAGGCAAGGTAAGGCAAAAGGGCAATTCAAGGAAAGGCAAAATGGCAAAGCAAGGCAAGGCAAAAGGGCAAAGCAAAGCAAGTCAAAATGGCAAAGTATGACAACGCAAGGCAAGGAAAAAGGGTATAGCAAGTCAAGGCAAAGTAAGGCAAAAGGGCAATTCAAGGAAAGGCAAAATGGCAAAGCAAGGCAAGGCAAAAGGGCAAAGCATAACAAGGCAAAGCAAGGCAAAAGGGCAAAGCAAGGCAAGGCAAAAGGGAAAAGCAAGGCAAGTCAAAAGGGCAAAGCATGACAAGGCAAGGCAAGGAAAAAGGGTATAGCAAGTCAAGGCAAGGTAAGGCAAAAGGGCAATTCAAGGAAAGGCAAAATGGCAAAGCAAGGCAAGGCAAAAGGGCAAAGCAAGGCCAGGCAAAAGTGCAAAGAAAGGCAAGGCAAGGTAAGTCAAAAGGACAAACCATGGCAAGGCCAGGAAAAAGGCCAAAGCAAGGAAAGGCAAGGCAAAAGGGGAAAGCAAGGCAAGGGAAAATGGCAAAGCAAGGCAAGGCAAGGAAAGACAAAAGGGCAAAGCAAGGCAAGGAAAAAGAGCAAAGCATGGCAAGGCAAGGCAAAAGGTCAAAAGAAAGGCAAGGCAAATCAGGGCAAAAGGAGAAAGGAAGGCAAGGCAAGACAAGGCAAAGAGACAAAGCAAGGCAAGGCAAAAGGGCATAGCAAGGCAAGGTAAGGCAAAGGGGCAAAGCAAGGCATGGAAAGGCAAAGGCAATGGAAGGCAAAAGGGTAAAGCAAGGCAAGGAAAGGCAAGGGAAAAGGAGAAAGCAAAGCAAGGCAAGGCAAAAGGATAAGGAAGACACGTCAAGGCAAGGCAAAGATGAAAGCAAGGCAATGCAAGGCAATTCAAAACGGCAAAACAAGGAAAGGCAAAGCAAAAGGGCAAAGCAAAGCAAGTCAAAAGGGCAAACCATGACAAGGCAAGGCAAGGCAAAAGGGTAAAGCATGACAAGGCAAGGTAAGGCAAAAGGGCAATGCAAGGAAAGGCAAAATGGCAAAGCAAGACAAGGCAAAAATGGCAAAGCATAACAAGGCAAAGCAAGGCAAAAGGGCAAAGCAAGGCAAGTCAAAAGGGCAAAGCATGACAAGGCAAGGCAAGGAAAAAGGGTATAGCAAGTCAAGGCAAGGTAAGGCAAAAGGGCAATTCAAGGAAAGGCAAAATGGCAAAGCAAGGCAAGGCAAAAGGGCAAAGCATGAAAAGGCAAGGCAAGGAAAAAGGGTATAGCAAGTCAAGGCAAGGTAAGGCAAAAGGGCAATTCAAGGAAAGGCAAAATGGCAAAGCAAGGCAAGGCAAAAGGGCAAAGCATGGCAAGGCAAGGAAAAAGGGCAACTCAATGCAAGGCCAGGCAAAAGGGCAAAGAAAGGCAAGGCAAGGTAAGTCAAAAGGACAAACCATGGCAAGGCCAGGAAAAAGGCCAAAGCAAGGAAAGGCAAGGCAAAAGGGAAAAGCAAGGCAAGGGAAAATGGCAAAGCAAGGCAAGGCAAGGCAAGACAAAAGGGCAAAGCAAGGCAAGGAAAAAGAGCAAAGCATGGCAAGGCAAGGCAAGGCAAAAGGTCAAAAGAAAGGCAAGGCAAATCAGGGCAAAAGGAGAAAGGAAGGCAAGGCAAGACAAGGCAAAGAGGCAAAGCAAGGCAAGGTAAGGCAAGGGAAAAGGGGAAAGCAAAGCAAGGCAAGGCGAAAGGATAAGGAAGACACGTCAAGGCAAGGCAAAGATGAAAGTAAGGCAATGCAAGGAAATTGAAAACGGCAAAACAAGGAAAGGCAAGGCAAAAGGGCAAAGCAAAGCAAGTCAAAAGGGCAAAGCATGACAAGGCAAGGCAAGGCAAAAGGGCAAAGCATGTCAAGGCAAGGCAAGGCAAAAGGGTATAGCAAGTCAAGGCAAGGTAAGGCAAAAGGGCAATGCAAGGAAAAGCAAAATGGCAAAGCAAGACAAGGCAAAAGGGCAAAGCATAACAAGGCAAAGCAAGGCAAAAGGGCAAAGGAAGGCAAGGCAAAAGGGCAAAGCAAGGCAAGTCAAAAGGGCAAAGCATGACAAGGCAAGGCAAGGAAAAAGGGTATAGCAAGTCAAGGCAAGGTAAGGCAAAAGGGCAATTCAAGGAAAGGCAAAATGGCAAAGCAAGGCAAGGCAAAAGGGCAAAGCATGAAAAGGCAAGGCAAGGAAAAAGGATATAGCAAGTCAAGGCAAGGTAAGGCAAAAGGGCAATTCAAGGAAAGACAAAATGGCAAAGAAAGGCAAGGCAAAAGGGCAAAGCATGGCAAGGCAAGGAAAAAGGGCAACTCAATGCAAGGCCAGGCAAAAGGGCAAAGAAAGGCAAGGCAAGGTAAGTCAAAAGGACAAACCAATGCAAGGCCAGGAAAAAGGCCAAAGCAAGGAAAGGCAAGGCAAAAGGGAAAAGCAAGGCAAGGGAAAATGGCAAAGCAAGGCAAGGCAAGGCAAGACAAAAGGGCAAAGCAAGGCAAGGAAAAAGAGCAAAGCATGGCAAGGCAAGGCAAGGCAAAAGGTCAAAAGAAAGGCAAGGCAAATCAGGGCAAAAGGAGAAAGGAAGGCAAGGCAAGACAAGGCAAAGAGGCAAAGCAAGGCAAGGTAAGGCAAGGCAAAAGGGGAAAGCAAAGCAAGGCAAGGCGAAAGGATAAGGAAGACACGTCAAGGCAAGGCAAAGATGAAAGTAAGGCAATGCAAGGAAATTGAAAACGGCAAAACAAGGAAAGGCAAGGCAAAAGGGCAAAGCAAAGCAAGTCAAAAGGGCAAAGCATGTCAAGGCAAGGTAAGGCAAAAGGGCAATGCAAGGAAAAGCAAAATGGCAAAGCAAGACAAGGCAAAAGGGAAAGCATAACAAGGCAAAGCAAGGCAAAAGGGCAAAGCAAGACAAGGCAAAAGGGCAAAGCAAGGAAAGTCAAAAGGGCAAAGCATGACAAGGCAAGGCAAGGAAAAAGGGTATAGCAAGTCAAGGCAAGGTAAGGCAAAAGGGCAATTCAAGGAAAGGCAAAATGGCAAAGCAAGGCAAGGCAAAAGGGCAAAGCAAAGCAAGTCAAAATGGCAAAGTATGACAACGCAAGGCAAGGAAAAAGGGTATAGCAAGTCAAGGCAAAGTAAGGCAAAAGGGCAATTCAAGGAAAGGCAAAATGGCAAAGCAAGGCAAGGCAAAAGGGCAAAGCATAACAAGGCAAAGCAAGGCAAAAGGGCAAAGCAAGGCAAGGCAAAAGGGAAAAGCAAGGCAAGTCAAAAGGGCAAAGCATGACAAGGCAAGGCAAGGAAAAAGGGTATAGCAAGTCAAGGCAAGGTAAGGCAAAAGGGCAATTCAAGGAAAGGCAAAATGGCAAAGCAAGGCAAGGCAAAAGGGCAAAGCAAGGCCAGGCAAAAGTGCAAAGAAAGGCAAGGCAAGGTAAGTCAAAAGGACAAACCATGGCAAGGCCAGGAAAAAGGCCAAAGCAAGGAAAGGCAAGGCAAAAGGGGAAAGCAAGGCAAGGGAAAATGGCAAAGCAAGAAAAGGCAAGGAAAGACAAAAGGGCAAAGCATGACAAGGCAAGGTAAGGCAAAAGGGAAAGCAAGACAAGGCAAAAGGGCAAAGCATAACACGGCAAAGCAAGGCAAAAGGGCAAAGCAAGGCAAGTCAAAAGGGCAAAGCATGACAAGGCAAGGCAAGGAAAAAGGGTATAGCAAGTCAAGGCAAGGTAAGGCAAAAGGGCAATTAAAGGAAAGGCAAAATGGCAAAGCAAGGCAAGGCAAAAGGGCAAAGCATGAAAAGGCAAGGCAAGGAAAAAGGGTATAGCAAGTCAAGGCAAGGTAAGGCAAAAGGGCAATTCAAGGAAAGGCAAAATGGCAAAGCAAGGCAAGGCAAAAGGGCAAAGCATGGCAAGGCAAGGAAAAAGGGCAACTCAATGCAAGGCCAGGCAAAAGGGCAAAGAAAGGCAAGGCAAGGTAAGTCAAAAGGACAAACCATGGCAAGGCCAGGAAAAAGGCCAAAGCAAGGAAAGGCAAGGCAAAAGGGAAAAGCAAGGCAAGGGAAAATGGCAAAGCAAGGCAAGGCAAGGCAAGACAAAAGGGCAAAGCAAGGCAAGGAAAAAGAGCAAAGCATGGCAAGGCAAGGCAAGGCAAAAGGTCAAAAGAAAGGCAAGGCAAATCAGGGCAAAAGGAGAAAGGAAGGCAAGGCAAGACAAGGCAAAGAGGCAAAGCAAGGCAAGGTAAGGCAAGGCAAAAGGGGAAAGCAAAGCAAGGCAAGGCGAAAGGATAAGGAAGACACGTCAAGGCAAGGCAAAGATGAAAGTAAGGCAATGCAAGGAAATTGAAAACGGCAAAACAAGGAAAGGCAAGGCAAAAGGGCAAAGCAAAGCAAGTCAAAACGGCAAAGCATGTCAAGGCAAGGTAAGGCAAAAGGGCAATGCAAGGAAAAGCAAAATGGCAAAGCAAGACAAGGCAAAAGGGAAAGCATAACAAGGCAAAGCAAGGCAAAAGGGCAAAGCAAGACAAGGCAAAAGGGCAAAGCAAGGAAAGTCAAAAGGGCAAAGCATGACAAGGCAAGGCAAGGAAAAAGGGTATAGCAAGTCAAGGCAAGGTAAGGCAAAAGGGCAATTCAAGGAAAGGCAAAATGGCAAAGCAAGGCAAGGCAAAAGGGCAAAGCAAAGCAAGTCAAAATGGCAAAGTATGACAACGCAAGGCAAGGAAAAAGGGTATAGCAAGTCAAGGCAAAGTAAGGCAAAAGGGCAATTCAAGGAAAGGCAAAATGGCAAAGCAAGGCAAGGCAAAAGGGCAAAGCATAACAAGGCAAAGCAAGGCAAAAGGGCAAAGCAAGGCAAGGCAAAAGGGAAAAGCAAGGCAAGTCAAAAGGGCAAAGCATGACAAGGCAAGGCAAGGAAAAAGGGTATAGCAAGTCAAGGCAAGGTAAGGCAAAAGGGCAATTCAAGGAAAGGCAAAATGGCAAAGCAAGGCAAGGCAAAAGGGCAAAGCAAGGCCAGGCAAAAGTGCAAAGAAAGGCAAGGCAAGGTAAGTCAAAAGGACAAACCATGGCAAGGCCAGGAAAAAGGCCAAAGCAAGGAAAGGCAAGGCAAAAGGGGAAAGCAAGGCAAGGGAAAATGGCAAAGCAAGGCAAGGCAAGGAAAGACAAAAGGGCAAAGCAAGGCAAGGAAAAAGAGCAAAGCATGGCAAGGCAAGGCAAAAGGTCAAAAGAAAGGCAAGGCAAATCAGGGCAAAAGGAGAAAGGAAGGCAAGGCAAGACAAGGCAAAGAGACAAAGCAAGGCAAGGCAAAAGGGCATAGCAAGGCAAGGTAAGGCAAAGGGGCAAAGCAAGGCATGGAAAGGCAAAGGCAATGGAAGGCAAAAGGGTAAAGCAAGGCAAGGAAAGGCAAGGGAAAAGGAGAAAGCAAAGCAAGGCAAGGCAAAAGGATAAGGAAGACACGTCAAGGCAAGGCAAAGATGAAAGCAAGGCAATGCAAGGCAATTCAAAACGGCAAAACAAGGAAAGGCAAAGCAAAAGGGCAAAGCAAAGCAAGTCAAAAGGGCAAACCATGACAAGGCAAGGCAAGGCAAAAGGGTAAAGCATGACAAGGCAAGGTAAGGCAAAAGGGCAATGCAAGGAAAGGCAAAATGGCAAAGCAAGACAAGGCAAAAATGGCAAAGCATAACAAGGCAAAGCAAGGCAAAAGGGCAAAGCAAGGCAAGTCAAAAGGGCAAAGCATGACAAGGCAAGGCAAGGAAAAAGGGTATAGCAAGTCAAGGCAAGGTAAGGCAAAAGGGCAATTCAAGGAAAGGCAAAATGGCAAAGCAAGGCAAGGCAAAAGGGCAAAGCATGAAAAGGCAAGGCAAGGAAAAAGGGTATAGCAAGTCAAGGCAAGGTAAGGCAAAAGGGCAATTCAAGGAAAGACAAAATGGCAAAGCAAGGCAAGGCAAAAGGGCAAAGCATGGCAAGGCAAGGAAAAAGGGCAACTCAATGCAAGGCCAGGCAAAAGGGCAAAGAAAGGCAAGGCAAGGTAAGTCAAAAGGACAAACCATGGCAAGGCCAGGAAAAAGGCCAAAGCAAGGAAAGGCAAGGCAAAAGGGAAAAGCAAGGCAAGGGAAAATGGCAAAGCAAGGCAAGGCAAGGCAAGACAAAAGGGCAAAGCAAGGCAAGGAAAAAGAGCAAAGCATGGCAAGGCAAGGCAAGGCAAAAGGTCAAAAGAAAGGCAAGGCAAATCAGGGCAAAAGGAGAAAGGAAGGCAAGGCAAGACAAGGCAAAGAGGCAAAGCAAGGCAAGGTAAGGCAAGGCAAAAGGGGAAAGCAAAGCAAGGCAAGGCGAAAGGATAAGGAAGACACGTCAAGGCAAGGCAAAGATGAAAGTAAGGCAATGCAAGGAAATTGAAAACGGCAAAACAAAGAAAGGCAAGGCAAAAGGGCAAAGCAAAGCAAGTCAAAAGGGCAAAGCATGACAAGGCAAGGCAAGGCAAAAGGGTATAGCAAGTCAAGGCAAGGTAAGGCAAAAGGGCAATGCAAGGAAAAGCAAAATGGCAAAGCAAGACAAGGCAAAAGGGCAAAGCATAACAAGGCAAAGCAAGGCAAAAGGGCAAAGGAAGGCAAGGCAAAAGGGCAAAGCAAGGCAAGTCAAAAGGGCAAAGCATGACAAGGCAAGGCAAGGAAAAAGGGTATAGCAAGTCAAGGCAAGGTAAGGCAAAAGGGCAATTAAAGGAAAGGCAAAATGGCAAAGCAAGGCAAGGCAAAAGGGCAAAGCATGAAAAGGCAAGGCAAGGAAAAAGGGTATAGCAAGTCAAGGCAAGGTAAGGCAAAAGGGCAATTCAAGGAAAGACAAAATGGCAAAGAAAGGCAAGGCAAAAGGGCAAAGCATGGCAAGGCAAGGAAAAAGGGCAACTCAATGCAAGGCCAGGCAAAAGGGCAAAGAAAGGCAAGGCAAGGTAAGTCAAAAGGACAAACCAATGCAAGGCCAGGAAAAAGGCCAAAGCAAGGAAAGGCAAGGCAAAAGGGAAAAGCAAGGCAAGGGAAAATGGCAAAGCAAGGCAAGGCAAGGCAAGACAAAAGGGCAAAGCAAGGCAAGGAAAAAGAGCAAAGCATGGCAAGGCAAGGCAAGGCAAAAGGTCAAAAGAAAGGCAAGGTAAATCAGGGCAAAAGGGGAAAGGAAGGCAAGGCAAAGGCAAGGGAAGGCAAAGCAAGGCAAGGTAAGGCAAGGCAAAAGGGGAAAGCAAAGCAAGGCAAGGCGAAAGGATAAGGAAGACACGTCAAGGCAAGGCAAAGATGAAAGTAAGGCAATGCAAGGAAATTGAAAACGGCAAAACAAGGAAAGGCAAGGCAAAAGGGCAAAGCAAAGCAAGTCAAAACGGCAAAGCATGTCAAGGCAAGGTAAGGCAAAAGGGCAATGCAAGGAAAAGCAAAATGGCAAAGCAAGACAAGGCAAAAGGGAAAGCATAACAAGGCAAAGCAAGGCAAAAGGGCAAAGCAAGACAAGGCAAAAGGGCAAAGCAAGGAAAGTCAAAAGGGCAAAGCATGACAAGGCAAGGCAAGGAAAAAGGGTATAGCAAGTCAAGGCAAGGTAAGGCAAAAGGGCAATTCAAGGAAAGGCAAAATGGCAAAGCAAGGCAAGGCAAAAGAGCAAAGCAAAGCAAGTCAAAATGGCAAAGTATGACAACGCAAGGCAAGGAAAAAGGGTATAGCAAGTCAAGGCAAAGTAAGGCAAAAGGGCAATTCAAGGAAAGGCAAAATGGCAAAGCAAGGCAAGGCAAAAGGGCAAAGCATAACAAGGCAAAGCAAGGCAAAAGGGCAAAGCAAGGCAAAGCAAGGCAAAAGGGCAAAGGAAGGCAAGGCAAAAGGGCAAAGCAAGGCAAGTCAAAAGGGCAAAGCATGACAAGGCAAGGCAAGGAAAAAGGGTATAGCAAGTCAAGGCAAGGTAAGGCAAAAGGGCAATTCAAGGAAAGGCAAAATGGCAAAGCAAGGCAAGGCAAAAGGACAAAGCAAAGCAAGTCAAAAGGGCAAAGCATGACAAGGCAAGGCAAGGAAAAAGGGTATAGCAAGTCAAGGCAAGGTAAGGCAAAAGGGCAATTCCAGGAAAGGCAAAATGGCAAAGCAAGGCAAGGCAAAAGGGCAAAGCAAAGCAAGTCAAAAGGGCAAAGCATGAGAAGGCAAGCAAGGCAAAAGGGCAAAGCATGACAAGGCAAGGTAAGGCAAAAGGGAAAGCAAGACAAGGCAAAAGGGCAAAGCATAACAAGGCAAAGCAAGGCAAAAGGGCAAAGCAAGGCAAGTCAAAAGGGCAAAGCATGACAAGGCAAGGCAAGGAAAAAGGGTATACCAAGTCAAGGCAAGGTAAGGCAAAAGGGCAATTAAAGGAAAGGCAAAATGGCAAAGCAAGGCAAGGCAAAAGGGCAAAGCAAAGCAAGTCAAAATGGCAAAGTATGACAAGGCAAGGCAAGGAAAAAGGGTATAGCAAGTCAAGGCAAAGTAAGGCAAAAGGGCAATTCAAGGAAAGGCAAAATGGCAAAGAAAGGCAAGGCAAAAGGGCAAAGCATAACAAGGCAAAGCAAGGCAAAAGGGCAAAGCAAGACAAGGCAAAAGGGCAAAGCAAGGAAAGTCAAAAGGGCAAAGCATGACAAGGCAAGGCAAGGAAAAAGGGTATAGCAAGTCAAGGCAAGGTAAGGCAAAAGGGCAATTCAAGGAAAGGCAAAATGGCAAAGCAAGGCAAGGCAAAAGGGCAAAGCAAAGCAAGTCAAAATGGCAAAGTATGACAAGGCAAGGCAAGGAAAAAGGGTATAGCAAGTCAAGGCAAGGTAAGGCAAAAGGGCAATTCAAGGAAAGGGAAAATGGCAAAGCAAGGCAAGGCAAAAGGGCAAAGCAAGGCCAGGCAAAAGTGCAAAGAAAGGCAAGGCAAGGTAAGTCAAAAGGACAAACCATGGCAAGGCCAGGAAAAAGGCCAAAGCAAGGAAAGGCAAGGCAAAAGGGGAAAGCAAGGCAAGGAAAAATGGCAAAGCAAGGCAAGGCAAGGAAAGACAAAAGGGCAAAGCAAGGCAAGGAAAAAGAGCAAAGCATGGCAAGGCAAGGCAAAAGGTCAAAAGAAAGGCAAGGCAAATCAGGGCAAAAGGAGAAAGGAAGGCAAGGCAAGACAAGGCAAAGAGACAAAGCAAGGCAAGGCAAAAGGGCATAGCAAGGCAAGGTAAGGCAAAGGGGCAAAGCAAGGCATGGAAAGGCAAAGGCAATGGAAGGCAAAAGGGTAAAGCAAGGCAAGGAAAGGCAAGGGAAAAGGAGAAAGCAAAGCAAGGCAAGGCAAAAGGATAAGAAAGACACGTCAAGGCTAGGCAAAGATGAAAGCAAGGCAATGCAAGGCAATTCAAAACGGCAAAACAAGGAAAGGCAAGGCAAAAGGGCAAAGCAAAGCAAGTCAAAAGGGCAAACCATGACAAGGCAAGGCAAGGCAAAAGGGCAAAGCATGACAAGGCAAGGTAAGGCAAAAGGGCAATGCAAGGAAAGGCAAAATGGCAAAGCAAGACAAGGCAAAAATGGCAAAGCATAACAAGGCAAAGCAAGGCAAAAGGGCAAAGCAAGGCAAGTCAAAAGGGCAAAGCATGACAAGGCAAGGCAAGGAAAAAGGGTATAGCAAGTCAAGGCAAGGTAAGGCAAAAGGGCAATTCAAGGAAAGGCAAAATGGCAAAGCAAGGCAAGGCAAAAGGGCAAAGCATGAAAAGGCAAGGCAAGGAAAAAGGGTATAGCAAGTCAAGGCAAGGTAAGGCAAAAGGGCAATTCAAGGAAAGACAAAATGGCAAAGCAAGGCAAGGCAAAAGGGCAAAGCATGGCAAGGCAAGGAAAAAGGGCAACTCAATGCAAGGCCAGGCAAAAGGGCAAAGAAAGGCAAGGCAAGTTAAGTCAAAAGGACAAACCATGGCAAGGCCAGGAAAAAGGCCAAAGCAAGGAAAGGCAAGGCAAAAGGGAAAAGCAAGGCAAGGGAAAATGGCAAAGCAAGGCAAGGCAAGGAAAGACAAAAGGGCAAAGCAAGGCAAGGAAAAAGAGCAAAGCATGGCAAGGCAAGGCAAAAGGTCAAAAGAAAGGCAAGGCAAATCAGGGCAAAAGGAGAAAGGAAGGCAAGGCAAGACAAGGCAAAGAGACAAAGCAAGGCAAGGCAAAAGGGCATAGCAAGGCAAGGTAAGGCAAAGGGGCAAAGCAAGGCATGGAAAGGCAAAGGCAATGGAAGGCAAAAGGGTAAAGCAAGGCAAGGAAAGGCAAGGGAAAAGGAGAAAGCAAAGCAAGGCAAGGCAAAAGGATAAGGAAGACACGTCAAGGCAAGGCAAAGATGAAAGCAAGGCAATGCAAGGCAATTCAAAACGGCAAAACAAGGAAAGGCAAAGCAAAAGGGCAAAGCAAAGCAAGTCAAAAGGGCAAACCATGACAAGGCAAGGCAAGGCAAAAGGGTAAAGCATGACAAGGCAAGGTAAGGCAAAAGGGCAATGCAAGGAAAGGCAAAATGGCAAAGCAAGACAAGGCAAAAATGGCAAAGCATAACAAGGCAAAGCAAGGCAAAAGGGCAAAGCAAGGCAAGTCAAAAGGGCAAAGCATGACAAGGCAAGGCAAGGAAAAAGGGTATAGCAAGTCAAGGCAAGGTAAGGCAAAAGGGCAATTCAAGGAAAGGCAAAATGGCAAAGCAAGGCAAGGCAAAAGGGCAAAGCATGAAAAGGCAAGGCAAGGAAAAAGGGTATAGCAAGTCAAGGCAAGGTAAGGCAAAAGGGCAATTCAAGGAAAGGCAAAATGGCAAAGCAAGGCAAGGCAAAAGGGCAAAGCATGGCAAGGCAAGGAAAAAGGGCAACTCAATGCAAGGCCAGGCAAAAGGGCAAAGAAAGGCAAGGCAAGGTAAGTCAAAAGGACAAACCATGGCAAGGCCAGGAAAAAGGCCAAAGCAAGGAAAGGCAAGGCAAAAGGGAAAAGCAAGGCAAGGGAAAATGGCAAAGCAAGGCAAGGCAAGGCAAGACAAAAGGGCAAAGCAAGGCAAGGAAAAAGAGCAAAGCATGGCAAGGCAAGGCAAGGCAAAAGGTCAAAAGAAAGGCAAGGCAAATCAGGGCAAAAGGAGAAAGGAAGGCAAGGCAAGACAAGGCAAAGAGGCAAAGCAAGGCAAGGTAAGGCAAGGGAAAAGGGGAAAGCAAAGCAAGGCAAGGCGAAAGGATAAGGAAGACACGTCAAGGCAAGGCAAAGATGAAAGTAAGGCAATGCAAGGAAATTGAAAACGGCAAAACAAGGAAAGGCAAGGCAAAAGGGCAAAGCAAAGCAAGTCAAAAGGGCAAAGCATGACAAGGCAAGGCAAGGCAAAAGGGCAAAGCATGTCAAGGCAAGGCAAGGCAAAAGGGTATAGCAAGTCAAGGCAAGGTAAGGCAAAAGGGCAATGCAAGGAAAAGCAAAATGGCAAAGCAAGACAAGGCAAAAGGGCAAAGCATAACAAGGCAAAGCAAGGCAAAAGGGCAAAGGAAGGCAAGGCAAAAGGGCAAAGCAAGGCAAGTCAAAAGGGCAAAGCATGACAAGGCAAGGCAAGGAAAAAGGGTATAGCAAGTCAAGGCAAGGTAAGGCAAAAGGGCAATTCAAGGAAAGGCAAAATGGCAAAGCAAGGCAAGGCAAAAGGGCAAAGCAAGGCCAGGCAAAAGTGCAAAGAAAGGCAAGGCAAGGTAAGTCAAAAGGACAAACCATGGCAAGGCCAGGAAAAAGGCCAAAGCAAGGAAAGGCAAGGCAAAAGGGGAAAGCAAGGCAAGGGAAAATGGCAAAGCAAGGCAAGGCAAGGAAAGACAAAAGGGCAAAGCAAGGCAAGGAAAAAGAGCAAAGCATGGCAAGGCAAGGCAAAAGGTCAAAAGAAAGGCAAGGCAAATCAGGGCAAAAGGAGAAAGGAAGGCAAGGCAAGACAAGGCAAAGAGACAAAGCAAGGCAAGGCAAAAGGGCATAGCAAGGCAAGGTAAGGCAAAGGGGCAAAGCAAGGCATGGAAAGGCAAAGGCAATGGAAGGCAAAAGGGTAAAGCAAGGCAAGGAAAGGCAAGGGAAAAGGAGAAAGCAAAGCAAGGCAAGGCAAAAGGATAAGGAAGACACGTCAAGGCAAGGCAAAGATGAAAGCAAGGCAATGCAAGGCAATTCAAAACGGCAAAACAAGGAAAGGCAAAGCAAAAGGGCAAAGCAAAGCAAGTCAAAAGGGCAAACCATGACAAGGCAAGGCAAGGCAAAAGGGTAAAGCATGACAAGGCAAGGTAAGGCAAAAGGGCAATGCAAGGAAAGGCAAAATGGCAAAGCAAGACAAGGCAAAAATGGCAAAGCATAACAAGGCAAAGCAAGGCAAAAGGGCAAAGCAAGGCAAGTCAAAAGGGCAAAGCATGACAAGGCAAGGCAAGGAAAAAGGGTATAGCAAGTCAAGGCAAGGTAAGGCAAAAGGGCAATTCAAGGAAAGGCAAAATGGCAAAGCAAGGCAAGGCAAAAGGGCAAAGCATGAAAAGGCAAGGCAAGGAAAAAGGGTATAGCAAGTCAAGGCAAGGTAAGGCAAAAGGGCAATTCAAGGAAAGGCAAAATGGCAAAGCAAGGCAAGGCAAAAGGGCAAAGCATGGCAAGGCAAGGAAAAAGGGCAACTCAATGCAAGGCCAGGCAAAAGGGCAAAGAAAGGCAAGGCAAGGTAAGTCAAAAGGACAAACCATGGCAAGGCCAGGAAAAAGGCCAAAGCAAGGAAAGGCAAGGCAAAAGGGAAAAGCAAGGCAAGGGAAAATGGCAAAGCAAGGCAAGGCAAGGCAAGACAAAAGGGCAAAGCAAGGCAAGGAAAAAGAGCAAAGCATGGCAAGGCAAGGCAAGGCAAAAGGTCAAAAGAAAGGCAAGGCAAATCAGGGCAAAAGGAGAAAGGAAGGCAAGGCAAGACAAGGCAAAGAGGCAAAGCAAGGCAAGGTAAGGCAAGGGAAAAGGGGAAAGCAAAGCAAGGCAAGGCGAAAGGATAAGGAAGACACGTCAAGGCAAGGCAAAGATGAAAGTAAGGCAATGCAAGGAAATTGAAAACGGCAAAACAAGGAAAGGCAAGGCAAAAGGGCAAAGCAAAGCAAGTCAAAAGGGCAAAGCATGACAAGGCAAGGCAAGGCAAAAGGGCAAAGCATGTCAAGGCAAGGCAAGGCAAAAGGGTATAGCAAGTCAAGGCAAGGTAAGGCAAAAGGGCAATGCAAGGAAAAGCAAAATGGCAAAGCAAGACAAGGCAAAAGGGCAAAGCATAACAAGGCAAAGCAAGGCAAAAGGGCAAAGGAAGGCAAGGCAAAAGGGCAAAGCAAGGCAAGTCAAAAGGGCAAAGCATGACAAGGCAAGGCAAGGAAAAAGGGTATAGCAAGTCAAGGCAAGGTAAGGCAAAAGGGCAATTCAAGGAAAGGCAAAATGGCAAAGCAAGGCAAGGCAAAAGGGCAAAGCATGAAAAGGCAAGGCAAGGAAAAAGGGTATAGCAAGTCAAGGCAAGGTAAGGCAAAAGGGCAATTCAAGGAAAGACAAAATGGCAAAGCAAGGCAAGGCAAAAGGGCAAAGCATGGCAAGGCAAGGAAAAAGGGCAACTCAATGCAAGGCCAGGCAAAAGGGCAAAGAAAGGCAAGGCAAGTTAAGTCAAAAGGACAAACCATGGCAAGGCCAGGAAAAAGGCCAAAGCAAGGAAAGGCAAGGCAAAAGGGAAAAGCAAGGCAAGGGAAAATGGCAAAGCAAGGCAAGGCAAGGCAAGACAAAAGGGCAAAGCAAGGCAAGGAAAAAGAGCAAAGCATGGCAAGGCAAGGCAAGGCAAAAGGTCAAAAGAAAGGCAAGGCAAATCAGGGCAAAAGGAGAAAGGAAGGCAAGGCAAGACAAGGCAAAGAGGCAAAGCAAGGCAAGGTAAGGCAAGGGAAAAGGGGAAAGCAAAGCAAGGCAAGGCGAAAGGATAAGGAAGACACGTCAAGGCAAGGCAAAGATGAAAGTAAGGCAATGCAAGGAAATTGAAAACGGCAAAACAAGGAAAGGCAAGGCAAAAGGGCAAAGCAAAGCAAGTCAAAAGGGCAAAGCATGACAAGGCAAGGCAAGGCAAAAGGGCAAAGCATGTCAAGGCAAGGCAAGGCAAAAGGGTATAGCAAGTCAAGGCAAGGTAAGGCAAAAGGGCAATGCAAGGAAAAGCAAAATGGCAAAGCAAGACAAGGCAAAAGGGCAAAGCATAACAAGGCAAAGCAAGGCAAAAGGGCAAAGGAAGGCAAGGCAAAAGGGCAAAGCAAGGCAAGTCAAAAGGGCAAAGCATGACAAGGCAAGGCAAGGAAAAAGGGTATAGCAAGTCAAGGCAAGGTAAGGCAAAAGGGCAATTCAAGGAAAGGCAAAATGGCAAAGCAAGGCAAGGCAAAAGGACAAAGCAAAGCAACTCAAAAGGGCAAAGCATGACAAGGCAAGGCAAGGAAAAAGGGTATAGCAAGTCAAGGCAAGGTAAGGCAAAAGGGCAATTCCAGGAAAGGCAAAATGGCAAAGCAAGGCAAGGCAAAAGGGCAAAGCAAAGCAAGTCAAAATGGCAAAGTATGACAAGGCAAGGCAAGGAAAAAGGGTATAGCAAGTCAAGGCAAAGTAAGGCAAAAGGGCAATTCAAGGAAAGGCAAAATGGCAAAGCAAGGCAAGGCAAAAAGGCAAAGCATAACAAGGCAAAGCAAGGCAAAAGGGCAAAGCAAGGCAAGGCAAAAGGGCAAAGCAAGGCAAGTCAAAAAGGCAAAGCATGACAAGGCAAGGCAAGGAAAAAGGGTATAGCATGCCAAGGCAAGGTAAGGCAAAAGGGCAATTCAAGGAAAGGCAAAATGGCAAAGCAAGGCAAGGCAAAAGGGCAAAGCAAGGCCAGGCAAAAGTGCAAAGAAAGGCAAGGCAAGGTAAGTCAAAAGGACAAACCATGGCAAGGCCAGGAAAAAGGCCAAAGCAAGGAAAGGCAAGGCAAAAGGGGAAAGCAAGGCAAGGGAAAATGGCAAAGCAAGGCAAGGCAAGGAAAGACAAAAGGGCAAAGCAAGGCAAGGAAAAAGAGCAAAGCATGGCAAGGCAAGGAAAAAGGTCAAAAGAAAGGCAAGGCAAATCAGGGCAAAAGGAGAAAGGAAGGCAAGGCAAGACAAGGCAAAGAGACAAAGCAAGGCAAGGCAAAAGGGCATAGCAAGGCATGGTAAGGCAAAGGGGCAAAGCAAGGCATGGAAAGGCAAAGGCAAGGGAAGGCAAAAGGGTAAAGCAAGGCAAGGAAAGGCAAGGGAAAAGGAGAAAGCAAAGCAAGGCAAGGCAAAAGGATAAGGAAGACACGTCAAGGCAAGGCAAAGATGAAAGCAAGGCAATGCAAGGCAATTCAAAACGGCAAAACAAGGAAAGGCAAGGCAAAAGGGCAAAGCAAAGCAAGTCAAAAGGGCAAAGCATGACAAGGCAAGGCAAGGCAAAAGGGCAAAGCATGACAAGGCAAGGTAAGGCAAAAGGGAAAGCAAGACAAGGCAAAAGGGCAAAGCATAACACGGCAAAGCAAGGCAAAAGGGCAAAGCAAGGCAAGTCAAAAGGGCAAAGCATGACAAGGCAAGGCAAGGAAAAAGGGTATAGCAAGTCAAGGCAAGGTAAGGCAAAAGGGCAATTAAAGGAAAGGCAAAATGGCAAAGCAAGGCAAGGCAAAAGGGCAAAGCATGAAAAGGCAAGGCAAGGAAAAAGGGTATAGCAAGTCAAGGCAAGGTAAGGCAAAAGGGCAATTCAAGGAAAGGCAAAATGGCAAAGCAAGGCAAGGCAAAAGGGCAAAGCATGGCAAGGCAAGGAAAAAGGGCAACTCAATGCAAGGCCAGGCAAAAGGGCAAAGAAAGGCAAGGCAAGGTAAGTCAAAAGGACAAACCATGGCAAGGCCAGGAAAAAGGCCAAAGCAAGGAAAGGCAAGGCAAAAGGGAAAAGCAAGGCAAGGGAAAATGGCAAAGCAAGGCAAGGCAAGGCAAGACAAAAGGGCAAAGCAAGGCAAGGAAAAAGAGCAAAGCATGGCAAGGCAAGGCAAGGCAAAAGGTCAAAAGAAAGGCAAGGCAAATCAGGGCAAAAGGAGAAAGGAAGGCAAGGCAAGACAAGGCAAAGAGGCAAAGCAAGGCAAGGTAAGGCAAGGCAAAAGGGGAAAGCAAAGCAAGGCAAGGCGAAAGGATAAGGAAGACACGTCAAGGCAAGGCAAAGATGAAAGTAAGGCAATGCAAGGAAATTGAAAACGGCAAAACAAGGAAAGGCAAGGCAAAAGGGCAAAGCAAAGCAAGTCAAAACGGCAAAGCATGTCAAGGCAAGGTAAGGCAAAAGGGCAATGCAAGGAAAAGCAAAATGGCAAAGCAAGACAAGGCAAAAGGGAAAGCATAACAAGGCAAAGCAAGGCAAAAGGGCAAAGCAAGACAAGGCAAAAGGGCAAAGCAAGGAAAGTCAAAAGGGCAAAGCATGACAAGGCAAGGCAAGGAAAAAGGGTATAGCAAGTCAAGGCAAGGTAAGGCAAAAGGGCAATTCAAGGAAAGGCAAAATGGCAAAGCAAGGCAAGGCAAAAGGGCAAAGCAAAGCAAGTCAAAATGGCAAAGTATGACAACGCAAGGCAAGGAAAAAGGGTATAGCAAGTCAAGGCAAAGTAAGGCAAAAGGGCAATTCAAGGAAAGGCAAAATGGCAAAGCAAGGCAAGGCAAAAGGGCAAAGCATAACAAGGCAAAGCAAGGCAAAAGGGCAAAGCAAGGCAAGGCAAAAGGGAAAAGCAAGGCAAGTCAAAAGGGCAAAGCATGACAAGGCAAGGCAAGGAAAAAGGGTATAGCAAGTCAAGGCAAGGTAAGGCAAAAGGGCAATTCAAGGAAAGGCAAAATGGCAAAGCAAGGCAAGGCAAAAGGGCAAAGCAAGGCCAGGCAAAAGTGCAAAGAAAGGCAAGGCAAGGTAAGTCAAAAGGACAAACCATGGCAAGGCCAGGAAAAAGGCCAAAGCAAGGAAAGGCAAGGCAAAAGGGGAAAGCAAGGCAAGGGAAAATGGCAAAGCAAGGCAAGGCAAGGAAAGACAAAAGGGCAAAGCAAGGCAAGGAAAAAGAGCAAAGCATGGCAAGGCAAGGCAAAAGGTCAAAAGAAAGGCAAGGCAAATCAGGGCAAAAGGAGAAAGGAAGGCAAGGCAAGACAAGGCAAAGAGACAAAGCAAGGCAAGGCAAAAGGGCATAGCAAGGCAAGGTAAGGCAAAGGGGCAAAGCAAGGCATGGAAAGGCAAAGGCAATGGAAGGCAAAAGGGTAAAGCAAGGCAAGGAAAGGCAAGGGAAAAGGAGAAAGCAAAGCAAGGCAAGGCAAAAGGATAAGGAAGACACGTCAAGGCAAGGCAAAGATGAAAGCAAGGCAATGCAAGGCAATTCAAAACGGCAAAACAAGGAAAGGCAAAGCAAAAGGGCAAAGCAAAGCAAGTCAAAAGGGCAAACCATGACAAGGCAAGGCAAGGCAAAAGGGTAAAGCATGACAAGGCAAGGTAAGGCAAAAGGGCAATGCAAGGAAAGGCAAAATGGCAAAGCAAGACAAGGCAAAAATGGCAAAGCATAACAAGGCAAAGCAAGGCAAAAGGGCAAAGCAAGGCAAGTCAAAAGGGCAAAGCATGACAAGGCAAGGCAAGGAAAAAGGGTATAGCAAGTCAAGGCAAGGTAAGGCAAAAGGGCAATTCAAGGAAAGGCAAAATGGCAAAGCAAGGCAAGGCAAAAGGGCAAAGCATGAAAAGGCAAGGCAAGGAAAAAGGGTATAGCAAGTCAAGGCAAGGTAAGGCAAAAGGGCAATTCAAGGAAAGGCAAAATGGCAAAGCAAGGCAAGGCAAAAGGGCAAAGCATGGCAAGGCAAGGAAAAAGGGCAACTCAATGCAAGGCCAGGCAAAAGGGCAAAGAAAGGCAAGGCAAGGTAAGTCAAAAGGACAAACCATGGCAAGGCCAGGAAAAAGGCCAAAGCAAGGAAAGGCAAGGCAAAAGGGAAAAGCAAGGCAAGGGAAAATGGCAAAGCAAGGCAAGGCAAGGCAAGACAAAAGGGCAAAGCAAGGCAAGGAAAAAGAGCAAAGCATGGCAAGGCAAGGCAAGGCAAAAGGTCAAAAGAAAGGCAAGGCAAATCAGGGCAAAAGGAGAAAGGAAGGCAAGGCAAGACAAGGCAAAGAGGCAAAGCAAGGCAAGGTAAGGCAAGGGAAAAGGGGAAAGCAAAGCAAGGCAAGGCGAAAGGATAAGGAAGACACGTCAAGGCAAGGCAAAGATGAAAGTAAGGCAATGCAAGGAAATTGAAAACGGCAAAACAAGGAAAGGCAAGGCAAAAGGGCAAAGCAAAGCAAGTCAAAAGGGCAAAGCATGACAAGGCAAGGCAAGGCAAAAGGGCAAAGCATGTCAAGGCAAGGCAAGGCAAAAGGGTATAGCAAGTCAAGGCAAGGTAAGGCAAAAGGGCAATGCAAGGAAAAGCAAAATGGCAAAGCAAGACAAGGCAAAAGGGCAAAGCATAACAAGGCAAAGCAAGGCAAAAGGGCAAAGGAAGGCAAGGCAAAAGGGCAAAGCAAGGCAAGTCAAAAGGGCAAAGCATGACAAGGCAAGGCAAGGAAAAAGGGTATAGCAAGTCAAGGCAAGGTAAGGCAAAAGGGCAATTCAAGGAAAGGCAAAATGGCAAAGCAAGGCAAGGCAAAAGGGCAAAGCATGAAAAGGCAAGGCAAGGAAAAAGGATATAGCAAGTCAAGGCAAGGTAAGGCAAAAGGGCAATTCAAGGAAAGACAAAATGGCAAAGAAAGGCAAGGCAAAAGGGCAAAGCATGGCAAGGCAAGGAAAAAGGGCAACTCAATGCAAGGCCAGGCAAAAGGGCAAAGAAAGGCAAGGCAAGGTAAGTCAAAAGGACAAACCAATGCAAGGCCAGGAAAAAGGCCAAAGCAAGGAAAGGCAAGGCAAAAGGGAAAAGCAAGGCAAGGGAAAATGGCAAAGCAAGGCAAGGCAAGGCAAGACAAAAGGGCAAAGCAAGGCAAGGAAAAAGAGCAAAGCATGGCAAGGCAAGGCAAGGCAAAAGGTCAAAAGAAAGGCAAGGCAAATCAGGGCAAAAGGAGAAAGGAAGGCAAGGCAAGACAAGGCAAAGAGGCAAAGCAAGGCAAGGTAAGGCAAGGCAAAAGGGGAAAGCAAAGCAAGGCAAGGCGAAAGGATAAGGAAGACACGTCAAGGCAAGGCAAAGATGAAAGTAAGGCAATGCAAGGAAATTGAAAACGGCAAAACAAGGAAAGGCAAGGCAAAAGGGCAAAGCAAAGCAAGTCAAAAGGGCAAAGCATGTCAAGGCAAGGTAAGGCAAAAGGGCAATGCAAGGAAAAGCAAAATGGCAAAGCAAGACAAGGCAAAAGGGAAAGCATAACAAGGCAAAGCAAGGCAAAAGGGCAAAGCAAGACAAGGCAAAAGGGCAAAGCAAGGAAAGTCAAAAGGGCAAAGCATGACAAGGCAAGGCAAGGAAAAAGGGTATAGCAAGTCAAGGCAAGGTAAGGCAAAAGGGCAATTCAAGGAAAGGCAAAATGGCAAAGCAAGGCAAGGCAAAAGGGCAAAGCAAAGCAAGTCAAAATGGCAAAGTATGACAACGCAAGGCAAGGAAAAAGGGTATAGCAAGTCAAGGCAAAGTAAGGCAAAAGGGCAATTCAAGGAAAGGCAAAATGGCAAAGCAAGGCAAGGCAAAAGGGCAAAGCATAACAAGGCAAAGCAAGGCAAAAGGGCAAAGCAAGGCAAGGCAAAAGGGAAAAGCAAGGCAAGTCAAAAGGGCAAAGCATGACAAGGCAAGGCAAGGAAAAAGGGTATAGCAAGTCAAGGCAAGGTAAGGCAAAAGGGCAATTCAAGGAAAGGCAAAATGGCAAAGCAAGGCAAGGCAAAAGGGCAAAGCAAGGCCAGGCAAAAGTGCAAAGAAAGGCAAGGCAAGGTAAGTCAAAAGGACAAACCATGGCAAGGCCAGGAAAAAGGCCAAAGCAAGGAAAGGCAAGGCAAAAGGGGAAAGCAAGGCAAGGGAAAATGGCAAAGCAAGAAAAGGCAAGGAAAGACAAAAGGGCAAAGCATGACAAGGCAAGGTAAGGCAAAAGGGAAAGCAAGACAAGGCAAAAGGGCAAAGCATAACACGGCAAAGCAAGGCAAAAGGGCAAAGCAAGGCAAGTCAAAAGGGCAAAGCATGACAAGGCAAGGCAAGGAAAAAGGGTATAGCAAGTCAAGGCAAGGTAAGGCAAAAGGGCAATTAAAGGAAAGGCAAAATGGCAAAGCAAGGCAAGGCAAAAGGGCAAAGCATGAAAAGGCAAGGCAAGGAAAAAGGGTATAGCAAGTCAAGGCAAGGTAAGGCAAAAGGGCAATTCAAGGAAAGGCAAAATGGCAAAGCAAGGCAAGGCAAAAGGGCAAAGCATGGCAAGGCAAGGAAAAAGGGCAACTCAATGCAAGGCCAGGCAAAAGGGCAAAGAAAGGCAAGGCAAGGTAAGTCAAAAGGACAAACCATGGCAAGGCCAGGAAAAAGGCCAAAGCAAGGAAAGGCAAGGCAAAAGGGAAAAGCAAGGCAAGGGAAAATGGCAAAGCAAGGCAAGGCAAGGCAAGACAAAAGGGCAAAGCAAGGCAAGGAAAAAGAGCAAAGCATGGCAAGGCAAGGCAAGGCAAAAGGTCAAAAGAAAGGCAAGGCAAATCAGGGCAAAAGGAGAAAGGAAGGCAAGGCAAGACAAGGCAAAGAGGCAAAGCAAGGCAAGGTAAGGCAAGGCAAAAGGGGAAAGCAAAGCAAGGCAAGGCGAAAGGATAAGGAAGACACGTCAAGGCAAGGCAAAGATGAAAGTAAGGCAATGCAAGGAAATTGAAAACGGCAAAACAAGGAAAGGCAAGGCAAAAGGGCAAAGCAAAGCAAGTCAAAACGGCAAAGCATGTCAAGGCAAGGTAAGGCAAAAGGGCAATGCAAGGAAAAGCAAAATGGCAAAGCAAGACAAGGCAAAAGGGAAAGCATAACAAGGCAAAGCAAGGCAAAAGGGCAAAGCAAGACAAGGCAAAAGGGCAAAGCAAGGAAAGTCAAAAGGGCAAAGCATGACAAGGCAAGGCAAGGAAAAAGGGTATAGCAAGTCAAGGCAAGGTAAGGCAAAAGGGCAATTCAAGGAAAGGCAAAATGGCAAAGCAAGGCAAGGCAAAAGGGCAAAGCAAAGCAAGTCAAAATGGCAAAGTATGACAACGCAAGGCAAGGAAAAAGGGTATAGCAAGTCAAGGCAAAGTAAGGCAAAAGGGCAATTCAAGGAAAGGCAAAATGGCAAAGCAAGGCAAGGCAAAAGGGCAAAGCATAACAAGGCAAAGCAAGGCAAAAGGGCAAAGCAAGGCAAGGCAAAAGGGAAAAGCAAGGCAAGTCAAAAGGGCAAAGCATGACAAGGCAAGGCAAGGAAAAAGGGTATAGCAAGTCAAGGCAAGGTAAGGCAAAAGGGCAATTCAAGGAAAGGCAAAATGGCAAAGCAAGGCAAGGCAAAAGGGCAAAGCAAGGCCAGGCAAAAGTGCAAAGAAAGGCAAGGCAAGGTAAGTCAAAAGGACAAACCATGGCAAGGCCAGGAAAAAGGCCAAAGCAAGGAAAGGCAAGGCAAAAGGGGAAAGCAAGGCAAGGGAAAATGGCAAAGCAAGGCAAGGCAAGGAAAGACAAAAGGGCAAAGCAAGGCAAGGAAAAAGAGCAAAGCATGGCAAGGCAAGGCAAAAGGTCAAAAGAAAGGCAAGGCAAATCAGGGCAAAAGGAGAAAGGAAGGCAAGGCAAGACAAGGCAAAGAGACAAAGCAAGGCAAGGCAAAAGGGCATAGCAAGGCAAGGTAAGGCAAAGGGGCAAAGCAAGGCATGGAAAGGCAAAGGCAATGGAAGGCAAAAGGGTAAAGCAAGGCAAGGAAAGGCAAGGGAAAAGGAGAAAGCAAAGCAAGGCAAGGCAAAAGGATAAGGAAGACACGTCAAGGCAAGGCAAAGATGAAAGCAAGGCAATGCAAGGCAATTCAAAACGGCAAAACAAGGAAAGGCAAAGCAAAAGGGCAAAGCAAAGCAAGTCAAAAGGGCAAACCATGACAAGGCAAGGCAAGGCAAAAGGGTAAAGCATGACAAGGCAAGGTAAGGCAAAAGGGCAATGCAAGGAAAGGCAAAATGGCAAAGCAAGACAAGGCAAAAATGGCAAAGCATAACAAGGCAAAGCAAGGCAAAAGGGCAAAGCAAGGCAAGTCAAAAGGGCAAAGCATGACAAGGCAAGGCAAGGAAAAAGGGTATAGCAAGTCAAGGCAAGGTAAGGCAAAAGGGCAATTCAAGGAAAGGCAAAATGGCAAAGCAAGGCAAGGCAAAAGGGCAAAGCATGAAAAGGCAAGGCAAGGAAAAAGGGTATAGCAAGTCAAGGCAAGGTAAGGCAAAAGGGCAATTCAAGGAAAGGCAAAATGGCAAAGCAAGGCAAGGCAAAAGGGCAAAGCATGGCAAGGCAAGGAAAAAGGGCAACTCAATGCAAGGCCAGGCAAAAGGGCAAAGAAAGGCAAGGCAAGGTAAGTCAAAAGGACAAACCATGGCAAGGCCAGGAAAAAGGCCAAAGCAAGGAAAGGCAAGGCAAAAGGGAAAAGCAAGGCAAGGGAAAATGGCAAAGCAAGGCAAGGCAAGGCAAGACAAAAGGGCAAAGCAAGGCAAGGAAAAAGAGCAAAGCATGGCAAGGCAAGGCAAGGCAAAAGGTCAAAAGAAAGGCAAGGCAAATCAGGGCAAAAGGAGAAAGGAAGGCAAGGCAAGACAAGGCAAAGAGGCAAAGCAAGGCAAGGTAAGGCAAGGGAAAAGGGGAAAGCAAAGCAAGGCAAGGCGAAAGGATAAGGAAGACACGTCAAGGCAAGGCAAAGATGAAAGTAAGGCAATGCAAGGAAATTGAAAACGGCAAAACAAGGAAAGGCAAGGCAAAAGGGCAAAGCAAAGCAAGTCAAAAGGGCAAAGCATGACAAGGCAAGGCAAGGCAAAAGGGCAAAGCATGTCAAGGCAAGGCAAGGCAAAAGGGTATAGCAAGTCAAGGCAAGGTAAGGCAAAAGGGCAATGCAAGGAAAAGCAAAATGGCAAAGCAAGACAAGGCAAAAGGGCAAAGCATAACAAGGCAAAGCATGACAAGGCAAGGCAAGGAAAAAGGGTATAGCAAGTCAAGGCAAGGTAAGGCAAAAGGGCAATTCAAGGAAAGGCAAAATGGCAAAGCAAGGCAAGGCAAAAGGACAAAGCAAAGCAACTCAAAAGGGCAAAGCATGACAAGGCAAGGCAAGGAAAAAGGGTATAGCAAGTCAAGGCAAGGTAAGGCAAAAGGGCAATTCCAGGAAAGGCAAAATGGCAAAGCAAGGCAAGGCAAAAGGGCAAAGCAAAGCAAGTCAAAATGGCAAAGTATGACAAGGCAAGGCAAGGAAAAAGGGTATAGCAAGTCAAGGCAAAGTAAGGCAAAAGGGCAATTCAAGGAAAGGCAAAATGGCAAAGCAAGGCAAGGCAAAAAGGCAAAGCATAACAAGGCAAAGCAAGGCAAAAGGGCAAAGCAAGGCAAGGCAAAAGGGCAAAGCAAGGCAAGTCAAAAAGGCAAAGCATGACAAGGCAAGGCAAGGAAAAAGGGTATAGCATGCCAAGGCAAGGTAAGGCAAAAGGGCAATTCAAGGAAAGGCAAAATGGCAAAGCAAGGCAAGGCAAAAGGGCAAAGCAAGGCCAGGCAAAAGTGCAAAGAAAGGCAAGGCAAGGTAAGTCAAAAGGACAAACCATGGCAAGGCCAGGAAAAAGGCCAAAGCAAGGAAAGGCAAGGCAAAAGGGGAAAGCAAGGCAAGGGAAAATGGCAAAGCAAGGCAAGGCAAGGAAAGACAAAAGGGCAAAGCAAGGCAAGGAAAAAGAGCAAAGCATGGCAAGGCAAGGAAAAAGGTCAAAAGAAAGGCAAGGCAAATCAGGGCAAAAGGAGAAAGGAAGGCAAGGCAAGACAAGGCAAAGAGACAAAGCAAGGCAAGGCAAAAGGGCATAGCAAGGCATGGTAAGGCAAAGGGGCAAAGCAAGGCATGGAAAGGCAAAGGCAAGGGAAGGCAAAAGGGTAAAGCAAGGCAAGGAAAGGCAAGGGAAAAGGAGAAAGCAAAGCAAGGCAAGGCAAAAGGATAAGGAAGACACGTCAAGGCAAGGCAAAGATGAAAGCAAGGCAATGCAAGGCAATTCAAAACGGCAAAACAAGGAAAGGCAAGGCAAAAGGGCAAAGCAAAGCAAGTCAAAAGGGCAAAGCATGACAAGGCAAGGCAAGGCAAAAGGGCAAAGCATGACAAGGCAAGGTAAGGCAAAAGGGAAAGCAAGACAAGGCAAAAGGGCAAAGCATAACACGGCAAAGCAAGGCAAAAGGGCAAAGCAAGGCAAGTCAAAAGGGCAAAGCATGACAAGGCAAGGCAAGGAAAAAGGGTATAGCAAGTCAAGGCAAGGTAAGGCAAAAGGGCAATTAAAGGAAAGGCAAAATGGCAAAGCAAGGCAAGGCAAAAGGGCAAAGCATGAAAAGGCAAGGCAAGGAAAAAGGGTATAGCAAGTCAAGGCAAGGTAAGGCAAAAGGGCAATTCAAGGAAAGGCAAAATGGCAAAGCAAGGCAAGGCAAAAGGGCAAAGCATGGCAAGGCAAGGAAAAAGGGCAACTCAATGCAAGGCCAGGCAAAAGGGCAAAGAAAGGCAAGGCAAGGTAAGTCAAAAGGACAAACCATGGCAAGGCCAGGAAAAAGGCCAAAGCAAGGAAAGGCAAGGCAAAAGGGAAAAGCAAGGCAAGGGAAAATGGCAAAGCAAGGCAAGGCAAGGCAAGACAAAAGGGCAAAGCAAGGCAAGGAAAAAGAGCAAAGCATGGCAAGGCAAGGCAAGGCAAAAGGTCAAAAGAAAGGCAAGGCAAATCAGGGCAAAAGGAGAAAGGAAGGCAAGGCAAGACAAGGCAAAGAGGCAAAGCAAGGCAAGGTAAGGCAAGGCAAAAGGGGAAAGCAAAGCAAGGCAAGGCGAAAGGATAAGGAAGACACGTCAAGGCAAGGCAAAGATGAAAGTAAGGCAATGCAAGGAAATTGAAAACGGCAAAACAAGGAAAGGCAAGGCAAAAGGGCAAAGCAAAGCAAGTCAAAACGGCAAAGCATGTCAAGGCAAGGTAAGGCAAAAGGGCAATGCAAGGAAAAGCAAAATGGCAAAGCAAGACAAGGCAAAAGGGAAAGCATAACAAGGCAAAGCAAGGCAAAAGGGCAAAGCAAGACAAGGCAAAAGGGCAAAGCAAGGAAAGTCAAAAGGGCAAAGCATGACAAGGCAAGGCAAGGAAAAAGGGTATAGCAAGTCAAGGCAAGGTAAGGCAAAAGGGCAATTCAAGGAAAGGCAAAATGGCAAAGCAAGGCAAGGCAAAAGGGCAAAGCAAAGCAAGTCAAAATGGCAAAGTATGACAACGCAAGGCAAGGAAAAAGGGTATAGCAAGTCAAGGCAAAGTAAGGCAAAAGGGCAATTCAAGGAAAGGCAAAATGGCAAAGCAAGGCAAGGCAAAAGGGCAAAGCATAACAAGGCAAAGCAAGGCAAAAGGGCAAAGCAAGGCAAGGCAAAAGGGAAAAGCAAGGCAAGTCAAAAGGGCAAAGCATGACAAGGCAAGGCAAGGAAAAAGGGTATAGCAAGTCAAGGCAAGGTAAGGCAAAAGGGCAATTCAAGGAAAGGCAAAATGGCAAAGCAAGGCAAGGCAAAAGGGCAAAGCAAGGCCAGGCAAAAGTGCAAAGAAAGGCAAGGCAAGGTAAGTCAAAAGGACAAACCATGGCAAGGCCAGGAAAAAGGCCAAAGCAAGGAAAGGCAAGGCAAAAGGGGAAAGCAAGGCAAGGGAAAATGGCAAAGCAAGGCAAGGCAAGGAAAGACAAAAGGGCAAAGCAAGGCAAGGAAAAAGAGCAAAGCATGGCAAGGCAAGGCAAAAGGTCAAAAGAAAGGCAAGGCAAATCAGGGCAAAAGGAGAAAGGAAGGCAAGGCAAGACAAGGCAAAGAGACAAAGCAAGGCAAGGCAAAAGGGCATAGCAAGGCAAGGTAAGGCAAAGGGGCAAAGCAAGGCATGGAAAGGCAAAGGCAATGGAAGGCAAAAGGGTAAAGCAAGGCAAGGAAAGGCAAGGGAAAAGGAGAAAGCAAAGCAAGGCAAGGCAAAAGGATAAGGAAGACACGTCAAGGCAAGGCAAAGATGAAAGCAAGGCAATGCAAGGCAATTCAAAACGGCAAAACAAGGAAAGGCAAAGCAAAAGGGCAAAGCAAAGCAAGTCAAAAGGGCAAACCATGACAAGGCAAGGCAAGGCAAAAGGGTAAAGCATGACAAGGCAAGGTAAGGCAAAAGGGCAATGCAAGGAAAGGCAAAATGGCAAAGCAAGACAAGGCAAAAATGGCAAAGCATAACAAGGCAAAGCAAGGCAAAAGGGCAAAGCAAGGCAAGTCAAAAGGGCAAAGCATGACAAGGCAAGGCAAGGAAAAAGGGTATAGCAAGTCAAGGCAAGGTAAGGCAAAAGGGCAATTCAAGGAAAGGCAAAATGGCAAAGCAAGGCAAGGCAAAAGGGCAAAGCATGAAAAGGCAAGGCAAGGAAAAAGGGTATAGCAAGTCAAGGCAAGGTAAGGCAAAAGGGCAATTCAAGGAAAGGCAAAATGGCAAAGCAAGGCAAGGCAAAAGGGCAAAGCATGGCAAGGCAAGGAAAAAGGGCAACTCAATGCAAGGCCAGGCAAAAGGGCAAAGAAAGGCAAGGCAAGGTAAGTCAAAAGGACAAACCATGGCAAGGCCAGGAAAAAGGCCAAAGCAAGGAAAGGCAAGGCAAAAGGGAAAAGCAAGGCAAGGGAAAATGGCAAAGCAAGGCAAGGCAAGGCAAGACAAAAGGGCAAAGCAAGGCAAGGAAAAAGAGCAAAGCATGGCAAGGCAAGGCAAGGCAAAAGGTCAAAAGAAAGGCAAGGCAAATCAGGGCAAAAGGAGAAAGGAAGGCAAGGCAAGACAAGGCAAAGAGGCAAAGCAAGGCAAGGTAAGGCAAGGGAAAAGGGGAAAGCAAAGCAAGGCAAGGCGAAAGGATAAGGAAGACACGTCAAGGCAAGGCAAAGATGAAAGTAAGGCAATGCAAGGAAATTGAAAACGGCAAAACAAGGAAAGGCAAGGCAAAAGGGCAAAGCAAAGCAAGTCAAAAGGGCAAAGCATGACAAGGCAAGGCAAGGCAAAAGGGCAAAGCATGTCAAGGCAAGGCAAGGCAAAAGGGTATAGCAAGTCAAGGCAAGGTAAGGCAAAAGGGCAATGCAAGGAAAAGCAAAATGGCAAAGCAAGACAAGGCAAAAGGGCAAAGCATAACAAGGCAAAGCAAGGCAAAAGGGCAAAGGAAGGCAAGGCAAAAGGGCAAAGCAAGGCAAGTCAAAAGGGCAAAGCATGACAAGGCAAGGCAAGGAAAAAGGGTATAGCAAGTCAAGGCAAGGTAAGGCAAAAGGGCAATTCAAGGAAAGGCAAAATGGCAAAGCAAGGCAAGGCAAAAGGGCAAAGCATGAAAAGGCAAGGCAAGGAAAAAGGATATAGCAAGTCAAGGCAAGGTAAGGCAAAAGGGCAATTCAAGGAAAGACAAAATGGCAAAGAAAGGCAAGGCAAAAGGGCAAAGCATGGCAAGGCAAGGAAAAAGGGCAACTCAATGCAAGGCCAGGCAAAAGGGCAAAGAAAGGCAAGGCAAGGTAAGTCAAAAGGACAAACCAATGCAAGGCCAGGAAAAAGGCCAAAGCAAGGAAAGGCAAGGCAAAAGGGAAAAGCAAGGCAAGGGAAAATGGCAAAGCAAGGCAAGGCAAGGCAAGACAAAAGGGCAAAGCAAGGCAAGGAAAAAGAGCAAAGCATGGCAAGGCAAGGCAAGGCAAAAGGTCAAAAGAAAGGCAAGGCAAATCAGGGCAAAAGGAGAAAGGAAGGCAAGGCAAGACAAGGCAAAGAGGCAAAGCAAGGCAAGGTAAGGCAAGGCAAAAGGGGAAAGCAAAGCAAGGCAAGGCGAAAGGATAAGGAAGACACGTCAAGGCAAGGCAAAGATGAAAGTAAGGCAATGCAAGGAAATTGAAAACGGCAAAACAAGGAAAGGCAAGGCAAAAGGGCAAAGCAAAGCAAGTCAAAAGGGCAAAGCATGTCAAGGCAAGGTAAGGCAAAAGGGCAATGCAAGGAAAAGCAAAATGGCAAAGCAAGACAAGGCAAAAGGGAAAGCATAACAAGGCAAAGCAAGGCAAAAGGGCAAAGCAAGACAAGGCAAAAGGGCAAAGCAAGGAAAGTCAAAAGGGCAAAGCATGACAAGGCAAGGCAAGGAAAAAGGGTATAGCAAGTCAAGGCAAGGTAAGGCAAAAGGGCAATTCAAGGAAAGGCAAAATGGCAAAGCAAGGCAAGGCAAAAGGGCAAAGCAAAGCAAGTCAAAATGGCAAAGTATGACAACGCAAGGCAAGGAAAAAGGGTATAGCAAGTCAAGGCAAAGTAAGGCAAAAGGGCAATTCAAGGAAAGGCAAAATGGCAAAGCAAGGCAAGGCAAAAGGGCAAAGCATAACAAGGCAAAGCAAGGCAAAAGGGCAAAGCAAGGCAAGGCAAAAGGGAAAAGCAAGGCAAGTCAAAAGGGCAAAGCATGACAAGGCAAGGCAAGGAAAAAGGGTATAGCAAGTCAAGGCAAGGTAAGGCAAAAGGGCAATTCAAGGAAAGGCAAAATGGCAAAGCAAGGCAAGGCAAAAGGGCAAAGCAAGGCCAGGCAAAAGTGCAAAGAAAGGCAAGGCAAGGTAAGTCAAAAGGACAAACCATGGCAAGGCCAGGAAAAAGGCCAAAGCAAGGAAAGGCAAGGCAAAAGGGGAAAGCAAGGCAAGGGAAAATGGCAAAGCAAGAAAAGGCAAGGAAAGACAAAAGGGCAAAGCATGACAAGGCAAGGTAAGGCAAAAGGGAAAGCAAGACAAGGCAAAAGGGCAAAGCATAACACGGCAAAGCAAGGCAAAAGGGCAAAGCAAGGCAAGTCAAAAGGGCAAAGCATGACAAGGCAAGGCAAGGAAAAAGGGTATAGCAAGTCAAGGCAAGGTAAGGCAAAAGGGCAATTAAAGGAAAGGCAAAATGGCAAAGCAAGGCAAGGCAAAAGGGCAAAGCATGAAAAGGCAAGGCAAGGAAAAAGGGTATAGCAAGTCAAGGCAAGGTAAGGCAAAAGGGCAATTCAAGGAAAGGCAAAATGGCAAAGCAAGGCAAGGCAAAAGGGCAAAGCATGGCAAGGCAAGGAAAAAGGGCAACTCAATGCAAGGCCAGGCAAAAGGGCAAAGAAAGGCAAGGCAAGGTAAGTCAAAAGGACAAACCATGGCAAGGCCAGGAAAAAGGCCAAAGCAAGGAAAGGCAAGGCAAAAGGGAAAAGCAAGGCAAGGGAAAATGGCAAAGCAAGGCAAGGCAAGGCAAGACAAAAGGGCAAAGCAAGGCAAGGAAAAAGAGCAAAGCATGGCAAGGCAAGGCAAGGCAAAAGGTCAAAAGAAAGGCAAGGCAAATCAGGGCAAAAGGAGAAAGGAAGGCAAGGCAAGACAAGGCAAAGAGGCAAAGCAAGGCAAGGTAAGGCAAGGCAAAAGGGGAAAGCAAAGCAAGGCAAGGCGAAAGGATAAGGAAGACACGTCAAGGCAAGGCAAAGATGAAAGTAAGGCAATGCAAGGAAATTGAAAACGGCAAAACAAGGAAAGGCAAGGCAAAAGGGCAAAGCAAAGCAAGTCAAAACGGCAAAGCATGTCAAGGCAAGGTAAGGCAAAAGGGCAATGCAAGGAAAAGCAAAATGGCAAAGCAAGACAAGGCAAAAGGGAAAGCATAACAAGGCAAAGCAAGGCAAAAGGGCAAAGCAAGACAAGGCAAAAGGGCAAAGCAAGGAAAGTCAAAAGGGCAAAGCATGACAAGGCAAGGCAAGGAAAAAGGGTATAGCAAGTCAAGGCAAGGTAAGGCAAAAGGGCAATTCAAGGAAAGGCAAAATGGCAAAGCAAGGCAAGGCAAAAGGGCAAAGCAAAGCAAGTCAAAATGGCAAAGTATGACAACGCAAGGCAAGGAAAAAGGGTATAGCAAGTCAAGGCAAAGTAAGGCAAAAGGGCAATTCAAGGAAAGGCAAAATGGCAAAGCAAGGCAAGGCAAAAGGGCAAAGCATAACAAGGCAAAGCAAGGCAAAAGGGCAAAGCAAGGCAAGGCAAAAGGGAAAAGCAAGGCAAGTCAAAAGGGCAAAGCATGACAAGGCAAGGCAAGGAAAAAGGGTATAGCAAGTCAAGGCAAGGTAAGGCAAAAGGGCAATTCAAGGAAAGGCAAAATGGCAAAGCAAGGCAAGGCAAAAGGGCAAAGCAAGGCCAGGCAAAAGTGCAAAGAAAGGCAAGGCAAGGTAAGTCAAAAGGACAAACCATGGCAAGGCCAGGAAAAAGGCCAAAGCAAGGAAAGGCAAGGCAAAAGGGGAAAGCAAGGCAAGGGAAAATGGCAAAGCAAGGCAAGGCAAGGAAAGACAAAAGGGCAAAGCAAGGCAAGGAAAAAGAGCAAAGCATGGCAAGGCAAGGCAAAAGGTCAAAAGAAAGGCAAGGCAAATCAGGGCAAAAGGAGAAAGGAAGGCAAGGCAAGACAAGGCAAAGAGACAAAGCAAGGCAAGGCAAAAGGGCATAGCAAGGCAAGGTAAGGCAAAGGGGCAAAGCAAGGCATGGAAAGGCAAAGGCAATGGAAGGCAAAAGGGTAAAGCAAGGCAAGGAAAGGCAAGGGAAAAGGAGAAAGCAAAGCAAGGCAAGGCAAAAGGATAAGGAAGACACGTCAAGGCAAGGCAAAGATGAAAGCAAGGCAATGCAAGGCAATTCAAAACGGCAAAACAAGGAAAGGCAAAGCAAAAGGGCAAAGCAAAGCAAGTCAAAAGGGCAAACCATGACAAGGCAAGGCAAGGCAAAAGGGTAAAGCATGACAAGGCAAGGTAAGGCAAAAGGGCAATGCAAGGAAAGGCAAAATGGCAAAGCAAGACAAGGCAAAAATGGCAAAGCATAACAAGGCAAAGCAAGGCAAAAGGGCAAAGCAAGGCAAGTCAAAAGGGCAAAGCATGACAAGGCAAGGCAAGGAAAAAGGGTATAGCAAGTCAAGGCAAGGTAAGGCAAAAGGGCAATTCAAGGAAAGGCAAAATGGCAAAGCAAGGCAAGGCAAAAGGGCAAAGCATGAAAAGGCAAGGCAAGGAAAAAGGGTATAGCAAGTCAAGGCAAGGTAAGGCAAAAGGGCAATTCAAGGAAAGGCAAAATGGCAAAGCAAGGCAAGGCAAAAGGGCAAAGCATGGCAAGGCAAGGAAAAAGGGCAACTCAATGCAAGGCCAGGCAAAAGGGCAAAGAAAGGCAAGGCAAGGTAAGTCAAAAGGACAAACCATGGCAAGGCCAGGAAAAAGGCCAAAGCAAGGAAAGGCAAGGCAAAAGGGAAAAGCAAGGCAAGGGAAAATGGCAAAGCAAGGCAAGGCAAGGCAAGACAAAAGGGCAAAGCAAGGCAAGGAAAAAGAGCAAAGCATGGCAAGGCAAGGCAAGGCAAAAGGTCAAAAGAAAGGCAAGGCAAATCAGGGCAAAAGGAGAAAGGAAGGCAAGGCAAGACAAGGCAAAGAGGCAAAGCAAGGCAAGGTAAGGCAAGGGAAAAGGGGAAAGCAAAGCAAGGCAAGGCGAAAGGATAAGGAAGACACGTCAAGGCAAGGCAAAGATGAAAGTAAGGCAATGCAAGGAAATTGAAAACGGCAAAACAAGGAAAGGCAAGGCAAAAGGGCAAAGCAAAGCAAGTCAAAAGGGCAAAGCATGACAAGGCAAGGCAAGGCAAAAGGGCAAAGCATGTCAAGGCAAGGCAAGGCAAAAGGGTATAGCAAGTCAAGGCAAGGTAAGGCAAAAGGGCAATGCAAGGAAAAGCAAAATGGCAAAGCAAGACAAGGCAAAAGGGCAAAGCATAACAAGGCAAAGCAAGGCAAAAGGGCAAAGGAAGGCAAGGCAAAAGGGCAAAGCAAGGCAAGTCAAAAGGGCAAAGCATGACAAGGCAAGGCAAGGAAAAAGGGTATAGCAAGTCAAGGCAAGGTAAGGCAAAAGGGCAATTCAAGGAAAGGCAAAATGGCAAAGCAAGGCAAGGCAAAAGGGCAAAGCATGAAAAGGCAAGGCAAGGAAAAAGGATATAGCAAGTCAAGGCAAGGTAAGGCAAAAGGGCAATTCAAGGAAAGACAAAATGGCAAAGAAAGGCAAGGCAAAAGGGCAAAGCATGGCAAGGCAAGGAAAAAGGGCAACTCAATGCAAGGCCAGGCAAAAGGGCAAAGAAAGGCAAGGCAAGGTAAGTCAAAAGGACAAACCAATGCAAGGCCAGGAAAAAGGCCAAAGCAAGGAAAGGCAAGGCAAAAGGGAAAAGCAAGGCAAGGGAAAATGGCAAAGCAAGGCAAGGCAAGGCAAGACAAAAGGGCAAAGCAAGGCAAGGAAAAAGAGCAAAGCATGGCAAGGCAAGGCAAGGCAAAAGGTCAAAAGAAAGGCAAGGCAAATCAGGGCAAAAGGAGAAAGGAAGGCAAGGCAAGACAAGGCAAAGAGGCAAAGCAAGGCAAGGTAAGGCAAGGCAAAAGGGGAAAGCAAAGCAAGGCAAGGCGAAAGGATAAGGAAGACACGTCAAGGCAAGGCAAAGATGAAAGTAAGGCAATGCAAGGAAATTGAAAACGGCAAAACAAGGAAAGGCAAGGCAAAAGGGCAAAGCAAAGCAAGTCAAAAGGGCAAAGCATGTCAAGGCAAGGTAAGGCAAAAGGGCAATGCAAGGAAAAGCAAAATGGCAAAGCAAGACAAGGCAAAAGGGAAAGCATAACAAGGCAAAGCAAGGCAAAAGGGCAAAGCAAGACAAGGCAAAAGGGCAAAGCAAGGAAAGTCAAAAGGGCAAAGCATGACAAGGCAAGGCAAGGAAAAAGGGTATAGCAAGTCAAGGCAAGGTAAGGCAAAAGGGCAATTCAAGGAAAGGCAAAATGGCAAAGCAAGGCAAGGCAAAAGGGCAAAGCAAAGCAAGTCAAAATGGCAAAGTATGACAACGCAAGGCAAGGAAAAAGGGTATAGCAAGTCAAGGCAAAGTAAGGCAAAAGGGCAATTCAAGGAAAGGCAAAATGGCAAAGCAAGGCAAGGCAAAAGGGCAAAGCATAACAAGGCAAAGCAAGGCAAAAGGGCAAAGCAAGGCAAGGCAAAAGGGAAAAGCAAGGCAAGTCAAAAGGGCAAAGCATGACAAGGCAAGGCAAGGAAAAAGGGTATAGCAAGTCAAGGCAAGGTAAGGCAAAAGGGCAATTCAAGGAAAGGCAAAATGGCAAAGCAAGGCAAGGCAAAAGGGCAAAGCAAGGCCAGGCAAAAGTGCAAAGAAAGGCAAGGCAAGGTAAGTCAAAAGGACAAACCATGGCAAGGCCAGGAAAAAGGCCAAAGCAAGGAAAGGCAAGGCAAAAGGGGAAAGCAAGGCAAGGGAAAATGGCAAAGCAAGAAAAGGCAAGGAAAGACAAAAGGGCAAAGCATGACAAGGCAAGGTAAGGCAAAAGGGAAAGCAAGACAAGGCAAAAGGGCAAAGCATAACACGGCAAAGCAAGGCAAAAGGGCAAAGCAAGGCAAGTCAAAAGGGCAAAGCATGACAAGGCAAGGCAAGGAAAAAGGGTATAGCAAGTCAAGGCAAGGTAAGGCAAAAGGGCAATTAAAGGAAAGGCAAAATGGCAAAGCAAGGCAAGGCAAAAGGGCAAAGCATGAAAAGGCAAGGCAAGGAAAAAGGGTATAGCAAGTCAAGGCAAGGTAAGGCAAAAGGGCAATTCAAGGAAAGGCAAAATGGCAAAGCAAGGCAAGGCAAAAGGGCAAAGCATGGCAAGGCAAGGAAAAAGGGCAACTCAATGCAAGGCCAGGCAAAAGGGCAAAGAAAGGCAAGGCAAGGTAAGTCAAAAGGACAAACCATGGCAAGGCCAGGAAAAAGGCCAAAGCAAGGAAAGGCAAGGCAAAAGGGAAAAGCAAGGCAAGGGAAAATGGCAAAGCAAGGCAAGGCAAGGCAAGACAAAAGGGCAAAGCAAGGCAAGGAAAAAGAGCAAAGCATGGCAAGGCAAGGCAAGGCAAAAGGTCAAAAGAAAGGCAAGGCAAATCAGGGCAAAAGGAGAAAGGAAGGCAAGGCAAGACAAGGCAAAGAGGCAAAGCAAGGCAAGGTAAGGCAAGGCAAAAGGGGAAAGCAAAGCAAGGCAAGGCGAAAGGATAAGGAAGACACGTCAAGGCAAGGCAAAGATGAAAGTAAGGCAATGCAAGGAAATTGAAAACGGCAAAACAAGGAAAGGCAAGGCAAAAGGGCAAAGCAAAGCAAGTCAAAACGGCAAAGCATGTCAAGGCAAGGTAAGGCAAAAGGGCAATGCAAGGAAAAGCAAAATGGCAAAGCAAGACAAGGCAAAAGGGAAAGCATAACAAGGCAAAGCAAGGCAAAAGGGCAAAGCAAGACAAGGCAAAAGGGCAAAGCAAGGAAAGTCAAAAGGGCAAAGCATGACAAGGCAAGGCAAGGAAAAAGGGTATAGCAAGTCAAGGCAAGGTAAGGCAAAAGGGCAATTCAAGGAAAGGCAAAATGGCAAAGCAAGGCAAGGCAAAAGGGCAAAGCAAAGCAAGTCAAAATGGCAAAGTATGACAACGCAAGGCAAGGAAAAAGGGTATAGCAAGTCAAGGCAAAGTAAGGCAAAAGGGCAATTCAAGGAAAGGCAAAATGGCAAAGCAAGGCAAGGCAAAAGGGCAAAGCATAACAAGGCAAAGCAAGGCAAAAGGGCAAAGCAAGGCAAGGCAAAAGGGAAAAGCAAGGCAAGTCAAAAGGGCAAAGCATGACAAGGCAAGGCAAGGAAAAAGGGTATAGCAAGTCAAGGCAAGGTAAGGCAAAAGGGCAATTCAAGGAAAGGCAAAATGGCAAAGCAAGGCAAGGCAAAAGGGCAAAGCAAGGCCAGGCAAAAGTGCAAAGAAAGGCAAGGCAAGGTAAGTCAAAAGGACAAACCATGGCAAGGCCAGGAAAAAGGCCAAAGCAAGGAAAGGCAAGGCAAAAGGGGAAAGCAAGGCAAGGGAAAATGGCAAAGCAAGGCAAGGCAAGGAAAGACAAAAGGGCAAAGCAAGGCAAGGAAAAAGAGCAAAGCATGGCAAGGCAAGGCAAAAGGTCAAAAGAAAGGCAAGGCAAATCAGGGCAAAAGGAGAAAGGAAGGCAAGGCAAGACAAGGCAAAGAGACAAAGCAAGGCAAGGCAAAAGGGCATAGCAAGGCAAGGTAAGGCAAAGGGGCAAAGCAAGGCATGGAAAGGCAAAGGCAATGGAAGGCAAAAGGGTAAAGCAAGGCAAGGAAAGGCAAGGGAAAAGGAGAAAGCAAAGCAAGGCAAGGCAAAAGGATAAGGAAGACACGTCAAGGCAAGGCAAAGATGAAAGCAAGGCAATGCAAGGCAATTCAAAACGGCAAAACAAGGAAAGGCAAAGCAAAAGGGCAAAGCAAAGCAAGTCAAAAGGGCAAACCATGACAAGGCAAGGCAAGGCAAAAGGGTAAAGCATGACAAGGCAAGGTAAGGCAAAAGGGCAATGCAAGGAAAGGCAAAATGGCAAAGCAAGACAAGGCAAAAATGGCAAAGCATAACAAGGCAAAGCAAGGCAAAAGGGCAAAGCAAGGCAAGTCAAAAGGGCAAAGCATGACAAGGCAAGGCAAGGAAAAAGGGTATAGCAAGTCAAGGCAAGGTAAGGCAAAAGGGCAATTCAAGGAAAGGCAAAATGGCAAAGCAAGGCAAGGCAAAAGGGCAAAGCATGAAAAGGCAAGGCAAGGAAAAAGGGTATAGCAAGTCAAGGCAAGGTAAGGCAAAAGGGCAATTCAAGGAAAGGCAAAATGGCAAAGCAAGGCAAGGCAAAAGGGCAAAGCATGGCAAGGCAAGGAAAAAGGGCAACTCAATGCAAGGCCAGGCAAAAGGGCAAAGAAAGGCAAGGCAAGGTAAGTCAAAAGGACAAACCATGGCAAGGCCAGGAAAAAGGCCAAAGCAAGGAAAGGCAAGGCAAAAGGGAAAAGCAAGGCAAGGGAAAATGGCAAAGCAAGGCAAGGCAAGGCAAGACAAAAGGGCAAAGCAAGGCAAGGAAAAAGAGCAAAGCATGGCAAGGCAAGGCAAGGCAAAAGGTCAAAAGAAAGGCAAGGCAAATCAGGGCAAAAGGAGAAAGGAAGGCAAGGCAAGACAAGGCAAAGAGGCAAAGCAAGGCAAGGTAAGGCAAGGGAAAAGGGGAAAGCAAAGCAAGGCAAGGCGAAAGGATAAGGAAGACACGTCAAGGCAAGGCAAAGATGAAAGTAAGGCAATGCAAGGAAATTGAAAACGGCAAAACAAGGAAAGGCAAGGCAAAAGGGCAAAGCAAAGCAAGTCAAAAGGGCAAAGCATGACAAGGCAAGGCAAGGCAAAAGGGCAAAGCATGTCAAGGCAAGGCAAGGCAAAAGGGTATAGCAAGTCAAGGCAAGGTAAGGCAAAAGGGCAATGCAAGGAAAAGCAAAATGGCAAAGCAAGACAAGGCAAAAGGGCAAAGCATAACAAGGCAAAGCAAGGCAAAAGGGCAAAGGAAGGCAAGGCAAAAGGGCAAAGCAAGGCAAGTCAAAAGGGCAAAGCATGACAAGGCAAGGCAAGGAAAAAGGGTATAGCAAGTCAAGGCAAGGTAAGGCAAAAGGGCAATTCAAGGAAAGGCAAAATGGCAAAGCAAGGCAAGGCAAAAGGGCAAAGCATGAAAAGGCAAGGCAAGGAAAAAGGATATAGCAAGTCAAGGCAAGGTAAGGCAAAAGGGCAATTCAAGGAAAGACAAAATGGCAAAGAAAGGCAAGGCAAAAGGGCAAAGCATGGCAAGGCAAGGAAAAAGGGCAACTCAATGCAAGGCCAGGCAAAAGGGCAAAGAAAGGCAAGGCAAGGTAAGTCAAAAGGACAAACCAATGCAAGGCCAGGAAAAAGGCCAAAGCAAGGAAAGGCAAGGCAAAAGGGAAAAGCAAGGCAAGGGAAAATGGCAAAGCAAGGCAAGGCAAGGCAAGACAAAAGGGCAAAGCAAGGCAAGGAAAAAGAGCAAAGCATGGCAAGGCAAGGCAAGGCAAAAGGTCAAAAGAAAGGCAAGGCAAATCAGGGCAAAAGGAGAAAGGAAGGCAAGGCAAGACAAGGCAAAGAGGCAAAGCAAGGCAAGGTAAGGCAAGGCAAAAGGGGAAAGCAAAGCAAGGCAAGGCGAAAGGATAAGGAAGACACGTCAAGGCAAGGCAAAGATGAAAGTAAGGCAATGCAAGGAAATTGAAAACGGCAAAACAAGGAAAGGCAAGGCAAAAGGGCAAAGCAAAGCAAGTCAAAAGGGCAAAGCATGTCAAGGCAAGGTAAGGCAAAAGGGCAATGCAAGGAAAAGCAAAATGGCAAAGCAAGACAAGGCAAAAGGGAAAGCATAACAAGGCAAAGCAAGGCAAAAGGGCAAAGCAAGACAAGGCAAAAGGGCAAAGCAAGGAAAGTCAAAAGGGCAAAGCATGACAAGGCAAGGCAAGGAAAAAGGGTATAGCAAGTCAAGGCAAGGTAAGGCAAAAGGGCAATTCAAGGAAAGGCAAAATGGCAAAGCAAGGCAAGGCAAAAGGGCAAAGCAAAGCAAGTCAAAATGGCAAAGTATGACAACGCAAGGCAAGGAAAAAGGGTATAGCAAGTCAAGGCAAAGTAAGGCAAAAGGGCAATTCAAGGAAAGGCAAAATGGCAAAGCAAGGCAAGGCAAAAGGGCAAAGCATAACAAGGCAAAGCAAGGCAAAAGGGCAAAGCAAGGCAAGGCAAAAGGGAAAAGCAAGGCAAGTCAAAAGGGCAAAGCATGACAAGGCAAGGCAAGGAAAAAGGGTATAGCAAGTCAAGGCAAGGTAAGGCAAAAGGGCAATTCAAGGAAAGGCAAAATGGCAAAGCAAGGCAAGGCAAAAGGGCAAAGCAAGGCCAGGCAAAAGTGCAAAGAAAGGCAAGGCAAGGTAAGTCAAAAGGACAAACCATGGCAAGGCCAGGAAAAAGGCCAAAGCAAGGAAAGGCAAGGCAAAAGGGGAAAGCAAGGCAAGGGAAAATGGCAAAGCAAGAAAAGGCAAGGAAAGACAAAAGGGCAAAGCAAGGCAAGGAAAAAGAGCAAAGCATGGCAAGGCAAGGCAAAAGGTCAAAAGAAAGGCAAGGCAAATCAGGGCAAAAGGAGAAAGGAAGGCAAGGCAAGACAAGGCAAAGAGACAAAGCAAGGCAAGGCAAAAGGGCATAGCAAGGCAAGGTAAGGCAAAGGGGCAAAGCAAGGCATGGAAAGGCAAAGGCAAGGGAAGGCAAAAGGGTAAAGCAAGGCAAGGAAAGGCAAGGGAAAAGGAGAAAGCAAAGCAAGGCAAGGCAAAAGGATAAGGAAGACACGTCAAGGCAAGGCAAAGATGAAAGCAAGGCAATGCAAGGCAATTCAAAACGGCAAAACAAGGAAAGGCAAGGCAAAAGGGCAAAGCAAAGCAAGTCAAAAGGGCAAAGCATGACAAGGCAAGCAAGGCAAAAGGGCAAAGCATGACAAGGCAAGGTAAGGCAAAAGGGAAAGCAAGACAAGGCAAAAGGGCAAAGCATAACAAGGCAAAGCAAGGCAAAAGGGCAAAGCAAGGCAAGTCAAAAGGGCAAAGCATGACAAGGCAAGGCAAGGAAAAAGGGTATAGCAAGTCAAGGCAAGGTAAGGCAAAAGGGCAATTAAAGGAAAGGCAAAATGGCAAAGCAAGGCAAGGCAAAAGGGCAAAGCATGAAAAGACAAGGCAAGGAAAAAGGGTATAGCAAGTCAAGGCAAGGTAAGGCAAAAGGGCAATTCAAGGAAAGACAAAATGGCAAAGCAAGGCAAGGCAAAAGGGCAAAGCATGGCAAGGCAAGGAAAAAGGGCAACTCAATGCAAGGCCAGGCAAAAGGGCAAAGAAAGGCAAGGCAAGGTAAGTCAAAAGGACAAACCAATGCAAGGCCAGGAAAAAGGCCAAAGCAAGGAAAGGCAAGGCAAAAGGGAAAAGCAAGGCAAGGGAAAATGGCAAAGCAAGGCAAGGCAAGGCAAGACAAAAGGGCAAAGCAAGGCAAGGAATAAGAGCAAAGCATGGCAAGGCAAGGCAAGGCAAAAGGTCAAAAGAAAGGCAAGGCAAATCAGGGCAAAAGGGGAAAGGAAGGCAAGGCAAAGGCAAGGGAAGGCAAAGCAAGGCAAGGTAAGGCAAGGCAAAAGGGGAAAGCAAAGCAAGGCAAGGCGAAAGGATAAGGAAGACACGTCAAGGCAAGGCAAAGATGAAAGTAAGGCAATGCAAGGAAATTGAAAACGGCAAAACAAGGAAAGGCAAGGCAAAAGGGCAAAGCAAAGCAAGTCAAAACGGCAAAGCATGTCAAGGCAAGGTAAGGCAAAAGGGCAATGCAAGGAAAAGCAAAATGGCAAAGCAAGACAAGGCAAAAGGGAAAGCATAACAAGGCAAAGCAAGGCAAAAGGGCAAAGCAAGACAAGGCAAAAGGGCAAAGCAAGGAAAGTCAAAAGGGCAAAGCATGACAAGGCAAGGCAAGGAAAAAGGGTATAGCAAGTCAAGGCAAGGTAAGGCAAAAGGGCAATTCAAGGAAAGGCAAAATGGCAAAGCAAGGCAAGGCAAAAGGGCAAAGCAAAGCAAGTCAAAATGGCAAAGTATGACAACGCAAGGCAAGGAAAAAGGGTATAGCAAGTCAAGGCAAAGTAAGGCAAAAGGGCAATTCAAGGAAAGGCAAAATGGCAAAGCAAGGCAAGGCAAAAGGGCAAAGCATAACAAGGCAAAGCAAGGCAAAAGGGCAAAGCAAGGCAAGGCAAAAGGGAAAAGCAAGGCAAGTCAAAAGGGCAAAGCATGACAAGGCAAGGCAAGGAAAAAGGGTATAGCAAGTCAAGGCAAGGTAAGGCAAAAGGGCAATTCAAGGAAAGGCAAAATGGCAAAGCAAGGCAAGGCAAAAGGGCAAAGCAAGGCCAGGCAAAAGTGCAAAGAAAGGCAAGGCAAGGTAAGTCAAAAGGACAAACCATGGCAAGGCCAGGAAAAAGGCCAAAGCAAGGAAAGGCAAGGCAAAAGGGGAAAGCAAGGCAAGGGAAAATGGCAAAGCAAGGCAAGGCAAGGAAAGACAAAAGGGCAAAGCAAGGCAAGGAAAAAGAGCAAAGCATGGCAAGGCAAGGCAAAAGGTCAAAAGAAAGGCAAGGCAAATCAGGGCAAAAGGAGAAAGGAAGGCAAGGCAAGACAAGGCAAAGAGACAAAGCAAGGCAAGGCAAAAGGGCATAGCAAGGCAAGGTAAGGCAAAGGGGCAAAGCAAGGCATGGAAAGGCAAAGGCAATGGAAGGCAAAAGGGTAAAGCAAGGCAAGGAAAGGCAAGGGAAAAGGAGAAAGCAAAGCAAGGCAAGGCAAAAGGATAAGGAAGACACGTCAAGGCAAGGCAAAGATGAAAGCAAGGCAATGCAAGGCAATTCAAAACGGCAAAACAAGGAAAGGCAAAGCAAAAGGGCAAAGCAAAGCAAGTCAAAAGGGCAAACCATGACAAGGCAAGGCAAGGCAAAAGGGTAAAGCATGACAAGGCAAGGTAAGGCAAAAGGGCAATGCAAGGAAAGGCAAAATGGCAAAGCAAGACAAGGCAAAAATGGCAAAGCATAACAAGGCAAAGCAAGGCAAAAGGGCAAAGCAAGGCAAGTCAAAAGGGCAAAGCATGACAAGGCAAGGCAAGGAAAAAGGGTATAGCAAGTCAAGGCAAGGTAAGGCAAAAGGGCAATTCAAGGAAAGGCAAAATGGCAAAGCAAGGCAAGGCAAAAGGGCAAAGCATGAAAAGGCAAGGCAAGGAAAAAGGGTATAGCAAGTCAAGGCAAGGTAAGGCAAAAGGGCAATTCAAGGAAAGGCAAAATGGCAAAGCAAGGCAAGGCAAAAGGGCAAAGCATGGCAAGGCAAGGAAAAAGGGCAACTCAATGCAAGGCCAGGCAAAAGGGCAAAGAAAGGCAAGGCAAGGTAAGTCAAAAGGACAAACCAATGCAAGGCCAGGAAAAAGGCCAAAGCAAGGAAAGGCAAGGCAAAAGGGAAAAGCAAGGCAAGGGAAAATGGCAAAGCAAGGCAAGGCAAGGCAAGACAAAAGGGCAAAGCAAGGCAAGGAATAAGAGCAAAGCATGGCAAGGCAAGGCAAGGCAAAAGGTCAAAAGAAAGGCAAGGCAAATCAGGGCAAAAGGGGAAAGGAAGGCAAGGCAAAGGCAAGGGAAGGCAAAGCAAGGCAAGGTAAGGCAAGGCAAAAGGGGAAAGCAAAGCAAGGCAAGGCGAAAGGATAAGGAAGACACGTCAAGGCAAGGCAAAGATGAAAGTAAGGCAATGCAAGGAAATTGAAAACGGCAAAACAAGGAAAGGCAAGGCAAAAGGGCAAAGCAAAGCAAGTCAAAACGGCAAAGCATGTCAAGGCAAGGTAAGGCAAAAGGGCAATGCAAGGAAAAGCAAAATGGCAAAGCAAGACAAGGCAAAAGGGAAAGCATAACAAGGCAAAGCAAGGCAAAAGGGCAAAGCAAGACAAGGCAAAAGGGCAAAGCAAGGAAAGTCAAAAGGGCAAAGCATGACAAGGCAAGGCAAGGAAAAAGGGTATAGCAAGTCAAGGCAAGGTAAGGCAAAAGGGCAATTCAAGGAAAGGCAAAATGGCAAAGCAAGGCAAGGCAAAAGGGCAAAGCAAAGCAAGTCAAAATGGCAAAGTATGACAACGCAAGGCAAGGAAAAAGGGTATAGCAAGTCAAGGCAAAGTAAGGCAAAAGGGCAATTCAAGGAAAGGCAAAATGGCAAAGCAAGGCAAGGCAAAAGGGCAAAGCATAACAAGGCAAAGCAAGGCAAAAGGGCAAAGCAAGGCAAGGCAAAAGGGAAAAGCAAGGCAAGTCAAAAGGGCAAAGCATGACAAGGCAAGGCAAGGAAAAAGGGTATAGCAAGTCAAGGCAAGGTAAGGCAAAAGGGCAATTCAAGGAAAGGCAAAATGGCAAAGCAAGGCAAGGCAAAAGGGCAAAGCAAGGCCAGGCAAAAGTGCAAAGAAAGGCAAGGCAAGGTAAGTCAAAAGGACAAACCATGGCAAGGCCAGGAAAAAGGCCAAAGCAAGGAAAGGCAAGGCAAAAGGGGAAAGCAAGGCAAGGGAAAATGGCAAAGCAAGGCAAGGCAAGGAAAGACAAAAGGGCAAAGCAAGGCAAGGAAAAAGAGCAAAGCATGGCAAGGCAAGGCAAAAGGTCAAAAGAAAGGCAAGGCAAATCAGGGCAAAAGGAGAAAGGAAGGCAAGGCAAGACAAGGCAAAGAGACAAAGCAAGGCAAGGCAAAAGGGCATAGCAAGGCAAGGTAAGGCAAAGGGGCAAAGCAAGGCATGGAAAGGCAAAGGCAATGGAAGGCAAAAGGGTAAAGCAAGGCAAGGAAAGGCAAGGGAAAAGGAGAAAGCAAAGCAAGGCAAGGCAAAAGCATAAGGAAGACACGTCAAGGCAAGGCAAAGATGAAAGCAAGGCAATGCAAGGCAATTCAAAACGGCAAAACAAGGAAAGGCAAAGCAAAAGGGCAAAGCAAAGCAAGTCAAAAGGGCAAACCATGACAAGGCAAGGCAAGGCAAAAGGGTAAAGCATGACAAGGCAAGGTAAGGCAAAAGGGCAATGCAAGGAAAGGCAAAATGGCAAAGCAAGACAAGGCAAAAATGGCAAAGCATAACAAGGCAAAGCAAGGCAAAAGGGCAAAGCAAGGCAAGGCAAAAGGGCAAAGCATGAAAAGGCAAGGCAAGGAAAAAGGGTATAGCAAGTCAAGGCAAGGTAAGGCAAAAGGGCAATTCAAGGAAAGACAAAATGGCAAAGCAAGGCAAGGCAAAAGGGCAAAGCATGGCAAGGCAAGGAAAAAGGGCAACTCAATGCAAGGCCAGGCAAAAGGGCAAAGAAAGGCAAGGCAAGGTAAGTCAAAAGGACAAACCATGGCAAGGCCAGGAAAAAGGCCAAAGCAAGGAAAGGCAAGGCAAAAGGGAAAAGCAAGGCAAGGGAAAATGGCAAAGCAAGGCAAGGCAAGGCAAGACAAAAGGGCAAAGCAAGGCAAGGAAAAAGAGCAAAGCATGGCAAGGCAAGGCAAGGCAAAAGGTCAAAAGAAAGGCAAGGCAAATCAGGGCAAAAGGAGAAAGGAAGGCAAGGCAAGACAAGGCAAAGAGGCAAAGCAAGGCAAGGTAAGGCAAGGGAAAAGGGGAAAGCAAAGCAAGGCAAGGCGAAAGGATAAGGAAGACACGTCAAGGCAAGGCAAAGATGAAAGTAAGGCAATGCAAGGAAATTGAAAACGGCAAAACAAGGAAAGGCAAGGCAAAAGGGCAAAGCAAAGCAAGTCAAAAGGGCAAAGCATGACAAGGCAAGGCAAGGCAAAAGGGCAAAGCATGTCAAGGCAAGGCAAGGCAAAAGGGTATAGCAAGTCAAGGCAAGGTAAGGCAAAAGGGCAATGCAAGGAAAAGCAAAATGGCAAAGCAAGACAAGGCAAAAGGGCAAAGCATAACAAGGCAAAGCAAGGCAAAAGGGCAAAGGAAGGCAAGGCAAAAGGGCAAAGCAAGGCAAGTCAAAAGGGCAAAGCATGACAAGGCAAGGCAAGGAAAAAGGGTATAGCAAGTCAAGGCAAGGTAAGGCAAAAGGGCAATTCAAGGAAAGGCAAAATGGCAAAGCAAGGCAAGGCAAAAGGGCAAAGCAAAGCAAGTCAAAATGGCAAAGTATGACAAGGCAAGGCAAGGAAAAAGGGTATAGCAAGTCAAGGCAAAGTAAGGCAAAAGGGCAATTCAAGGAAAGGCAAAATGGCAAAGCAAGGCAAGGCAAAAGGGCAAAGCAAAGGAAGTCAAAAGGGCAAACCATGACAAGGCAAGGCAAGGCAAAAGGGCAAAGCATGACAAGGCAAGGTAAGGCAAAAGGGCAATGCAAGGAAAGGCAAAATGGCAAAGCAAGACAAGGCAAAAATGGCAAAGCATAACAAGGCAAAGCAAGGCAAAAGGGCAAAGCAAGGCAAGTCAAAAGGGCAAAGCATGACAAGGCAAGGCAAGGAAAAAGGGTATAGCAAGTCAAGGCAAGGTAAGGCAAAAGGGCAATTCAAGGAAAGGCAAAATGGCAAAGCAAGGCAAGGCAAAAGGGCAAAGCATGAAAAGGCAAGGCAAGGAAAAAGGGTATAGCAAGTCAAGGCAAGGTAAGGCAAAAGGGCAATTCAAGGAAAGGCAAAATGGCAAAGCAAGGCAAGGCAAAAGGGCAAAGCATGGCAAGGCAAGGAAAAAGGGCAACTCAATGCAAGGCCAGGCAAAAGGGCAAAGAAAGGCAAGGCAAGGTAAGTCAAAAGGACAAACCAATGCAAGGCCAGGAAAAAGGCCAAAGCAAGGAAAGGCAAGGCAAAAGGGAAAAGCAAGGCAAGGGAAAATGGCAAAGCAAGGCAAGGCAAGGCAAGACAAAAGGGCAAAGCAAGGCAAGGAATAAGAGCAAAGCATGGCAAGGCAAGGCAAGGCAAAAGGTCAAAAGAAAGGCAAGGCAAATCAGGGCAAAAGGGGAAAGGAAGGCAAGGCAAAGGCAAGGGAAGGCAAAGCAAGGCAAGGTAAGGCAAGGCAAAAGGGGAAAGCAAAGCAAGGCAAGGCGAAAGGATAAGGAAGACACGTCAAGGCAAGGCAAAGATGAAAGTAAGGCAATGCAAGGAAATTGAAAACGGCAAAACAAGGAAAGGCAAGGCAAAAGGGCAAAGCAAAGCAAGTCAAAACGGCAAAGCATGTCAAGGCAAGGTAAGGCAAAAGGGCAATGCAAGGAAAAGCAAAATGGCAAAGCAAGACAAGGCAAAAGGGAAAGCATAACAAGGCAAAGCAAGGCAAAAGGGCAAAGCAAGACAAGGCAAAAGGGCAAAGCAAGGAAAGTCAAAAGGGCAAAGCATGACAAGGCAAGGCAAGGAAAAAGGGTATAGCAAGTCAAGGCAAGGTAAGGCAAAAGGGCAATTCAAGGAAAGGCAAAATGGCAAAGCAAGGCAAGGCAAAAGGGCAAAGCAAAGCAAGTCAAAATGGCAAAGTATGACAACGCAAGGCAAGGAAAAAGGGTATAGCAAGTCAAGGCAAAGTAAGGCAAAAGGGCAATTCAAGGAAAGGCAAAATGGCAAAGCAAGGCAAGGCAAAAGGGCAAAGCATAACAAGGCAAAGCAAGGCAAAAGGGCAAAGCAAGGCAAGGCAAAAGGGAAAAGCAAGGCAAGTCAAAAGGGCAAAGCATGACAAGGCAAGGCAAGGAAAAAGGGTATAGCAAGTCAAGGCAAGGTAAGGCAAAAGGGCAATTCAAGGAAAGGCAAAATGGCAAAGCAAGGCAAGGCAAAAGGGCAAAGCAAGGCCAGGCAAAAGTGCAAAGAAAGGCAAGGCAAGGTAAGTCAAAAGGACAAACCATGGCAAGGCCAGGAAAAAGGCCAAAGCAAGGAAAGGCAAGGCAAAAGGGGAAAGCAAGGCAAGGGAAAATGGCAAAGCAAGGCAAGGCAAGGAAAGACAAAAGGGCAAAGCAAGGCAAGGAAAAAGAGCAAAGCATGGCAAGGCAAGGCAAAAGGTCAAAAGAAAGGCAAGGCAAATCAGGGCAAAAGGAGAAAGGAAGGCAAGGCAAGACAAGGCAAAGAGACAAAGCAAGGCAAGGCAAAAGGGCATAGCAAGGCAAGGTAAGGCAAAGGGGCAAAGCAAGGCATGGAAAGGCAAAGGCAATGGAAGGCAAAAGGGTAAAGCAAGGCAAGGAAAGGCAAGGGAAAAGGAGAAAGCAAAGCAAGGCAAGGCAAAAGGATAAGGAAGACACGTCAAGGCAAGGCAAAGATGAAAGCAAGGCAATGCAAGGCAATTCAAAACGGCAAAACAAGGAAAGGCAAAGCAAAAGGGCAAAGCAAAGCAAGTCAAAAGGGCAAACCATGACAAGGCAAGGCAAGGCAAAAGGGTAAAGCATGACAAGGCAAGGTAAGGCAAAAGGGCAATGCAAGGAAAGGCAAAATGGCAAAGCAAGACAAGGCAAAAATGGCAAAGCATAACAAGGCAAAGCAAGGCAAAAGGGCAAAGCAAGGCAAGTCAAAAGGGCAAAGCATGACAAGGCAAGGCAAGGAAAAAGGGTATAGCAAGTCAAGGCAAGGTAAGGCAAAAGGGCAATTCAAGGAAAGGCAAAATGGCAAAGCAAGGCAAGGCAAAAGGGCAAAGCATGAAAAGGCAAGGCAAGGAAAAAGGGTATAGCAAGTCAAGGCAAGGTAAGGCAAAAGGGCAATTCAAGGAAAGGCAAAATGGCAAAGCAAGGCAAGGCAAAAGGGCAAAGCATGGCAAGGCAAGGAAAAAGGGCAACTCAATGCAAGGCCAGGCAAAAGGGCAAAGAAAGGCAAGGCAAGGTAAGTCAAAAGGACAAACCATGGCAAGGCCAGGAAAAAGGCCAAAGCAAGGAAAGGCAAGGCAAAAGGGAAAAGCAAGGCAAGGGAAAATGGCAAAGCAAGGCAAGGCAAGGCAAGACAAAAGGGCAAAGCAAGGCAAGGAAAAAGAGCAAAGCATGGCAAGGCAAGGCAAGGCAAAAGGTCAAAAGAAAGGCAAGGCAAATCAGGGCAAAAGGAGAAAGGAAGGCAAGGCAAGACAAGGCAAAGAGGCAAAGCAAGGCAAGGTAAGGCAAGGGAAAAGGGGAAAGCAAAGCAAGGCAAGGCGAAAGGATAAGGAAGACACGTCAAGGCAAGGCAAAGATGAAAGTAAGGCAATGCAAGGAAATTGAAAACGGCAAAACAAGGAAAGGCAAGGCAAAAGGGCAAAGCAAAGCAAGTCAAAAGGGCAAAGCATGACAAGGCAAGGCAAGGCAAAAGGGCAAAGCATGTCAAGGCAAGGCAAGGCAAAAGGGTATAGCAAGTCAAGGCAAGGTAAGGCAAAAGGGCAATGCAAGGAAAAGCAAAATGGCAAAGCAAGACAAGGCAAAAGGGCAAAGCATAACAAGGCAAAGCAAGGCAAAAGGGCAAAGGAAGGCAAGGCAAAAGGGCAAAGCAAGGCAAGTCAAAAGGGCAAAGCATGACAAGGCAAGGCAAGGAAAAAGGGTATAGCAAGTCAAGGCAAGGTAAGGCAAAAGGGCAATTCAAGGAAAGGCAAAATGGCAAAGCAAGGCAAGGCAAAAGGGCAAAGCATGAAAAGGCAAGGCAAGGAAAAAGGGTATAGCAAGTCAAGGCAAGGTAAGGCAAAAGGGCAATTCAAGGAAAGACAAAATGGCAAAGAAAGGCAAGGCAAAAGGGCAAAGCATGGCAAGGCAAGGAAAAAGGGCAACTCAATGCAAGGCCAGGCAAAAGGGCAAAGAAAGGCAAGGCAAGGTAAGTCAAAAGGACAAACCAATGCAAGGCCAGGAAAAAGGCCAAAGCAAGGAAAGGCAAGGCAAAAGGGAAAAGCAAGGCAAGGGAAAATGGCAAAGCAAGGCAAGGCAAGGCAAGACAAAAGGGCAAAGCAAGGCAAGGAAAAAGAGCAAAGCATGGCAAGGCAAGGCAAAAGGTCAAAAGAAAGGCAAGGCAAATCAGGGCAAAAGGGGAAAGGAAGGCAAGGCAAAGGCAAGGGAAGGCAAAGCAAGGCAAGGTAAGGCAAGGCAAAAGGGAATAGCAAAGCAAGGCAAGGCGAAAGGATAAGGAAGAGACGTCAAGGCAAGGCAAAGATGAAAGTAAGGCAATGCAAGGAAATTGAAAACGGCAAAACAAGGAAAGGCAAGGCAAAAGGGCAAAGCAAAGCAAGTCAAAACGGCAAAGCATGTCAAGGCAAGGTAAGGCAAAAGGGCAATGCAAGGAAAAGCAAAATGGCAAAGCAAGACAAGGCAAAAGGGAAAGCATAACAAGGCAAAGCAAGGCAAAAGGGCAAAGCAAGACAAGGCAAAAGGGCAAAGCAAGGAAAGTCAAAAGGGCAAAGCATGACAAGGCAAGGCAAGGAAAAAGGGTATAGCAAGTCAAGGCAAGGTAAGGCAAAAGGGCAATTCAAGGAAAGGCAAAATGGCAAAGCAAGGCAAGGCAAAAGGGCAAAGCAAAGCAAGTCAAAATGGCAAAGTATGACAACGCAAGGCAAGGAAAAAGGGTATAGCAAGTCAAGGCAAAGTAAGGCAAAAGGGCAATTCAAGGAAAGGCAAAATGGCAAAGCAAGGCAAGGCAAAAGGGCAAAGCATAACAAGGCAAAGCAAGGCAAAAGGGCAAAGCAAGGCAAGGCAAAAGGGAAAAGCAAGGCAAGTCAAAAGGGCAAAGCATGACAAGCCAAGGCAAGGAAAAAGGGTATAGCAAGTCAAGGCAAGGTAAGGCAAAAGGGCAATTCAAGGAAAGGCAAAATGGCAAAGCAAGGCAAGGCAAAAGGGCAAAGCAAGGCCAGGCAAAAGTGCAAAGAAAGGCAAGGCAAGGTAAGTCAAAAGGACAAACCATGGCAAGGCCAGGAAAAAGGCCAAAGCAAGGAAAGGCAAGGCAAAAGGGGAAAGCAAGGCAAGGGAAAATGGCAAAGCAAGGCAAGGCAAGGAAAGACAAAAGGGCAAAGCAAGGCAAGGAAAAAGAGCAAAGCATGGCAAGGCAAGGCAAAAGGTCAAAAGAAAGGCAAGGCAAATCAGGGCAAAAGGAGAAAGGAAGGCAAGGCAAGACAAGGCAAAGAGACAAAGCAAGGCAAGGCAAAAGGGCATAGCAAGGCAAGGTAAGGCAAAGGGGCAAAGCAAGGCATGGAAAGGCAAAGGCAATGGAAGGCAAAAGGGTAAAGCAAGGCAAGGAAAGGCAAGGGAAAAGGAGAAAGCAAAGCAAGGCAAGGCAAAAGCATAAGGAAGACACGTCAAGGCAAGGCAAAGATGAAAGCAAGGCAATGCAAGGCAATTCAAAACGGCAAAACAAGGAAAGGCAAAGCAAAAGGGCAAAGCAAAGCAAGTCAAAAGGGCAAACCATGACAAGGCAAGGCAAGGCAAAAGGGTAAAGCATGACAAGGCAAGGTAAGGCAAAAGGGCAATGCAAGGAAAGGCAAAATGGCAAAGCAAGACAAGGCAAAAATGGCAAAGCATAACAAGGCAAAGCAAGGCAAAAGGGCAAAGCAAGGCAAGTCAAAAGGGCAAAGCATGACAAGGCAAGGCAAGGAAAAAGGGTATAGCAAGTCAAGGCAAGGTAAGGCAAAAGGGCAATTCAAGGAAAGGCAAAATGGCAAAGCAAGGCAAGGCAAAAGGGCAAAGCATGAAAAGGCAAGGCAAGGAAAAAGGGTATAGCAAGTCAAGGCAAGGTAAGGCAAAAGGGCAATTCAAGGAAAGGCAAAATGGCAAAGCAAGGCAAGGCAAAAGGGCAAAGCATGGCAAGGCAAGGAAAAAGGGCAACTCAATGCAAGGCCAGGCAAAAGGGCAAAGAAAGGCAAGGCAAGGTAAGTCAAAAGGACAAACCATGGCAAGGCCAGGAAAAAGGCCAAAGCAAGGAAAGGCAAGGCAAAAGGGAAAAGCAAGGCAAGGGAAAATGGCAAAGCAAGGCAAGGCAAGGCAAGACAAAAGGGCAAAGCAAGGCAAGGAAAAAGAGCAAAGCATGGCAAGGCAAGGCAAGGCAAAAGGTCAAAAGAAAGGCAAGGCAAATCAGGGCAAAAGGAGAAAGGAAGGCAAGGCAAGACAAGGCAAAGAGGCAAAGCAAGGCAAGGTAAGGCAAGGGAAAAGGGGAAAGCAAAGCAAGGCAAGGCGAAAGGATAAGGAAGACACGTCAAGGCAAGGCAAAGATGAAAGTAAGGCAATGCAAGGAAATTGAAAACGGCAAAACAAGGAAAGGCAAGGCAAAAGGGCAAAGCAAAGCAAGTCAAAAGGGCAAAGCATGACAAGGCAAGGCAAGGCAAAAGGGCAAAGCATGTCAAGGCAAGGCAAGGCAAAAGGGTATAGCAAGTCAAGGCAAGGTAAGGCAAAAGGGCAATGCAAGGAAAAGCAAAATGGCAAAGCAAGACAAGGCAAAAGGGCAAAGCATAACAAGGCAAAGCAAGGCAAAAGGGCAAAGGAAGGCAAGGCAAAAGGGCAAAGCAAGGCAAGTCAAAAGGGCAAAGCATGACAAGGCAAGGCAAGGAAAAAGGGTATAGCAAGTCAAGGCAAGGTAAGGCAAAAGGGCAATTCAAGGAAAGGCAAAATGGCAAAGCAAGGCAAGGCAAAAGGGCAAAGCATGAAAAGGCAAGGCAAGGAAAAAGGGTATAGCAAGTCAAGGCAAGGTAAGGCAAAAGGGCAATTCAAGGAAAGACAAAATGGCAAAGAAAGGCAAGGCAAAAGGGCAAAGCATGGCAAGGCAAGGAAAAAGGGCAACTCAATGCAAGGCCAGGCAAAAGGGCAAAGAAAGGCAAGGCAAGGTAAGTCAAAAGGACAAACCAATGCAAGGCCAGGAAAAAGGCCAAAGCAAGGAAAGGCAAGGCAAAAGGGAAAAGCAAGGCAAGGGAAAATGGCAAAGCAAGGCAAGGCAAGGCAAGACAAAAGGGCAAAGCAAGGCAAGGAAAAAGAGCAAAGCATGGCAAGGCAAGGCAAGGCAAAAGGTCAAAAGAAAGGCAAGGCAAATCAGGGCAAAAGGGGAAAGGAAGGCAAGGCAAAGGCAAGGGAAGGCAAAGCAAGGCAAGGTAAGGCAAGGCAAAAGGGAATAGCAAAGCAAGGCAAGGCGAAAGGATAAGGAAGACACGTCAAGGCAAGGCAAAGATGAAAGTAAGGCAATGCAAGGAAATTGAAAACGGCAAAACAAGGAAAGGCAAGGCAAAAGGGCAAAGCAAAGCAAGTCAAAACGGCAAAGCATGTCAAGGCAAGGTAAGGCAAAAGGGCAATGCAAGGAAAAGCAAAATGGCAAAGCAAGACAAGGCAAAAGGGAAAGCATAACAAGGCAAAGCAAGGCAAAAGGGCAAAGCAAGACAAGGCAAAAGGGCAAAGCAAGGAAAGTCAAAAGGGCAAAGCATGACAAGGCAAGGCAAGGAAAAAGGGTATAGCAAGTCAAGGCAAGGTAAGGCAAAAGGGCAATTCAAGGAAAGGCAAAATGGCAAAGCAAGGCAAGGCAAAAGGGCAAAGCAAAGCAAGTCAAAATGGCAAAGTATGACAACGCAAGGCAAGGAAAAAGGGTATAGCAAGTCAAGGCAAAGTAAGGCAAAAGGGCAATTCAAGGAAAGGCAAAATGGCAAAGCAAGGCAAGGCAAAAGGGCAAAGCATAACAAGGCAAAGCAAGGCAAAAGGGCAAAGCAAGGCAAGGCAAAAGGGAAAAGCAAGGCAAGTCAAAAGGGCAAAGCATGACAAGCCAAGGCAAGGAAAAAGGGTATAGCAAGTCAAGGCAAGGTAAGGCAAAAGGGCAATTCAAGGAAAGGCAAAATGGCAAAGCAAGGCAAGGCAAAAGGGCAAAGCAAGGCCAGGCAAAAGTGCAAAGAAAGGCAAGGCAAGGTAAGTCAAAAGGACAAACCATGGCAAGGCCAGGAAAAAGGCCAAAGCAAGGAAAGGCAAGGCAAAAGGGGAAAGCAAGGCAAGGGAAAATGGCAAAGCAAGGCAAGGCAAGGAAAGACAAAAGGGCAAAGCAAGGCAAGGAAAAAGAGCAAAGCATGGCAAGGCAAGGCAAAAGGTCAAAAGAAAGGCAAGGCAAATCAGGGCAAAAGGAGAAAGGAAGGCAAGGCAAGACAAGGCAAAGAGACAAAGCAAGGCAAGGCAAAAGGGCATAGCAAGGCAAGGTAAGGCAAAGGGGCAAAGCAAGGCATGGAAAGGCAAAGGCAATGGAAGGCAAAAGGGTAAAGCAAGGCAAGGAAAGGCAAGGGAAAAGGAGAAAGCAAAGCAAGGCAAGGCAAAAGCATAAGGAAGACACGTCAAGGCAAGGCAAAGATGAAAGCAAGGCAATGCAAGGCAATTCAAAACGGCAAAACAAGGAAAGGCAAAGCAAAAGGGCAAAGCAAAGCAAGTCAAAAGGGCAAACCATGACAAGGCAAGGCAAGGCAAAAGGGTAAAGCATGACAAGGCAAGGTAAGGCAAAAGGGCAATGCAAGGAAAGGCAAAATGGCAAAGCAAGACAAGGCAAAAATGGCAAAGCATAACAAGGCAAAGCAAGGCAAAAGGGCAAAGCAAGGCAAGTCAAAAGGGCAAAGCATGACAAGGCAAGGCAAGGAAAAAGGGTATAGCAAGTCAAGGCACGGTAAGGCAAAAGGGCAATTCAAGGAAAGGCAAAATGGCAAAGCAAGGCAAGGCAAAAGGGCAAAGCATGAAAAGGCAAGGCAAGGAAAAAGGGTATAGCAAGTCAAGGCAAGGTAAGGCAAAAGGGCAATTCAAGGAAAGACAAAATGGCAAAGCAAGGCAAGGCAAAAGGGCAAAGCATGGCAAGGCAAGGAAAAAGGGCAACTCAATGCAAGGCCAGGCAAAAGGGCAAAGAAAGGCAAGGCAAGGTAAGTCAAAAGGACAAACCATGGCAAGGCCAGGAAAAAGGCCAAAGCAAGGAAAGGCAAGGCAAAAGGGAAAAGCAAGGCAAGGGAAAATGGCAAAGCAAGGCAAGGCAAGGCAAGACAAAAGGGCAAAGCAAGGCAAGGAAAAAGAGCAAAGCATGGCAAGGCAAGGCAAGGCAAAAGGTCAAAAGAAAGGCAAGGCAAATCAGGGCAAAAGGAGAAAGGAAGGCAAGGCAAGACAAGGCAAAGAGGCAAAGCAAGGCAAGGTAAGGCAAGGGAAAAGGGGAAAGCAAAGCAAGGCAAGGCGAAAGGATAAGGAAGACACGTCAAGGCAAGGCAAAGATGAAAGTAAGGCAATGCAAGGAAATTGAAAACGGCAAAACAAGGAAAGGCAAGTCAAAAGGGCAAAGCATGACAAGGCAAGGCAAGGCAAAAGGGCAAAGCATGTCAAGGCAAGGCAAGGCAAAAGGGTATAGCAAGTCAAGGCAAGGTAAGGCAAAAGGGCAATGCAAGGAAAAGCAAAATGGCAAAGCAAGACAAGGCAAAAGGGCAAAGCATACCAAGGCAAAGCAAGGCAAAAGGGCAAAGGAAGGCAAGGCAAAAGGGCAAAGCAAGGCAAGTCAAAAGGGCAAAGCATGACAAGGCAAGGCAAGGAAAAAGGGTATAGCAAGTCAAGGCAAGGTAAGGCAAAAGGGCAATTCAAGGAAAGGCAAAATGGCAAAGCAAGGCAAGGCAAAAGGGCAAAGCATGAAAAGGCAAGGCAAGGAAAAAGGGTATAGCAAGTCAAGGCAAGGTAAGGCAAAAGGGCAATTCAAGGAAAGACAAAATGGCAAAGAAAGGCAAGGCAAAAGGGCAAAGCATGGCAAGGCAAGGAAAAAGGGCAACTCAATGCAAGGCCAGGCAAAAGGGCAAAGAAAGGCAAGGCAAGGTAAGTCAAAAGGACAAACCATGGCAAGGCCAGGAAAAAGGCCAAAGCAAGGAAAGGCAAGGCAAAAGGGAAAAGCAAGGCAAGGGAAAATGGCAAAGCAAGGCAAGGCAAGGCAAGACAAAAGGGCAAAGCAAGGCAAGGAAAAAGAGCAAAGCATGGCAAGGCAAGGCAAGGCAAAAGGTCAAAAGAAAGGCAAGGCAAATCAGGGCAAAAGGGGAAAGGAAGGCAAGGCAAAGGCAAGGGAAGGCAAAGCAAGGCAAGGTAAGGCAAGGCAAAAGGGAATAGCAAAGCAAGGCAAGGCGAAAGGATAAGGAAGACACGTCAAGGCAAGGCAAAGATGAAAGTAAGGCAATGCAAGGAAATTGAAAACGGCAAAACAAGGAAAGGCAAGGCAAAAGGGCAAAGCAAAGCAAGTCAAAACGGCAAAGCATGTCAAGGCAAGGTAAGGCAAAAGGGCAATGCAAGGAAAAGCAAAATGGCAAAGCAAGACAAGGCAAAAGGGAAAGCATAACAAGGCAAAGCAAGGCAAAAGGGCAAAGCAAGACAAGGCAAAAGGGCAAAGCAAGGAAAGTCAAAAGGGCAAAGCATGACAAGGCAAGGCAAGGAAAAAGGGTATAGCAAGTCAAGGCAAGGTAAGGCAAAAGGGCAATTCAAGGAAAGGCAAAATGGCAAAGCAAGGCAAGGCAAAAGGGCAAAGCAAAGCAAGTCAAAATGGCAAAGTATGACAACGCAAGGCAAGGAAAAAGGGTATAGCAAGTCAAGGCAAAGTAAGGCAAAAGGGCAATTCAAGGAAAGGCAAAATGGCAAAGCAAGGCAAGGCAAAAGGGCAAAGCATAACAAGGCAAAGCAAGGCAAAAGGGCAAAGCAAGGCAAGGCAAAAGGGAAAAGCAAGGCAAGTCAAAAGGGCAAAGCATGACAAGGCAAGGCAAGGAAAAAGGGTATAGCAAGTCAAGGCAAGGTAAGGCAAAAGGGCAATTCAAGGAAAGGCAAAATGGCAAAGCAAGGCAAGGCAAAAGGGCAAAGCAAGGCCAGGCAAAAGTGCAAAGAAAGCGAAGGCAAGGTAAGTCAAAAGGACAAACCATGGCAAGGCCAGGAAAAAGGCCAAAGCAAGGAAAGGCAAGGCAAAAGGGGAAAGCAAGGCAAGGGAAAATGGCAAAGCAAGGCAAGGCAAGGAAAGACAAAAGGGCAAAGCAAGGCAAGGAAAAAGAGCAAAGCATGGCAAGGCAAGGCAAAAGGTCAAAAGAAAGGCAAGGCAAATCAGGGCAAAAGGAGAAAGGAAGGCAAGGCAAGACAAGGCAAAGAGACAAAGCAAGGCAAGGCAAAAGGGCATAGCAAGGCAAGGTAAGGCAAAGGGGCAAAGCAAGGCATGGAAAGGCAAAGGCAATGGAAGGCAAAAGGGTAAAGCAAGGCAAGGAAAGGCAAGGGAAAAGGAGAAAGCAAAGCAAGGCAAGGCAAAAGCATAAGGAAGACACGTCAAGGCAAGGCAAAGATGAAAGCAAGGCAATGCAAGGCAATTCAAAACGGCAAAACAAGGAAAGGCAAAGCAAAAGGGCAAAGCAAAGCAAGTCAAAAGGGCAAACCATGACAAGGCAAGGCAAGGCAAAAGGGTAAAGCATGACAAGGCAAGGTAAGGCAAAAGGGCAATGCAAGGAAAGGCAAAATGGCAAAGCAAGACAAGGCAAAAATGGCAAAGCATAACAAGGCAAAGCAAGGCAAAAGGGCAAAGCAAGGCAAGTCAAAAGGGCAAAACATGACAAGGCAAGGCAAGGAAAAAGGGTATAGCAAGTCAAGGCAAGGTAAGGCAAAAGGGCAATTCAAGGAAAGGCAAAATGGCAAAGCAAGGCAAGGCAAAAGGGCAAAGCATGAAAAGGCAAGGCAAGGAAAAAGGGTATAGCAAGTCAAGGCAAGGTAAGGCAAAAGGGCAATTCAAGGAAAGGCAAAATGGCAAAGCAAGGCAAGGCAAAAGGGCAAAGCATGGCAAGGCAAGGAAAAAGGGCAACTCAATGCAAGGCCAGGCAAAAGGGCAAAGAAAGGCAAGGCAAGGTAAGTCAAAAGGACAAACCATGGCAAGGCCAGGAAAAAGGCCAAAGCAAGGAAAGGCAAGGCAAAAGGGAAAAGCAAGGCAAGGGCAAATGGCAAAGCAAGGCAAGGCAAGGCAAGACAAAAGGGCAAAGCAAGGCAAGGAAAAAGAGCAAAGCATGGCAAGGCAAGGCAAGGCAAAAGGTCAAAAGAAAGGCAAGGCAAATCAGGGCAAAAGGAGAAAGGAAGGCAAGGCAAGACAAGGCAAAGAGGCAAAGCAAGGCAAGGTAAGGCAAGGGAAAAGGGGAAAGCAAAGCAAGGCAAGGCGAAAGGATAAGGAAGACACGTCAAGGCAAGGCAAAGATGAAAGTAAGGCAATGCAAGGAAATTGAAAACGGCAAAACAAGGAAAGGCAAGGCAAAAGGGCAAAGCAAAGCAAGTCAAAAGGGCAAAGCATGACAAGGCAAGGCAAGGCAAAAGGGCAAAGCATGTCAAGGCAAGGCAAGGCAAAAGGGTATAGCAAGTCAAGGCAAGGTAAGGCAAAAGGGCAATGCAAGGAAAAGCAAAATGGCAAAGCAAGACAAGGCAAAAGGGCAAAGCATAACAAGGCAAAGCAAGGCAAAAGGGCAAAGGAAGGCAAGGCAAAAGGGCAAAGCAAGGCAAGTCAAAAGGGCAAAGCATGACAAGGCAAGGCAAGGAAAAAGGGTATAGCAAGTCAAGGCAAGGTAAGGCAAAAGGGCAATTCAAGGAAAGGCAAAATGGCAAAGCAAGGCAAGGCAAAAGGACAAAGCAAAGCAAGTCAAAAGGGCAAAGCATGACAAGGCAAGGCAAGGAAAAAGGGTATAGCAAGTCAAGGCAAGGTAAGGCAAAAGGGCAATTCCAGGAAAGGCAAAAGGGCAAAGCAAGGCAAGTCAAAAGGGCAAAGCATGACAAGGCAAGGCAAGGAAAAAGGGTATAGCAAGTCAAGGCAAGGTAAGGCAAAAGGGCAATTCAAGGAAAGGCAAAATGGCAAAGCAAGGCAAGGCAAAAGGACAAAGCAAAGCAAGTCAAAAGGGCAAAGCATGACAAGGCAAGCAAGGCAAAAGGGCAAAGCATGACAAGGCAAGGTAAGGCAAAAGGGAAAGCAAGACAAGGCAAAAGGGCAAAGCATAACAAGGCAAAGCAAGGCAAAAGGGCAAAGCAAGGCAAGTCAAAAGGGCAAATCATGACAAGGCAAGGCAAGGAAAAAGGGTATACCAAGTCAAGGCAAGGTAAGGCAAAAGGGCAATTAAAGGAAAGGCAAAATGGCAAAGCAAGGCAAGGCAAAAGGGCAAAGCATGAAAAGGCAAGGCAAGGAAAAAGGGTATAGCAAGTCAAGGCAAGGTAAGGCAAAAGGGCAATTCAAGGAAAGGCAAAATGGCAAAGCAAGGCAAGGCAAAAGGGCAATGCATGTCAAGGCAAGGAAAAAGGGCAACTGAATGCAAGGCCAGGCAAAAGGGCAAAGAAAGGCAAGGCAAGGTAAGTCAAAAGGACAAACCATGGCAAGGGCAGGAAAAAGGCCAAAGCAAGGAAAGGCAAGGCAAAAGGGAAAAGCAAGGCAAGGGAAAATGGCAAAGCAAGGCAAGGCAAGGCAAGACAAAAGGGCAAAGCAAGGCAAGGAAAAAGAGCAAAGCATGGCAAGGCAAGGCAAGGCAAAAGGTCAAAAGAAAGGCAAGGCAAATCAGGGCAAAAGGAGAAAGGAAGGCAAGGCAAGACAAGGCAAAGAGGCAAAGCAAGGCAAGGTAAGGCAAGGCAAAAGGGGAAAGCAAAGCAAGGCAAGGCGAAAGGATAAGGAAGACACGTCAAGGCAAGGCAAAGATGAAAGTAAGGCAATGCAAGGAAATTGAAAACGGCAAAACAAGAAAAGGCAAGGCAAAAGGGCAAAGCAAAGCAAGTCAAAAGGGCAAAGCATGTCAAGGCAAGGTAAGGCAAAAGGGCAATGCAAGGAAAAGCAAAATGGCAAAGCAAGACAAGGCAAAAGGGAAAGCATAACAAGGCAAAGCAAGGCAAAAGGGCAAAGCAAGACAAGGCAAAAGGGCAAAGCAAGGAAAGTCAAAAGGGCAAAGCATGACAAGGCAAGGCAAGGAAAAAGGGTATAGCAAGTCAAGGCAAGGTAAGGCAAAAGGGCAATTCAAGGAAAGGCAAAATGGCAAAGCAAGGCAAGGCAAAAGGGCAAAGCAAAGCAAGTCAAAATGGCAAAGTATGACAACGCAAGGCAAGGAAAAAGGGTATAGCAAGTCAAGGCAAAGTAAGGCAAAAGGGCAATTCAAGGAAAGGCAAAATGGCAAAGCAAGGCAAGGCAAAAGGGCAAAGCATAACAAGGCAAAGCAAGGCAAAAGGGCAAAGCAAGGCAAGGCAAAAGGGAAAAGCAAGGCAAGTCAAAAGGGCAAAGCATGACAAGGCAAGGCAAGGAAAAAGGGTATAGCAAGTCAAGGCAAGGTAAGGCAAAAGGGCAATTCAAGGAAAGGCAAAATGGCAAAGCAAGGCAAGGCAAAAGGGCAAAGCAAGGCCAGGCAAAAGTGCAAAGAAAGGCAAGGCAAGGTAAGTCAAAAGGACAAACCATGGCAAGGCCAGGAAAAAGGCCAAAGCAAGGAAAGGCAAGGCAAAAGGGGAAAGCAAGGCAAGGGAAAATGGCAAAGCAAGGCAAGGCAAGGAAAGACAAAAGGGCAAAGCAAGGCAAGGAAAAAGAGCAAAGCATGGCAAGGCAAGGCAAAAGGTCAAAAGAAAGGCAAGGCAAATCAGGGCAAAAGGAGAAAGGAAGGCAAGGCAAGACAAGGCAAAGAGACAAAGCAAGGCAAGGCAAAAGGGCATAGCAAGGCAAGGTAAGGCAAAGGGGCAAAGCAAGGCATGGAAAGGCAAAGGCAATGGAAGGCAAAAGGGTAAAGCAAGGCAAGGAAAGGCAAGGGAAAAGGAGAAAGCAAAGCAAGGCAAGGCAAAAGGATAAGGAAGACACGTCAAGGCAAGGCAAAGATGAAAGCAAGGCAATGCAAGGCAATTCAAAACGGCAAAACAAGGAAAGGCAAAGCAAAAGGGCAAAGCAAAGCAAGTCAAAAGGGCAAACCATGACAAGGCAAGGCAAGGCAAAAGGGTAAAGCATGACAAGGCAAGGTAAGGCAAAAGGGCAATGCAAGGAAAGGCAAAATGGCAAAGCAAGACAAGGCAAAAATGGCAAAGCATAACAAGGCAAAGCAAGGCAAAAGGGCAAAGCAAGGCAAGTCAAAAGGGCAAAGCATGACAAGGCAAGGCAAGGAAAAAGGGTATAGCAAGTCAAGGCAAGGTAAGGCAAAAGGGCAATTCAAGGAAAGGCAAAATGGCAAAGCAAGGCAAGGCAAAAGGGCAAAGCATGAAAAGGCAAGGCAAGGAAAAAGGGTATAGCAAGTCAAGGCAAGGTAAGGCAAAAGGGCAATTCAAGGAAAGGCAAAATGGCAAAGCAAGGCAAGGCAAAAGGGCAAAGCAAGGCCAGGCAAAAGTGCAAAGAAAGGCAAGGCAAGGTAAGTCAAAAGGACAAACCATGGCAAGGCCAGGAAAAAGGCCAAAGCAAGGAAAGGCAAGGCAAAAGGGGAAAGCAAGGCAAGGGAAAATGGCAAAGCAAGGCAAGGCAAGGAAAGACAAAAGGGCAAAGCAAGGCAAGGAAAAAGAGCAAAGCATGGCAAGGCAAGGCAAAAGGTCAAAAGAAAGGCAAGGCAAATCAGGGCAAAAGGAGAAAGGAAGGCAAGGCAAGACAAGGCAAAGAGACAAAGCAAGGCAAGGCAAAAGGGCATAGCAAGGCAAGGTAAGGCAAAGGGGCAAAGCAAGGCATGGAAAGGCAAAGGCAATGGAAGGCAAAAGGGTAAAGCAAGGCAAGGAAAGGCAAGGGAAAAGGAGAAAGCAAAGCAAGGCAAGGCAAAAGCATAAGGAAGACACGTCAAGGCAAGGCAAAGATGAAAGCAAGGCAATGCAAGGCAATTCAAAACGGCAAAACAAGGAAAGGCAAAGCAAAAGGGCAAAGCAAAGCAAGTCAAAAGGGCAAACCATGACAAGGCAAGGCAAGGCAAAAGGGTAAAGCATGACAAGGCAAGGTAAGGCAAAAGGGCAATGCAAGGAAAGGCAAAATGGCAAAGCAAGACAAGGCAAAAATGGCAAAGCATAACAAGGCAAAGCAAGGCAAAAGGGCAAAGCAAGGCAAGTCAAAAGGGCAAAACATGACAAGGCAAGGCAAGGAAAAAGGGTATAGCAAGTCAAGGCAAGGTAAGGCAAAAGGGCAATTCAAGGAAAGGCAAAATGGCAAAGCAAGGCAAGGCAAAAGGGCAAAGCATGAAAAGGCAAGGCAAGGAAAAAGGGTATAGCAAGTCAAGGCAAAGTAAGGCAAAAGGGCAATTCAAGGAAAGGCAAAATGGCAAAGCAAGGCAAGGCAAAAGGGCAAAGCATAACAAGGCAAAGCAAGGCAAAAGGGCAAAGCAAGGCAAGGCAAAAGGGAAAAGCAAGGCAAGTCAAAAGGGCAAAGCATGACAAGCCAAGGCAAGGAAAAAGGGTATAGCAAGTCAAGGCAAGGTAAGGCAAAAGGGCAATTCAAGGAAAGGCAAAATGGCAAAGCAAGGCAAGGCAAAAGGGCAAAGCAAAGCAAGTCAAAATGGCAAAGTATGACAACGCAAGGCAAGGAAAAAGGGTATAGCAAGTCAAGGCAAAGTAAGGCAAAAGGGCAATTCAAGGAAAGGCAAAATGGCAAAGCAAGGCAAGGCAAAAGGGCAAAGCATAACAAGGCAAAGCAAGGCAAAAGGGCAAAGCAAGGCAAGGCAAAAGGGAAAAGCAAGGCAAGTCAAAAGGGCAAAGCATGACAAGGCAAGGCAAGGAAAAAGGGTATAGCAAGTCAAGGCAAGGTAAGGCAAAAGGGCAATTCAAGGAAAGGCAAAATGGCAAAGCAAGGCAAGGCAAAAGGGCAAAGCAAGGCCAGGCAAAAGTGCAAAGAAAGGCAAGGCAAGGTAAGTCAAAAGGACAAACCATGGCAAGGCCAGGAAAAAGGCCAAAGCAAGGAAAGGCAAGGCAAAAGGGGAAAGCAAGGCAAGGGAAAATGGCAAAGCAAGGCAAGGCAAGGAAAGACAAAAGGGCAAAGCAAGGCAAGGAAAAAGAGCAAAGCATGGCAAGGCAAGGCAAAAGGTCAAAAGAAAGGCAAGGCAAATCAGGGCAAAAGGAGAAAGGAAGGCAAGGCAAGACAAGGCAAAGAGACAAAGCAAGGCAAGGCAAAAGGGCATAGCAAGGCAAGGTAAGGCAAAGGGGCAAAGCAAGGCATGGAAAGGCAAAGGCAATGGAAGGCAAAAGGGTAAAGCAAGGCAAGGAAAGGCAAGGGAAAAGGAGAAAGCAAAGCAAGGCAAGGCAAAAGGATAAGGAAGACACGTCAAGGCAAGGCAAAGATGAAAGCAAGGCAATGCAAGGCAATTCAAAACGGCAAAACAAGGAAAGGCAAAGCAAAAGGGCAAAGCAAAGCAAGTCAAAAGGGCAAACCATGACAAGGCAAGGCAAGGCAAAAGGGTAAAGCATGACAAGGCAAGGTAAGGCAAAAGGGCAATGCAAGGAAAGGCAAAATGGCAAAGCAAGACAAGGCAAAAATGGCAAAGCATAACAAGGCAAAGCAAGGCAAAAGGGCAAAGCAAGGCAAGTCAAAAGGGCAAAGCATGACAAGGCAAGGCAAGGAAAAAGGGTATAGCAAGTCAAGGCAAGGTAAGGCAAAAGGGCAATTCAAGGAAAGGCAAAATGGCAAAGCAAGGCAAGGCAAAAGGGCAAAGCATGAAAAGGCAAGGCAAGGAAAAAGGGTATAGCAAGTCAAGGCAAGGTAAGGCAAAAGGGCAATTCAAGGAAAGGCAAAATGGCAAAGCAAGGCAAGGCAAAAGGGCAAAGCATGGCAAGGCAAGGAAAAAGGGCAACTCAATGCAAGGCCAGGCAAAAGGGCAAAGAAAGGCAAGGCAAGGTAAGTCAAAAGGACAAACCATGGCAAGGCCAGGAAAAAGGCCAAAGCAAGGAAAGGCAAGGCAAAAGGGAAAAGCAAGGCAAGGGAAAATGGCAAAGCAAGGCAAGGCAAGGCAAGACAAAAGGGCAAAGCAAGGCAAGGAAAAAGAGCAAAGCATGGCAAGGCAAGGCAAGGCAAAAGGTCAAAAGAAAGGCAAGGCAAATCAGGGCAAAAGGAGAAAGGAAGGCAAGGCAAGACAAGGCAAAGAGGCAAAGCAAGGCAAGGTAAGGCAAGGGAAAAGGGGAAAGCAAAGCAAGGCAAGGCGAAAGGATAAGGAAGACACGTCAAGGCAAGGCAAAGATGAAAGTAAGGCAATGCAAGGAAATTGAAAACGGCAAAACAAGGAAAGGCAAGGCAAAAGGGCAAAGCAAAGCAAGTCAAAAGGGCAAAGCATGACAAGGCAAGGCAAGGCAAAAGGGCAAAGCATGTCAAGGCAAGGCAAGGCAAAAGGGTATAGCAAGTCAAGGCAAGGTAAGGCAAAAGGGCAATGCAAGGAAAAGCAAAATGGCAAAGCAAGACAAGGCAAAAGGGCAAAGCATAACAAGGCAAAGCAAGGCAAAAGGGCAAAGGAAGGCAAGGCAAAAGGGCAAAGCAAGGCAAGTCAAAAGGGCAAAGCATGACAAGGCAAGGCAAGGAAAAAGGGTATAGCAAGTCAAGGCAAGGTAAGGCAAAAGGGCAATTCAAGGAAAGGCAAAATGGCAAAGCAAGGCAAGGCAAAAGGACAAAGCAAAGCAAGTCAAAAGGGCAAAGCATGACAAGGCAAGGCAAGGAAAAAGGGTATAGCAAGTCAAGGCAAGGTAAGGCAAAAGGGCAATTCCAGGAAAGGCAAAAGGGCAAAGCAAGGCAAGTCAAAAGGGCAAAGCATGACAAGGCAAGGCAAGGAAAAAGGGTATAGCAAGTCAAGGCAAGGTAAGGCAAAAGGGCAATTCAAGGAAAGGCAAAATGGCAAAGCAAGGCAAGGCAAAAGGACAAAGCAAAGCAAGTCAAAAGGGCAAAGCATGACAAGGCAAGCAAGGCAAAAGGGCAAAGCATGACAAGGCAAGGTAAGGCAAAAGGGAAAGCAAGACAAGGCAAAAGGGCAAAGCATAACAAGGCAAAGCAAGGCAAAAGGGCAAAGCAAGGCAAGTCAAAAGGGCAAAGCATGACAAGGCAAGGCAAGGAAAAAGGGTATACCAAGTCAAGGCAAGGTAAGGCAAAAGGGCAATTAAAGGAAAGGCAAAATGGCAAAGCAAGGCAAGGCAAAAGGGCAAAGCATGAAAAGGCAAGGCAAGGAAAAAGGGTATAGCAAGTCAAGGCAAGGTAAGGCAAAAGGGCAATTCAAGGAAAGACAAAATGGCAAAGCAAGGCAAGGCAAAAGGGCAAAGCATGGCAAGGCAAGGAAAAAGGGCAACTGAATGCAAGGCCAGGCAAAAGGGCAAAGAAAGGCAAGGCAAGGTAAGTCAAAAGGACAAACCATGGCAAGGGCAGGAAAAAGGCCAAAGCAAGGAAAGGCAAGGCAAAAGGGAAAAGCAAGGCAAGGGAAAATGGCAAAGCAAGGCAAGGCAAGGCAAGACAAAAGGGCAAAGCAAGGCAAGGAAAAAGAGCAAAGCATGGCAAGGCAAGGCAAGGCAAAAGGTCAAAAGAAAGGCAAGGCAAATCAGGGCAAAAGGAGAAAGGAAGGCAAGGCAAGACAAGGCAAAGAGGCAAAGCAAGGCAAGGTAAGGCAAGGCAAAAGGGGAAAGCAAAGCAAGGCAAGGCGAAAGGATAAGGAAGACACGTCAAGGCAAGGCAAAGATGAAAGTAAGGCAATGCAAGGAAATTGAAAACGGCAAAACAAGGAAAGGCAAGGCAAAAGGGCAAAGCAAAGCAAGTCAAAAGGGCAAAGCATGTCAAGGCAAGGTAAGGCAAAAGGGCAATGCAAGGAAAAGCAAAATGGCAAAGCAAGACAAGGCAAAAGGGAAAGCATAACAAGGCAAAGCAAGGCAAAAGGGCAAAGCAAGACAAGGCAAAAGGGCAAAGCAAGGAAAGTCAAAAGGGCAAAGCATGACAAGGCAAGGCAAGGAAAAAGGGTATAGCAAGTCAAGGCAAGGTAAGGCAAAAGGGCAATTCAAGGAAAGGCAAAATGGCAAAGCAAGGCAAGGCAAAAGGGCAAAGCAAAGCAAGTCAAAATGGCAAAGTATGACAAGGCAAGGCAAGGAAAAAGGGTATAGCAAGTCAAGGCAAAGTAAGGCAAAAGGGCAATTCAAGGAAAGGCAAAATGGCAAAGCAAGGCAAGGCAAAAGGGCAAAGCATAACAAGGCAAAGCAAGGCAAAAGGGCAAAGCAAGGCAAGGCAAAAGGGCAAAGCAAGGCAAGTCAAAAAGGCAAAGCATGACAAGGCAAGGCAAGGAAAAAGGGTATAGCAAGTCAAGGCAAGGTAAGGCAAAAGGGCAATTCAAGGAAAGGCAAAATGGCAAAGCAAGGCAAGGCAAAAGGGCAAAGCAAGGCCAGGCAAAAGTGCAAAGAAAGGCAAGGCAAGGTAAGTCAAAAGGACAAACCATGGCAAGGCCAGGAAAAAGGCCAAAGCAAGGAAAGGCAAGGCAAAAGGGGAAAGCAAGGCAAGGGAAAATGGCAAAGCAAGGCAAGGCAAGGAAAGACAAAAGGGCAAAGCAAGGCAAGGAAAAAGAGCAAAGCATGGCAAGGCAAGGCAAAAGGTTAAAAGAAAGGCAAGGCAAATCAGGGCAAAAGGAGAAAGGAAGTCAAGCAAGACAAGGCAAAGAGACAAAGCAAGGCAAGGCAAAAGGGCATAGCAAGGCAAGGTAAGGCAAAGGGGCAAAGCAAGGCATGGAAAGGCAAAGGCAAGGGAAGGCAAAAGGGTAAAGCAAGGCAAGGAAAGGCAAGGGAAAAGGAGAAAGCAAAGCAAGGCAAGGCAAAAGGATAAGGAAGACACGTCAAGGCAAGGCAAAGATGAAAGCAAGGCAATGCAAGGCAATTCAAAACGGCAAAACAAGGAAATGCAAGGCAAAAGGGCAAAGCAAAGCAAGTCAAAAGGGCAAATCATGACAAGGCAAGGTAAGGCAAAAGGGCAATGCAAGGAAAGGCAAAATGGCAAAGCAAGACAAGGCAAAAATGGCAAAGCATAACAAGGCAAAGCAAGGCAAAAGGGCAAAGCAAGGCAAGTCAAAAGGGCAAAGCATGACAAGGCAAGGCAAGGAAAAAGGGTATAGCAAGTCAAGGCAAGGTAAGGCAAAAGGGCAATTCAAGGAAAGGCAAAATGGCAAAGCAAGGCAAGGCAAAAGGGCAAAGCATGAAAAGGCAAGGCAAGGAAAAAGGGTATAGCAAGTCAAGGCAAGGTAAGGCAAAAGGGCAATTCAAGGAAAGGCAAAATGGCAAAGCAAGGCAAGGCAAAAGGACAAAGCAAAGCAAGTCAAAAGGGCAAAGCATGACAAGGCAAGCAAGGCAAAAGGGCAAAGCATGACAAGGCAAGGTAAGGCAAAAGGGAAAGCAAGACAAGGCAAAAGGGCAAAGCATAACAAGGCAAAGCAAGGCAAAAGGGCAAAGCAAGGCAAGTCAAAAGGGCAAAGCATGACAAGGCAAGGCAAGGAAAAAGGGTATACCAAGTCAAGGCAAGGTAAGGCAAAAGGGCAATTAAAGGAAAGGCAAAATGGCAAAGCAAGGCAAGGCAAAAGGGCAAAGCATGAAAAGGCAAGGCAAGGAAAAAGGGTATAGCAAGTCAAGGCAAGGTAAGGCAAAAGGGCAATTCAAGGAAAGACAAAATGGCAAAGCAAGGCAAGGCAAAAGGGCAAAGCATGGCAAGGCAAGGAAAAAGGGCAACTGAATGCAAGGCCAGGCAAAAGGGCAAAGAAAGGCAAGGCAAGGTAAGTCAAAAGGACAAACCATGGCAAGGGCAGGAAAAAGGCCAAAGCAAGGAAAGGCAAGGCAAAAGGGAAAAGCAAGGCAAGGGAAAATGGCAAAGCAAGGCAAGGCAAGGCAAGACAAAAGGGCAAAGCAAGGCAAGGAAAAAGAGCAAAGCATGGCAAGGCAAGGCAAGGCAAAAGGTCAAAAGAAAGGCAAGGCAAATCAGGGCAAAAGGAGAAAGGAAGGCAAGGCAAGACAAGGCAAAGAGGCAAAGCAAGGCAAGGTAAGGCAAGGCAAAAGGGGAAAGCAAAGCAAGGCAAGGCGAAAGGATAAGGAAGACACGTCAAGGCAAGGCAAAGATGAAAGTAAGGCAATGCAAGGAAATTGAAAACGGCAAAACAAGGAAAGGCAAGGCAAAAGGGCAAAGCAAAGCAAGTCAAAAGGGCAAAGCATGTCAAGGCAAGGTAAGGCAAAAGGGCAATGCAAGGAAAAGCAAAATGGCAAAGCAAGACAAGGCAAAAGGGAAAGCATAACAAGGCAAAGCAAGGCAAAAGGGCAAAGCAAGACAAGGCAAAAGGGCAAAGCAAGGAAAGTCAAAAGGGCAAAGCATGACAAGGCAAGGCAAGGAAAAAGGGTATAGCAAGTCAAGGCAAGGTAAGGCAAAAGGGCAATTCAAGGAAAGGCAAAATGGCAAAGCAAGGCAAGGCAAAAGGGCAAAGCAAAGCAAGTCAAAATGGCAAAGTATGACAAGGCAAGGCAAGGAAAAAGGGTATAGCAAGTCAAGGCAAAGTAAGGCAAAAGGGCAATTCAAGGAAAGGCAAAATGGCAAAGCAAGGCAAGGCAAAAGGGCAAAGCATAACAAGGCAAAGCAAGGCAAAAGGGCAAAGCAAGGCAAGGCAAAAGGGCAAAGCAAGGCAAGTCAAAAAGGCAAAGCATGACAAGGCAAGGCAAGGAAAAAGGGTATAGCAAGTCAAGGCAAGGTAAGGCAAAAGGGCAATTCAAGGAAAGGCAAAATGGCAAAGCAAGGCAAGGCAAAAGGGCAAAGCAAGGCCAGGCAAAAGTGCAAAGAAAGGCAAGGCAAGGTAAGTCAAAAGGACAAACCATGGCAAGGCCAGGAAAAAGGCCAAAGCAAGGAAAGGCAAGGCAAAAGGGGAAAGCAAGGCAAGGGAAAATGGCAAAGCAAGGCAAGGCAAGGAAAGACAAAAGGGCAAAGCAAGGCAAGGAAAAAGAGCAAAGCATGGCAAGGCAAGGCAAAAGGTTAAAAGAAAGGCAAGGCAAATCAGGGCAAAAGGAGAAAGGAAGTCAAGCAAGACAAGGCAAAGAGACAAAGCAAGGCAAGGCAAAAGGGCATAGCAAGGCAAGGTAAGGCAAAGGGGCAAAGCAAGGCATGGAAAGGCAAAGGCAAGGGAAGGCAAAAGGGTAAAGCAAGGCAAGGAAAGGCAAGGGAAAAGGAGAAAGCAAAGCAAGGCAAGGCAAAAGGATAAGGAAGACACGTCAAGGCAAGGCAAAGATGAAAGCAAGGCAATGCAAGGCAATTCAAAACGGCAAAACAAGGAAATGCAAGGCAAAAGGGCAAAGCAAAGCAAGTCAAAAGGGCAAATCATGACAAGGCAAGGTAAGGCAAAAGGGCAATGCAAGGAAAGGCAAAATGGCAAAGCAAGACAAGGCAAAAATGGCAAAGCATAACAAGGCAAAGCAAGGCAAAAGGGCAAAGCAAGGCAAGTCAAAAGGGCAAAGCATGACAAGGCAAGGCAAGGAAAAAGGGTATAGCAAGTCAAGGCAAGGTAAGGCAAAAGGGCAATTCAAGGAAAGGCAAAATGGCAAAGCAAGGCAAGGCAAAAGGGCAAAGCATGAAAAGGCAAGGCAAGGAAAAAGGGTATAGCAAGTCAAGGCAAGGTAAGGCAAAAGGGCAATTCAAGGAAAGACAAAATGGCAAAGCAAGGCAAGGCAAAAGGGCAAAGCATGGCAAGGCAAGGAAAAAGGGCAACTCAATGCAAGGCCAGGCAAAAGGGCAAAGAAAGGCAAGGCAAGGTAAGTCAAAAGGACAAACCATGGCAAGGCCAGGAAAAAGGCCAAAGCAAGGAAAGGCAAGGCAAAAGGGAAAAGCAAGGCAAGGGAAAATGGCAAAGCAAGGCAAGGCAAGGCAAGACAAAAGGGCAAAGCAAGGCAAGGAAAAAGAGCAAATCATGGCAAGGCAAGGCAAGGCAAAAGGTCAAAAGAAAGGCAAGGCAAATCAGGGCAAAAGGAGAAAGGAAGGCAAGGCAAGACAAGGCAAAGAGGCAAAGCAAGGCAAGGTAAGGCAAGGCAAAAGGGGAAAGCAAAGCAAGGCAAGGCGAAAGGATAAGGAAGACACGTCAAGGCAAGGCAAAGATGAAAGTAAGGCAATGCAAGGAAATTGAAAACGGCAAAACAAGGAAAGGCAAGGCAAAAGGGCAAAGCAAAGCAAGTCAAAAGGGCAAAGCATGACAAGGCAAGGCAAGGCAAAAGGGCAAAGCATGTCAAGGCAAGGCAAGGCAAAAGGGTATAGCAAGTCAAGGCAAGGTAAGGCAAAAGGGCAATGCAAGGAAAAGCAAAATGGCAAAGCAAGACAAGGCAAAAGGGCAAAGCATAACAAGGCAAAGCAAGGCAAAAGGGCAAAGGAAGGCAAGGCAAAAGGGCAAAGCAAGGCAAGTCAAAAGGGCAAAGCATGACAAGGCAAGGCAAGGAAAAAGGGTATAGCAAGTCAAGGCAAGGTAAGGCAAAAGGGCAATTCAAGGAAAGGCAAAATGGCAAAGCAAGGCAAGGCAAAAGGACAAAGCAAAGCAAGTCAAAAGGGCAAAGCATGACAAGGCAAGGCAAGGAAAAAGGGTATAGCAAGTCAAGGCAAGGTAAGGCAAAAGGGCAATTCAAGGAAACGCAAAATGGCAAAGCAAGGCAAGGCAAAAGGGCAAAGCATAACAAGGCAAAGCAAGGCAAAAGGGCAAAGCAAGGCAAGGCAAAAGGGCAAAGCAAGGCAAGTCAAAAAGGCAAAGCATGACAAGGCAAGGCAAGGAAAAAGGGTATAGCAAGTCAAGGCAAGGTAAGGCAAAAGGGCAATTCAAGGAAAGGCAAAATGGCAAAGCAAGGCAAGGCAAAAGGGCAAAGCAAGGCCAGGCAAAAGTGCAAAGAAAGGCAAGGCAAGGTAAGTCAAAAGGACAAACCATGGCAAGGCCAGGAAAAAGGCCAAAGCAAGGAAAGGCAAGGCAAAAGGGGAAAGCCAGGCAAGGGAAAATGGCAAAGCAAGGCAAGGCAAGGAAAGACAAAAGGGCAAAGCAAGGCAAGGAAAAAGAGCAAAGCATGGCAAGGCAAGGCAAAAGGTCAAAAGAAAGGCAAGGCAAATCAGGGCAAAAGGAGAAAGGAAGGCAAGGCAAGACAAGGCAAAGAGACAAAGCAAGGCAAGGCAAAAGGGCATAGCAAGGCATGGTAAGGCAAAGGGGCAAAGCAAGGCATGGAAAGGCAAAGGCAAGGGAAGGCAAAAGGGTAAAGCAAGGCAAGGAAAGGCAAGGGAAAAGGAGAAAGCAAAGCAAGGCAAGGCAAAAGGATAAGGAAGACACGTCAAGGCAAGGCAAAGATGAAAGCAAGGCAATGCAAGGCAATTCAAAACGGCAAAACAAGGAAAGGCAAGGCAAAAGGGCAAAGCAAAGCAAGTCAAAAGGGCAAAGCATGACAAGGCAAGCAAGGCAAAAGGGCAAAGCATGACAAGGCAAGGTAAGGCAAATGGGAAAGCAAGACAAGGCAAAAGGGCAAAGCATAACACGGCAAAGCAAGGCAAAAGGGCAAAGCAAGGCAAGTCAAAAGGGCAAAGCATGACAAGGCAAGGCAAGGAAAAAGGGTATACCAAGTCAAGGCAAGGTAAGGCAAAAGGGCAATTAAAGGAAAGGCAAAATGGCAAAGCAAGGCAAGGCAAAAGGGCAAAGCATGAAAAGGCAAGGCAAGGAAAAAGGGTATAGCAAGTCAAGGCAAGGTAAGGCAAAAGGGCAATTCAAGGAAAGGCAAAATGGCAAAGCAAGGCAAGGCAAAAGGGCAAAACATGGCAAGGCAAGGAAAAAGGGCAACTCAATGCAAGGCCAGGCAAAAGGGCAAAGAAAGGCAAGGCAAGGTAAGTCAAAAGGACAAACCATGGCAAGGGCAGGAAAAAGGCCAAAGCAAGGAAAGGCAAGGCAAAAGGGAAAAGCAAGGCAAGGGAAAATGGCAAAGCAAGGCAAGGCAAGGCAAGACAAAAGGGCAAAGCAAGGCAAGGAAAAAGAGCAAAGCATGGCAAGGCAAGGCAAAAGGTCAAAAGAAAGGCAAGGCAAATCAGGGCAAAATGAGAAAGGAAGGCAAGGCAAGACAAGGCAAAGAGGCAAAGCAAGGCAAGGTAAGGCAAGGCAAAAGGGGAAAGCAAAGCAAGGCAAGGCGAAAGGATAAGGAAGACACGTCAAGGCAAGGCAAAGATGAAAGTAAGGCAATGCAAGGAAATTGAAAACGGCAAAACAAGGAAAGGCAAGGCAAAAGGGCAAAGCAAAGCAAGTCAAAAGGGCAAAGCATGTCAAGGCAAGGTAAGGCAAAAGGGCAATGCAAGGAAAAGCAAAATGGCAAAGCAAGACAAGGCAAAAGGGAAAGCATAACAAGGCAAAGCAAGGCAAAAGGGCAAAGCAAGACAAGGCAAAAGGGCAAAGCAAGGAAAGTCAAAAGGGCAAAGCATGACAAGGCAAGGCAAGGAAAAAGGGTATAGCAAGTCAAGGCAAGGTAAGGCAAAAGGGCAATTCAAGGAAAGGCAAAATGGCAAAGCAAGGCAAGGCAAAAGGGCAAAGCAAAGCAAGTCAAAAGGGCAAACCATGACAAGGCAAGGCAAGGCAAAAGGGCAAAGCATGACAAGGCAAGGTAAGGCAAAAGGGCAATGCAAGGAAAGGCAAAATGGCAAAGCAAGACAAGGCAAAAATGGCAAAGCATAACAAGGCAAAGCAAGGCAAAAGGGCAAAGCAAGGCAAGTCAAAAGGGCAAAGCATGACAAGGCAAGGCAAGGAAAAAGGGTATAGCAAGTCAAGGCAAGGTAAGGCAAAAGGGCAATTCAAGGAAAGGCAAAATGGCAAAGCAAGGCAAGGCAAAAGGGCAAAGCATGAAAAGGCAAGGCAAGGAAAAAGGGTATAGCAAGTCAAGGCAAGGTAAGGCAAAAGGGCAATTCAAGGAAAGGCAAAATGGCAAAGCAAGGCAAGGCAAAAGGGCAAAGCATGGCAAGGCAAGGAAAAAGGGCAACTCAATGCAAGGCCAGGCAAAAGGGCAAAGAAAGGCAAGGCAAGTTAAGTCAAAAGGACAAACCATGGCAAGGCCAGGAAAAAGGCCAAAGCAAGGAAAGGCAAGGCAAAAGGGAAAAGCAAGGCAAGGGAAAATGGCAAAGCAAGGCAAGGCAAGGCAAGACAAAAGGGCAAAGCAAGGCAAGGAAAAAGAGCAAAGCATGGCAAGTCAAGGCAAGGCAAAAGGTCAAAAGAAAGGCAAGGCAAATCAGGGCAAAAGGAGAAAGGAAGGCAAGGCAAGACAAGGCAAAGAGGCAAAGCAAGGCAAGGTAAGGCAAGGGAAAAGGGGAAAGCAAAGCAAGGCAAGGCGAAAGGATAAGGAATACACGTCAAGGCAAGGCAAAGATGAAAGTAAGGCAATGCAAGGAAATTGAAAACGGCAAAACAAGGAAAGGCAAGGCAAAAGGGCAAAGCAAAGCAAGTCAAAAGGGCAAAGCATGACAAGGCAAGGCAAGGCAAAAGGGCAAAGCATGTCAAGGCAAGGCAAGGCAAAAGGGTATAGCAAGTGAAGGCAAGGTAAGGCAAAAGGGCAATGCAAGGAAAAGCAAAATGGCAAAGCAAGACAAGGCAAAAGGGCAAAGCATAACAAGGCAAAGCAAGGCAAAAGGGCAAAGGAAGGCAAGGCAAAAGGGCAAAGCAAGGCAAGTCAAAAGGGCAAAGCATGACAAGGCAAGGCAAGGAAAAAGGGTATAGCAAGTCAAGGCAAGGTAAGGCAAAAGGGCAATTCAAGGAAAGGCAAAATGGCAAAGCAAGGCAAGGCAAAAGGACAAAGCAAAGCAAGTCAAAAGGGCAAAGCATGACAAGGCAAGGCAAGGAAAAAGGGTATAGCAAGTCAAGGCAAGGTAAGGCAAAAGGGCAATTCAAGGAAACGCAAAATGGCAAAGCAAGGCAAGGCAAAAGGGCAAAGCATAACAAGGCAAAGCAAGGCAAAAGGGCAAAGCAAGGCAAGGCAAAAGGGCAAAGCAAGGCAAGTCAAAAAGGCAAAGCATGACAAGGCAAGGCAAGGAAAAAGGGTATAGCAAGTCAAGGCAAGGTAAGGCAAAAGGGCAATTCAAGGAAAGGCAAAATGGCAAAGCAAGGCAAGGCAAAAGGGCAAAGCAAGGCCAGGCAAAAGTGCAAAGAAAGGCAAGGCAAGGTAAGTCAAAAGGACAAACCATGGCAAGGCCAGGAAAAAGGCCAAAGCAAGGAAAGGCAAGGCAAAAGGGGAAAGCAAGGCAAGGGAAAATGGCAAAGCAAGGCAAGGCAAGGAAAGACAAAAGGGCAAAGCAAGGCAAGGAAAAAGAGCAAAGCATGGCAAGGCAAGGCAAAAGGTCAAAAGAAAGGCAAGGCAAATCAGGGCAAAAGGAGAAAGGAAGGCAAGGCAAGACAAGGCAAAGAGACAAAGCAAGGCAAGGCAAAAGGGCATAGGAAGGCATGGTAAGGCAAAGGGGCAAAGCAAGGCATGGAAAGGCAAAGGCAAGGGAAGGCAAAAGGGTAAAGCAAGGCAAGGAAAGGCAAGGGAAAAGGAGAAAGCAAAGCAAGGCAAGGCAAAAGGATAAGGAAGACACGTCAAGGCAAGGCAAAGATGAAAGCAAGGCAATGCAAGGCAATTCAAAACGGCAAAACAAGGAAAGGCAAGGCAAAAGGGCAAAGCAAAGCAAGTCAAAAGGGCAAAGCATGACAAGGCAAGCAAGGCAAAAGGGCAAAGCATGACAAGGCAAGGTAAGGCAAAAGGGAAAGCAAGACAAGGCAAAAGGGCAAAGCATAACACGGCAAAGCAAGGCAAAAGGGCAAAGCAAGGCAAGTCAAAAGGGCAAAGCATGACAAGGCAAGGCAAGGAAAAAGGGTATACCAAGTCAAGGCAAGGTAAGGCAAAAGGGCAATTAAAGGAAAGGCAAAATGGCAAAGCAAGGCAAGGCAAAAGGGCAAAGCATGAAAAGGCAAGGCAAGGAAAAAGGGTATAGCAAGTCAAGGCAAGGTAAGGCAAAAGGGCAATTCAAGGAAAGGCAAAATGGCAAAGCAAGGCAAGGCAAAAGGGCAAAACATGGCAAGGCAAGGAAAAAGGGCAACTCAATGCAAGGCCAGGCAAAAGGGCAAAGAAAGGCAAGGCAAGGTAAGTCAAAAGGACAAACCATGGCAAGGGCAGGAAAAAGGCCAAAGCAAGGAAAGGCAAGGCAAAAGGGAAAAGCAAGGCAAGGGAAAATGGCAAAGCAAGGCAAGGCAAGGCAAGACAAAAGGGCAAAGCAAGGCAAGGAAAAAGAGCAAAGCATGGCAAGGCAAGGCAAGGCAAAAGGTCAAAAGAAAGGCAAGGCAAATCAGGGCAAAATGAGAAAGGAAGGCAAGGCAAGACAAGGCAAAGAGGCAAAGCAAGGCAAGGTAAGGCAAGGCAAAAGGGGAAAGCAAAGCAAGGCAAGGCGAAAGGATAAGGAAGACACGTCAAGGCAAGGCAAAGATGAAAGTAAGGCAATGCAAGGAAATTGAAAACGGCAAAACAAGGAAAGGCAAGGCAAAAGGGCAAAGCAAAGCAAGTCAAAAGGGCAAAGCATGTCAAGGCAAGGTAAGGCAAAAGGGCAATGCAAGGAAAAGCAAAATGGCAAAGCAAGACAAGGCAAAAGGGAAAGCATAACAAGGCAAAGCAAGGCAAAAGGGCAAAGCAAGACAAGGCAAAAGGGCAAAGCAAGGAAAGTCAAAAGGGCAAAGCATGACAAGGCAAGGCAAGGAAAAAGGGTATAGCAAGTCAAGGCAAGGTAAGGCAAAAGGGCAATTCAAGGAAAGGCAAAATGGCAAAGCAAGGCAAGGCATAAGGGCAAAGCAAAGCAAGTCAAAATGGCAAAGTATGACAAGGCAAGGCAAGGAAAAAGGGTATAGCAAGTCAAGGCAAAGTAAGGCAAAAGGGCAATTCAAGGAAAGGCAAAATGGCAAAGCAAGGCAAGGCAAAAGGGCAAAGCAAAGGAAGTCAAAAGGGCAAACCATGACAAGGCAAGGCAAGGCAAAAGGGCAAAGCATGACAAGGCAAGGTAAGGCAAAAGGGCAATGCAAGGAAAGGCAAAATGGCAAAGCAAGACAAGGCAAAAATGGCAAAGCATAACAAGGCAAAGCAAGGCAAAAGGGCAAAGCAAGGCAAGTCAAAAGGGCAAAGCATGACAAGGCAAGGCAAGGAAAAAGGGTATAGCAAGTCAAGGCAAGGTAAGGCAAAAGGGCAATTCAAGGAAAGGCAAAATGGCAAAGCAAGGCAAGGCAAAAGGGCAAAGCATGAAAAGGCAAGGCAAGGAAAAAGGGTATAGCAAGTCAAGGCAAGGTAAGGCAAAAGGGCAATTCAAGGAAAGGCAAAATGGCAAAGCAAGGCAAGGCAAAAGGGCAAAGCATGGCAAGGCAAGGAAAAAGGGCAACTCAATGCAAGGCCAGGCAAAAGGGCAAAGAAAGGCAAGGCAAGTTAAGTCAAAAGGACAAACCATGGCAAGGCCAGGAAAAAGGCCAAAGCAAGGAAAGGCAAGGCAAAAGGGAAAAGCAAGGCAAGGGAAAATGGCAAAGCAAGGCAAGGCAAGGCAAGACAAAAGGGCAAAGCAAGGCAAGGAAAAAGAGCAAAGCATGGCAAGTCAAGGCAAGGCAAAAGGTCAAAAGAAAGGCAAGGCAAATCAGGGCAAAAGGAGAAAGGAAGGCAAGGCAAGACAAGGCAAAGAGGCAAAGCAAGGCAAGGTAAGGCAAGGGAAAAGGGGAAAGCAAAGCAAGGCAAGGCGAAAGGATAAGGAATACACGTCAAGGCAAGGCAAAGATGAAAGTAAGGCAATGCAAGGAAATTGAAAACGGCAAAACAAGGAAAGGCAAGGCAAAAGGGCAAAGCAAGGCAAGTCAAAAGGGCAAAGCATGACAAGGCAAGGCATGGAAAAAGGGTATAGCAAGTCAAGGCAAGGTAAGGCAAAAGGGCAATTCAAGGAAAGGCAAAATGGCAAAGCAAGGCAAGGCAAAAGGACAAAGCAAAGCAAGTCAAAAGGGCAAAGCATGACAAGGCAAGGCAAGGAAAAAGGGTATAGCAAGTCAAGGCAAGGTAAGGCAAAAGGGCAATTCAAGGAAACGCAAAATGGCAAAGCAAGGCAAGGCAAAAGGGCAAAGCATAACAAGGCAAAGCAAGGCAAAAGGGCAAAGCAAGGCAAGGCAAAAGGGCAAAGCAAGGCAAGTCAAAAAGGCAAAGCATGACAAGGCAAGGCAAGGAAAAAGGGTGTAGCAAGTCAAGGCAAGGTAAGGCAAAAGGGCAATTCAAGGAAAGGCAAAATGGCAAAGCAAGGCAAGGCAAAAGGGCAAAGCAAGGCCAGGCAAAAGTGCAAAGAAAGGCAAGGCAAGGTAAGTCAAAAGGACAAACCATGGCAAGGCCAGGAAAAAGGCCAAAGCAAGGAAAGGCAAGGCAAAAGGGGAAAGCAAGGCAAGGGAAAATGGCAAAGCAAGGCAAGGCAAGGAAAGACAAAAGGGCAAAGCAAGGCAAGGAAAAAGAGCAAAGCATGGCAAGGCAAGGCAAAAGGTCAAAAGAAAGGCAAGGCAAATCAGGGCAAAAGGAGAAAGGAAGGCAAGGCAAGACAAGGCAAAGAGACAAAGCAAGGCAAGGCAAAAGGGCATAGCAAGGCATGGTAAGGCAAAGGGGCAAAGCAAGGCATGGAAAGGCAAAGGCAAGGGAAGGCAAAAGGGTAAAGCAAGGCAAGGAAAGGCAAGGGAAAAGGAGAAAGCAAAGCAAGGCAAGGCAAAAGGATAAGGAAGACACGTCAAGGCAAGGCAAAGATGAAAGCAAGGCAATGCAAGGCATTTCAAAACGGCAAAACAAGGAAAGGCAAGGCAAAAGGGCAAAGCAAAGCAAGTCAAAAGGGCAAAGCATGACAAGGCAAGCAAGGCAAAAGGGCAAAGCATGACAAGGCAAGGTAAGGCAAAAGGGAAAGCAAGACAAGGCAAAAGGGCAAAGCATAACACGGCAAAGCAAGGCAAAAGGGCAAAGCAAGGCAAGTCAAAAGGGCAAAGCATGACAAGGCAAGGCAAGGAAAAAGGGTATACCAAGTCAAGGCAAGGTAAGGCAAAAGGGCAATTAAAGGAAAGGCAAAATGGCAAAGCAAGGCAAGGCAAAAGGGCAAAGCATGAAAAGGCAAGGCAAGGAAAAAGGGTATAGCAAGTCAAGGCAAGGTAAGGCAAAAGGGCAATTCAAGGAAAGGCAAAATGGCAAAGCAAGGCAAGGCAAAAGGGCAAAACATGGCAAGGCAAGGAAAAAGGGCAACTCAATGCAAGGCCAGGCAAAAGGGCAAAGAAAGGCAAGGCAAGGTAAGTCAAAAGGACAAACCATGGCAAGGGCAGGAAAAAGGCCAAAGCAAGGAAAGGCAAGGCAAAAGGGAAAAGCAAGGCAAGGGAAAATGGCAAAGCAAGGCAAGGCAAGGCAAGACAAAAGGGCAAAGCAAGGCAAGGAAAAAGAGCAAAGCATGGCAAGGCAAGGCAAAAGGTCAAAAGAAAGGCAAGGCAAATCAGGGCAAAAGGAGAAAGGAAGGCAAGGCAAGACAAGGCAAAGAGGCAAAGCAAGGCAAGGTAAGGCAAGGCAAAAGGGGAAAGCAAAGCAAGGCAAGGCGAAAGGATAAGGAAGACACGTCAAGGCAAGGCAAAGATGAAAGTAAGGCAATGCAAGGAAATTGAAAACGGCAAAACAAGGAAAGGCAAGGCAAAAGGGCAAAGCAAAGCAAGTCAAAAGGGCAAAGCATGTCAAGGCAAGGTAAGGCAAAAGGGCAATGCAAGGAAAAGCAAAATGGCAAAGCAAGACAAGGCAAAAGGGAAAGCATAACAAGGCAAAGCAAGGCAAAAGGGCAAAGCAAGACAAGGCAAAAGGGCAAAGCAAGGAAAGTCAAAAGGGCAAAGCATGACAAGGCAAGGCAAGGAAAAAGGGTATAGCAAGTCAAGGCAAGGTAAGGCAAAAGGGCAATTCAAGGAAAGGCAAAATGGCAAAGCAAGGCAAGGCAAAAGGGCAAAGCAAAGCAAGTCAAAATGGCAAAGTATGACAAGGCAAGGCAAGGAAAAAGGGTATAGCAAGTCAAGGCAAAGTAAGGCAAAAGGGCAATTCAAGGAAAGGCAAAATGGCAAAGCAAGGCAAGGCAAAAGGGCAAAGCAAAGGAAGTCAAAAGGGCAAACCATGACAAGGCAAGGCAAGGCAAAAGGGCAAAGCATGACAAGGCAAGGTAAGGCAAAAGGGCAATGCAAGGAAAGGCAAAATGGCAAAGCAAGACAAGGCAAAAATGGCAAAGCATAACAAGGCAAAGCAAGGCAAAAGGGCAAAGCAAGGCAAGTCAAAAGGGCAAAGCATGACAAGGCAAGGCAAGGAAAAAGGGTATAGCAAGTCAAGGCAAGGTAAGGCAAAAGGGCAATTCAAGGAAAGGCAAAATGGCAAAGCAAGGCAAGGCAAAAGGGCAAAGCATGAAAAGGCAAGGCAAGGAAAAAGGGTATAGCAAGTCAAGGCAAGGTAAGGCAAAAGGGCAATTCAAGGAAAGGCAAAATGGCAAAGCAAGGCAAGGCAAAAGGGCAAAGCATGGCAAGGCAAGGAAAAAGGGCAACTCAATGCAAGGCCAGGCAAAAGGGCAAAGAAAGGCAAGGCAAGTTAAGTCAAAAGGACAAACCATGGCAAGGCCAGGAAAAAGGCCAAAGCAAGGAAAGGCAAGGCAAAAGGGAAAAGCAAGGCAAGGGAAAATGGCAAAGCAAGGCAAGGCAAGGCAAGACAAAAGGGCAAAGCAAGGCAAGGAAAAAGAGCAAAGCATGGCAAGTCAAGGCAAGGCAAAAGGTCAAAAGAAAGGCAAGGCAAATCAGGGCAAAAGGAGAAAGGAAGGCAAGGCAAGACAAGGCAAAGAGGCAAAGCAAGGCAAGGTAAGGCAAGGGAAAAGGGGAAAGCAAAGCAAGGCAAGGCGAAAGGATAAGGAATACACGTCAAGGCAAGGCAAAGATGAAAGTAAGGCAATGCAAGGAAATTGAAAACGGCAAAACAAGGAAAGGCAAGGCAAAAGGGCAAAGCAAGGCAAGTCAAAAGGGCAAAGCATGACAAGGCAAGGCAAGGAAAAAGGGTATAGCAAGTCAAGGCAAGGTAAGGCAAAAGGGCAATTCAAGGAAAGGCAAAATGGCAAAGCAAGGCAAGGCAAAAGGACAAAGCAAAGCAAGTCAAAAGGGCAAAGCATGACAAGGCAAGGCAAGGAAAAAGGGTATAGCAAGTCAAGGCAAGGTAAGGCAAAAGGGCAATTCAAGGAAACGCAAAATGGCAAAGCAAGGCAAGGCAAAAGGGCAAAGCATAACAAGGCAAAGCAAGGCAAAAGGGCAAAGCAAGGCAAGGCAAAAGGGCAAAGCAAGGCAAGTCAAAAAGGCAAAGCATGACAAGGCAAGGCAAGGAAAAAGGGTATAGCAAGTCAAGGCAAGGTAAGGCAAAAGGGCAATTCAAGGAAAGGCAAAATGGCAAAGCAAGGCAAGGCAAAAGGGCAAAGCAAGGCCAGGCAAAAGTGCAAAGAAAGGCAAGGCAAGGTAAGTCAAAAGGACAAACCATGGCAAGGCCAGGAAAAAGGCCAAAGCAAGGAAAGGCAAGGCAAAAGGGGAAAGCAAGGCAAGGGAAAATGGCAAAGCAAGGCAAGGCAAGGAAAGACAAAAGGGCAAAGCAAGGCAAGGAAAAAGAGCAAAGCATGGCAAGGCAAGGCAAAAGGTCAAAAGAAAGGCAAGGCAAATCAGGGCAAAAGGAGAAAGGAAGGCAAGGCAAGACAAGGCAAAGAGACAAAGCAAGGCAAGGCAAAAGGGCATAGCAAGGCATGGTAAGGCAAAGGGGCAAAGCAAGGCATGGAAAGGCAAAGGCAAGGGAAGGCAAAAGGGTAAAGCAAGGCAAGGAAAGGCAAGGGAAAAGGAGAAAGCAAAGCAAGGCAAGGCAAAAGGATAAGGAAGACACGTCAAGGCAAGGCAAAGATGAAAGCAAGGCAATGCAAGGCAATTCAAAACGGCAAAACAAGGAAAGGCAAGGCAAAAGGGCAAAGCAAAGCAAGTCAAAAGGGCAAAGCATGACAAGGCAAGCAAGGCAAAAGGGCAAAGCATGACAAGGCAAGGTAAGGCAAAAGGGAAAGCAAGACAAGGCAAAAGGGCAAAGCATAACACGGCAAAGCAAGGCAAAAGGGCAAAGCAAGGCAAGTCAAAAGGGCAAAGCATGACAAGGCAAGGCAAGGAAAAAGGGTATACCAAGTCAAGGCAAGGTAAGGCAAAAGGGCAATTAAAGGAAAGGCAAAATGGCAAAGCAAGGCAAGGCAAAAGGGCAAAGCATGAAAAGGCAAGGCAAGGAAAAAGGGTATAGCAAGTCAAGGCAAGGTAAGGCAAAAGGGCAATTCAAGGAAAGGCAAAATGGCAAAGCAAGGCAAGGCAAAAGGGCAAAACATGGCAAGGCAAGGAAAAAGGGCAACTCAATGCAAGGCCAGGCAAAAGGGCAAAGAAAGGCAAGGCAAGGTAAGTCAAAAGGACAAACCATGGCAAGGGCAGGAAAAAGGCCAAAGCAAGGAAAGGCAAGGCAAAAGGGAAAAGCAAGGCAAGGGAAAATGGCAAAGCAAGGCAAGGCAAGGCAAGACAAAAGGGCAAAGCAAGGCAAGGAAAAAGAGCAAAGCATGGCAAGGCAAGGCAAAAGGTCAAAAGAAAGGCAAGGCAAATCAGGGCAAAATGAGAAAGGAAGGCAAGGCAAGACAAGGCAAAGAGGCAAAGCAAGGCAAGGTAAGGCAAGGCAAAAGGGGAAAGCAAAGCAAGGCAAGGCGAAAGGATAAGGAAGACACGTCAAGGCAAGGCAAAGATGAAAGTAAGGCAATGCAAGGAAATTGAAAACGGCAAAACAAGGAAAGGCAAGGCAAAAGGGCAAAGCAAAGCAAGTCAAAAGGGCAAAGCATGTCAAGGCAAGGTAAGGCAAAAGGGCAATGCAAGGAAAAGCAAAATGGCAAAGCAAGACAAGGCAAAAGGGAAAGCATAACAAGGCAAAGCAAGGCAAAAGGGCAAAGCAAGACAAGGCAAAAGGGCAAAGCAAGGCAAGTCAAAAGGGCAAAGCATGACAAGGCAAGGCAAGGAAAAAGGGTATAGCAAGTCAAGGCAAGGTAAGGCAAAAGGGCAATTCAAGGAAAGGCAAAATGGCAAAGCAAGGCAAGGCAAAAGGGCAAAGCAAAGCAAGTCAAAATGGCAAAGTATGACAAGGCAAGGCAAGGAAAAAGGGTATAGCAAGTCAAGGCAAAGTAAGGCAAAAGGGCAATTCAAGGAAAGGCAAAATGGCAAAGCAAGGCAAGGCAAAAGGGCAAAGCAAAGCAAGTCAAAAGGGCAAACCATGACAAGGCAAGGCAAGGCAAAAGGGCAAAGCATGACAAGGCAAGGTAAGGCAAAAGGGCAATGCAAGGAAAGGCAAAATGGCAAAGCAAGACAAGGCAAAAATGGCAAAGCATAACAAGGCAAAGCAAGGCAAAAGGGCAAAGCAAGGCAAGTCAAAAGGGCAAAGCATGACAAGGCAAGGCAAGGAAAAAGGGTATAGCAAGTCAAGGCAAGGTAAGGCAAAAGGGCAATTCAAGGAAAGGCAAAATGGCAAAGCAAGGCAAGGCAAAAGGGCAAAGCATGAAAAGGCAAGGCAAGGAAAAAGGGTATAGCAAGTCAAGGCAAGGTAAGGCAAAAGGGCAATTCAAGGAAAGGCAAAATGGCAAAGCAAGGCAAGGCAAAAGGGCAAAGCATGGCAAGGCAAGGAAAAAGGGCAACTCAATGCAAGGCCAGGCAAAAGGGCAAAGAAAGGCAAGGCAAGTTAAGTCAAAAGGACAAACCATGGCAAGGCCAGGAAAAAGGCCAAAGCAAGGAAAGGCAAGGCAAAAGGGAAAAGCAAGGCAAGGGAAAATGGCAAAGCAAGGCAAGGCAAGGCAAGACAAAAGGGCAAAGCAAGGCAAGGAAAAAGAGCAAAGCATGGCAAGTCAAGGCAAGGCAAAAGGTCAAAAGAAAGGCAAGGCAAATCAGGGCAAAAGGAGAAAGGAAGGCAAGGCAAGACAAGGCAAAGAGGCAAAGCAAGGCAAGGTAAGGCAAGGGAAAAGGGGAAAGCAAAGCAAGGCAAGGCGAAAGGATAAGGAATACACGTCAAGGCAAGGCAAAGATGAAAGTAAGGCAATGCAAGGAAATTGAAAACGGCAAAACAAGGAAAGGCAAGGCAAAAGGGCAAAGCAAAGCAAGTCAAAAGGGCAAAGCATGACAAGGCAAGGCAAGGCAAAAGGGCAAAGCATGTCAAGGCAAGGCAAGGCAAAAGGGTATAGCAAGTGAAGGCAAGGTAAGGCAAAAGGGCAATGCAAGGAAAAGCAAAATGGCAAAGCAAGACAAGGCAAAAGGGCAAAGCATAACAAGGCAAAGCAAGGCAAAAGGGCAAAGGAAGGCAAGGCAAAAGGGCAAATCAAGGCAAGTCAAAAGGGCAAAGCATGACAAGGCAAGGCAAGGAAAAAGGGTATAGCAAGTCAAGGCAAGGTAAGGCAAAAGGGCAATTCAAGGAAAGGCAAAATGGCAAAGCAAGGCAAGGCAAAAGGACAAAGCAAAGCAAGTCAAAAGGGCAAAGCATGACAAGGCAAGGCAAGGAAAAAGGGTATAGCAAGTCAAGGCAAGGTAAGGCAAAAGGGCAATTCAAGGAAACGCAAAATGGCAAAGCAAGGCAAGGCAAAAGGGCAAAGCATAACAAGGCAAAGCAAGGCAAAAGGGCAAAGCAAGGCAAGGCAAAAGGGCAAAGCAAGGCAAGTCAAAAAGGCAAAGCATGACAAGGCAAGGCAAGGAAAAAGGGTATAGCAAGTCAAGGCAAGGTAAGGCAAAAGGGCAATTCAAGGAAAGGCAAAATGGCAAAGCAAGGCAAGGCAAAAGGGCAAAGCAAGGCCAGGCAAAAGTGCAAAGAAAGGCAAGGCAAGGTAAGTCAAAAGGACAAACCATGGCAAGGCCAGGAAAAAGGCCAAAGCAAGGAAAGGCAAGGCAAAAGGGGAAAGCAAGGCAAGGGAAAATGGCAAAGCAAGGCAAGGCAAGGAAAGACAAAAGGGCAAAGCAAGGCAAGGAAAAAGAGCAAAGCATGGCAAGGCAAGGCAAAAGGTCAAAAGAAAGGCAAGGCAAATCAGGGCAAAAGGAGAAAGGAAGGCAAGGCAAGACAAGGCAAAGAGACAAAGCAAGGCAAGGCAAAAGGGCATAGCAAGGCATGGTAAGGCAAAGGGGCAAAGCAAGGCATGGAAAGGCAAAGGCAAGGGAAGGCAAAAGGGTAAAGCAAGGCAAGGAAAGGCAAGGGAAAAGGAGAAAGCAAAGCAAGGCAAGGCAAAAGGATAAGGAAGACACGTCAAGGCAAGGCAAAGATGAAAGCAAGGCAATGCAAGGCAATTCAAAACGGCAAAACAAGGAAAGGCAAGGCAAAAGGGCAAAGCAAAGCAAGTCAAAAGGGCAAAGCATGACAAGGCAAGCAAGGCAAAAGGGCAAAGCATGACAAGGCAAGGTAAGGCAAAAGGGAAAGCAAGACAAGGCAAAAGGGCAAAGCATAACACGGCAAAGCAAGGCAAAAGGGCAAAGCAAGGCAAGTCAAAAGGGCAAAGCATGACAAGGCAAGGCAAGGAAAAAGGGTATACCAAGTCAAGGCAAGGTAAGGCAAAAGGGCAATTAAAGGAAAGGCAAAATGGCAAAGCAAGGCAAGGCAAAAGGGCAAAGCATGAAAAGGCAAGGCAAGGAAAAAGGGTATAGCAAGTCAAGGCAAGGTAAGGCAAAAGGGCAATTCAAGGAAAGGCAAAATGGCAAAGCAAGGCAAGGCAAAAGGGCAAAACATGGCAAGGCAAGGAAAAAGGGCAACTCAATGCAAGGCCAGGCAAAAGGGCAAAGAAAGGCAAGGCAAGGTAAGTCAAAAGGACAAACCATGGCAAGGCCAGGAAAAAGGCCAAAGCAAGGAAAGGCAAGGCAAAAGGGAAAAGCAAGGCAAGGGAAAATGGCAAAGCAAGGCAAGGCAAGGCAAGACAAAAGGGCAAAGCAAGGCAAGGAAAAAGAGCAAAGCATGGCAAGGCAAGGCAAGGCAAAAGGTCAAAAGAAAGGCAAGGCAAATCAGGGCAAAAGGAGAAAGGAAGGCAAGGCAAGACAAGGCAAAGAGGCAAAGCAAGGCAAGGTAAGGCAAGGCAAAAGGGGAAAGCAAAGCAAGGCAAGGCGAAAGGATAAGGAAGACACGTCAAGGCAAGGCAAAGATGAAAGTAAGGCAATGCAAGGAAATTGAAAACGGCAAAACAAGGAAAGGCAAGGCAAAAGGGCAAAGCAAAGCAAGTCAAAAGGGCAAAGCATGTCAAGGCAAGGTAAGGCAAAAGGGCAATGCAAGGAAAAGCAAAATGGCAAAGCAAGACAAGGCAAAAGGGAAAGCATAACAAGGCAAAGCAAGGCAAAAGGGCAAAGCAAGACAAGGCAAAAGGGCAAAGCAAGGAAAGTCAAAAGGGCAAAGCATGACAAGGCAAGGCAAGGAAAAAGGGTATAGCAAGTCAAGGCAAGGTAAGGCAAAAGGGCAATTCAAGGAAAGGCAAAATGGCAAAGCAAGGCAAGGCAAAAGGGCAAAGCAAAGCAAGTCAAAATGGCAAAGTATGACAAGGCAAGGCAAGGAAAAAGGGTATAGCAAGTCAAGGCAAAGTAAGGCAAAAGGGCAATTCAAGGAAAGGCAAAATGGCAAAGCAAGGCAAGGCAAAAGGGCAAAGCATAACAAGGCAAAGCAAGGCAAAAGGGCAAAGCAAGGCAAGGCAAAAGGGAAAAGCAAGGCAAGTCAAAAGGGCAAAGCATGACAAGGCAAGGCAAGGAAAAAGGGTATAGCAAGTCAAGGCAAGGTAAGGCAAAAGGGCAATTCAAGGAAAGGCAAAATGGCAAAGCAAGGCAAGGCAAAAGGGCAAAGCAAGGCCAGGCAAAAGTGCAAAGAAAGGCAAGGCAAGGTAAGTCAAAAGGACAAACCATGGCAAGGCCAGGAAAAAGGCCAAAGCAAGGAAAGGCAAGGCAAAAGGGGAAAGCAAGGCAAGGGAAAATGGCAAAGCAAGGCAAGGCAAGGAAAGACAAAAGGGCAAAGCAAGGCAAGGAAAAAGAGCAAAGCATGGCAAGGCAAGGCAAAAGGTCAAAAGAAAGGCAAGGCAAATCAGGGCAAAAGGAGAAAGGAAGGCAAGGCAAGACAAGGCAAAGAGACAAAGAAAGGCAAGGCAAAAGGGCATAGCAAGGCAAGGTAAGGCAAAGGGGCAAAGCAAGGCATGGAAAGGCAAAGGCAAGGGAAGGCAAAAGGGTAAAGCAAGGCAAGGAAAGGCAAGGGAAAAGGAGAAAGCAAAGCAAGGCAAGGCAAAAGGATAAGGAAGACACGTCAAGGCAAGGCAAAGATGAAAGCAAGGCAATGCAAGGCAATTCAAAACGGCAAAACAAGGAAAGGCAAGGCAAAAGGGCAAAGCAAAGCAAGTCAAAAGGGCAAAGCATGACAAGGCAAGCAAGGCAAAAGGGCAAAGCATGACAAGGCAAGGTAAGGCAAATGGGAAAGCAAGACAAGGCAAAAGGGCAAAGCATAACAAGGCAAAGCAAGGCAAAAGGGCAAAGCAAGGCAAGTCAAAAGGGCAAAGCATGACAAGGCAAGGCAAGGAAAAAGGGTATACCAAGTCAAGGCAAGGTAAGGCAAAAGGGCAATTAAAGGAAAGGCAAAATGGCAAAGCAAGGCAAGGCAAAAGGGCAAAGCATGAAAAGGCAAGGCAAGGAAAAAGGGTATAGCAAGTCAAGGCAAGGTAAGGCAAAAGGGCAATTCAAGGAAAGGCAAAATGGCAAAGCAAGGCAAGGCAAAAGGGCAAAGCAAGGCCAGGCAAAAGTGCAAAGAAAGGCAAGGCAAGGTAAGTCAAAAGGACAAACCATGGCAAGGCCAGGAAAAAGGCCAAAGCAAGGAAAGGCAAGGCAAAAGGGGAAAGCAAGGCAAGGGAAAATGGCAAAGCAAGGCAAGGCAAGGAAAGACAAAAGGGCAAAGCAAGGCAAGGAAAAAGAGCAAAGCATGGCAAGGCAAGGCAAAAGGTCAAAAGAAAGGCAAGGCAAATCAGGGCAAAAGGAGAAAGGAAGGCAAGGCAAGACAAGGCAAAGAGACAAAGCAAGGCAAGGCAAAAGGGCATAGCAAGGCAAGGTAAGGCAAAGGGGCAAAGCAAGGCATGGAAAGGCAAAGGCAAGGGAAGGCAAAAGGGTAAAGCAAGGCAAGGAAAGGCAAGGGAAAAGGAGAAAGCAAAGCAAGGCAAGGCAAAAGGATAAGGAAGACACGTCAAGGCAAGGCAAAGATGAAAGCAAGGCAATGCAAGGCAATTCAAAACGGCAAAACAAGGAAAGGCAAGGCAAAAGGGCAAAGCAAAGCAAGTCAAAAGGGCAAACCATGACAAGGCAAGGCAAGGCAAAAGGGCAAAGCATGACAAGGCAAGGTAAAGCAAAAGGGCAATGCAAGGAAAGGCAAAATGGCAAAGCAAGACAAGGCAAAAATGGCAAAGCATAACAAGGCAAAGCAAGGCAAAAGGGCAAAGCAAGGCAAGTCAAAAGGGCAAAGCATGACAAGGCAAGGCAAGGAAAAAGGGTATAGCAAGTCAAGGCAAGGTAAGGCAAAAGGGCAATTCAAGGAAAGGCAAAATGGCAAAGCAAGGCAAGGCAAAAGGGCAAAGCATGAAAAGGCAAGGCAAGGAAAAAGGGTATAGCAAGTCAAGGCAAGGTAAGGCAAAAGGGCAATTCAAGGAAAGACAAAATGGCAAAGCAAGGCAAGGCAAAAGGGCAAAGCATGGCAAGGCAAGGAAAAAGGGCAACTCAATGCAATGCCAGGCAAAAGGGCAAAGAAAAGCAAGGCAAGGTAAGTCAAAAGGACAAACCATGGCAAGGCCAGGAAAAAGGCCAAAGCAAGGAAAGGCAAGGCAAAAGGGAAAAGCAAGGCAAGGGAAAATGGCAAAGCAAGGCAAGGCAAGGCAAGACAAAAGGGCAAAGCAAGGCAAGGAAAAAGAGCAAAGCATGGCAAGGCAAGGCAAGGCAAAAGGTCAAAAGAAAGGCAAGGCAAATCAGGGCAAAAGGAGAAAGGAAGGCAAGGCAAGACAAGGCAAAGAGGCAAAGCAAGGCAAGGTAAGGCAAGGGAAAAGGGGAAAGCAAAGCAAGGCAAGGCGAAAGGATAAGGAAGACACGTCAAGGCAAGGCAAAGATGAAAGTAAGGCAATGCAAGGAAATTGAAAACGGCAAAACAAGGAAAGGCAAGGCAAAAGGGCAAAGCAAAGCAAGTCAAAAGGGCAAAGCATGACAAGGCAAGGCAAGGCAAAAATGCAAAGCATGTCAAGGCAAGGCAAGGCAAAAGGGTATAGCAAGTCAAGGCAAGGTAAGGCAAAAGGGCAATGCAAGGAAAAGCAAAATGGCAAAGCAAGACAAGGCAAAAGGGCAAAGCATAACAAGGCAAAGCAAGGCAAAAGGGCAAAGGAAGGCAAGGCAAAAGGGCAAAGCAAGGCAAGTCAAAAGGGCAAAGCATGACAAGGCAAGGCAAGGAAAAAGGGTATAGCAAGTCAAGGCAAGGTAAGGCAAAAGGGCAATTCAAGGAAAGGCAAAATGGCAAAGCAAGGCAAGGCAAAAGGGCAAAGCAAAGCAAGTCAAAATGGCAAAGTATGACAAGGCAAGGCAAGGAAAAAGGGTATAGCAAGTCAAGGCAAAGTAAGGCAAAAGGGCAATTCAAGGAAAGGCAAAATGGCAAAGCAAGGCAAGGCAAAAGGGCAAAGCATAACAAGGCAAAGCAAGGCAAAAGGGCAAAGCAAGGCAAGGCAAAAGGGCAAAGCAAGGCAAGTCAAACAGGCAAAGCATGACAAGGCAAGGCAAGGAAAAAGGGTATAGCAAGTCAAGGCAAGGTAAGGCAAAAGGGCAATTCAAGGAAAGGCAAAATGGCAAAGCAAGGCAAGGCAAAAGGGCAATGCAAGGCCAGGCAAAAGTGCAAAGAAAGGCAAGGCAAGGTAAGTCAAAAGGACAAACCATGGCAAGGCCAGGAAAAAGGCCAAAGCAAGGAAAGGCAAGGCAAAAGGGAAAAGCAAGGCAAGGGAAAATGGCAAAGCAAGGCAAGGCAAGGCAAGACAAAAGGGCAAAGCAAGGCAAGGAAAAAGAGCAAAGCATGGCAAGGCAAGGCAAGGCAAAAGGTCAAAAGAAAGGCAAGGCAAATCAGGGCAAAAGGAGAAAGGAAGGCAAGGCAAGACAAGGCAAAGAGGCAAAGCAAGGCAAGGTAAGGCAAGGCAAAAGGGGAAAGCAAAGCAAGGCAAGGCGAAAGGATAAGGAAGACACGTCAAGGCAAGGCAAAGATGAAAGTAAGGCAATGCAAGGAAATTGAAAACGGCAAAACAAGGAAAGGCAAGGCAAAAGGGCAAAGCAAAGCAAGTCAAAAGGGCAAAGCATGTCAAGGCAAGGTAAGGCAAAAGGGCAATGCAAGGAAAAGCAAAATGGCAAAGCAAGACAAGGCAAAAGGGAAAGCATAACAAGGCAAAGCAAGGCAAAAGGGCAAAGCAAGACAAGGCAAAAGGGCAAAGCAAGGAAAGTCAAAAGGGCAAAGCATGACAAGGCAAGGCAAGGAAAAAGGGTATAGCAAGTCAAGGCAAGGTAAGGCAAAAGGGCAATTCAAGGAAAGGCAAAATGGCAAAGCAAGGCAAGGCAAAAGGGCAAAGCAAAGCAAGTCAAAATGGCAAAGTATGACAAGGCAAGGCAAGGAAAAAGGGTATAGCAAGTCAAGGCAAAGTAAGGCAAAAGGGCAATTCAAGGAAAGGCAAAATGGCAAAGCAAGGCAAGGCAAAAGGGCAAAGCATAACAAGGCAAAGCAAGGCAAAAGGGCAAAGCAAGGCAAGGCAAAAGGGAAAAGCAAGGCAAGTCAAAAGGGCAAAGCATGACAAGGCAAGGCAAGGAAAAAGGGTATAGCAAGTCAAGGCAAGGTAAGGCAAAAGGGCAATTCAAGGAAAGGCAAAATGGCAAAGCAAGGCAAGGCAAAAGGGCAAAGCAAGGCCAGGCAAAAGTGCAAAGAAAGGCAAGGCAAGGTAAGTCAAAAGGACAAACCATGGCAAGGCCAGGAAAAAGGCCAAAGCAAGGAAAGGCAAGGCAAAAGGGGAAAGCAAGGCAAGGGAAAATGGCAAAGCAAGGCAAGGCAAGGAAAGACAAAAGGGCAAAGCAAGGCAAGGAAAAAGAGCAAAGCATGGCAAGGCAAGGCAAAAGGTCAAAAGAAAGGCAAGGCAAATCAGGGCAAAAGGAGAAAGGAAGGCAAGGCAAGACAAGGCAAAGAGACAAAGAAAGGCAAGGCAAAAGGGCATAGCAAGGCAAGGTAAGGCAAAGGGGCAAAGCAAGGCATGGAAAGGCAAAGGCAAGGGAAGGCAAAAGGGTAAAGCAAGGCAAGGAAAGGCAAGGGAAAAGGAGAAAGCAAAGCAAGGCAAGGCAAAAGGATAAGGAAGACACGTCAAGGCAAGGCAAAGATGAAAGCAAGGCAATGCAAGGCAATTCAAAACGGCAAAACAAGGAAAGGCAAGGCAAAAGGGCAAAGCAAAGCAAGTCAAAAGGGCAAAGCATGACAAGGCAAGCAAGGCAAAAGGGCAAAGCATGACAAGGCAAGGTAAGGCAAATGGGAAAGCAAGACAAGGCAAAAGGGCAAAGCATAACAAGGCAAAGCAAGGCAAAAGGGCAAAGCAAGGCAAGTCAAAAGGGCAAAGCATGACAAGGCAAGGCAAGGAAAAAGGGTATACCAAGTCAAGGCAAGGTAAGGCAAAAGGGCAATTAAAGGAAAGGCAAAATGGCAAAGCAAGGCAAGGCAAAAGGGCAAAGCATGAAAAGGCAAGGCAAGGAAAAAGGGTATAGCAAGTCAAGGCAAGGTAAGGGAAAAGGGCAATTCAAGGAAAGGCAAAATGGCAAAGCAAGGCAAGGCAAAAGGGCAAAGCAAGGCCAGGCAAAAGTGCAAAGAAAGGCAAGGCAAGGTAAGTCAAAAGGACAAACCATGGCAAGGCCAGGAAAAAGGCCAAAGCAAGGAAAGGCAAGGCAAAAGGGGAAAGCAAGGCAAGGAAAAATGTCAAAGCAAGGCAATTCAAGGAAAGACAAAAGGGCAAAGCAAGGCAAGGAAAAAGAGCAAAGCATGGCAAGGCAAGGCAAAAGGTCAAAAGAAAGGCAAGGCAAATCAGGGCAAAAGGAGAAAGGAAGGCAAGGCAAGACAAGGCAAAGAGACAAAGCAAGGCAAGGCAAAAGGGCATAGCAAGGCAAGGTAAGGCAAAGGGGCAAAGCAAGGCATGGAAAGGCAAAGGCAAGGGAAGGCAAAAGGGTAAAGCAAGGCAAGGAAAGGCAAGGGAAAAGGAGAAAGCAAAGCAAGGCAAGGCAAAAGGATAAGGAAGACACGTCAAGGCAAGGCAAAGATGAAAGCAAGGCAATGCAAGGCAATTCAAAACGGCAAAACAAGGAAAGGCAAGGCAAAAGGGCAAAGCAAAGCAAGTCAAAAGGGCAAACCATGACAAGGCAAGGCAAGGCAAAAGGGCAAAGCATGACAAGGCAAGGTAAAGCAAAAGGGCAATGCAAGGAAAGGCAAAATGGCAAAGCAAGACAAGGCAAAAATGGCAAAGCATAACAAGGCAAAGCAAGGCAAAAGGGCAAAGCAAGGCAAGTCAAAAGGGCAAAGCATGACAAGGCAAGGCAAGGAAAAAGGGTATAGCAAGTCAAGGCAAGGTAAGGCAAAAGGGCAATTCAAGGAAAGGCAAAATGGCAAAGCAAGGCAAGGCAAAAGGGCAAAGCATGAAAAGGCAAGGCAAGGAAAAAGGGTATAGCAAGTCAAGGCAAGGTAAGGCAAAAGGGCAATTCAAGGAAAGACAAAATGGCAAAGCAAGGCAAGGCAAAAGGGCAAAGCATGGCAAGGCAAGGAAAAAGGGCAACTCAATGCAAGGCCAGGCAAAAGGGCAAAGAAAAGCAAGGCAAGGTAAGTCAAAAGGACAAACCATGGCAAGGCCAGGAAAAAGGCCAAAGCAAGGAAAGGCAAGGCAAAAGGGAAAAGCAAGGCAAGGGAAAATGGCAAAGCAAGGCAAGGCAAGGCAAGACAAAAGGGCAAAGCAAGGCAAGGAAAAAGAGCAAAGCATGGCAAGGCAAGGCAAGGCAAAAGGTCAAAAGAAAGGCAAGGCAAATCAGGGCAAAAGGAGAAAGGAAGGCAAGGCAAGACAAGGCAAAGAGGCAAAGCAAGGCAAGGTAAGGCAAGGGAAAAGGGGAAAGCAAAGCAAGGCAAGGCGAAAGGATAAGGAAGACACGTCAAGGCAAGGCAAAGATGAAAGTAAGGCAATGCAAGGAAATTGAAAACGGCAAAACAAGGAAAGGCAAGGCAAAAGGGCAAAGCAAAGCAAGTCAAAAGGGCAAAGCATGACAAGGCAAGGCAAGGCAAAAATGCAAAGCATGTCAAGGCAAGGCAAGGCAAAAGGGTATAGCAAGTCAAGGCAAGGTAAGGCAAAAGGGCAATGCAAGGAAAAGCAAAATGGCAAAGCAAGACAAGGCAAAAGGGCAAAGCATAACAAGGCAAAGCAAGGCAAAAGGGCAAAGGAAGGCAAGGCAAAAGGGCAAAGCAAGGCAAGTCAAAAGGGCAAAGCATGACAAGGCAAGGCAAGGAAAAAGGGTATAGCAAGTCAAGGCAAGGTAAGGCAAAAGGGCAATTCAAGGAAAGGCAAAATGGCAAAGCAAGGCAAGGCAAAAGGGCAAAGCAAAGCAAGTCAAAATGGCAAAGTATGACAAGGCAAGGCAAGGAAAAAGGGTATAGCAAGTCAAGGCAAAGTAAGGCAAAAGGGCAATTCAAGGAAAGGCAAAATGGCAAAGCAAGGCAAGGCAAAAGGGCAAAGCATAACAAGGCAAAGCAAGGCAAAAGGGCAAAGCAAGGCAAGGCAAAAGGGCAAAGCAAGGCAAGTCAAACAGGCAAAGCATGACAAGGCAAGGCAAGGAAAAAGGGTATAGCAAGTCAAGGCAAGGTAAGGCAAAAGGGCAATTCAAGGAAAGGCAAAATGGCAAAGCAAGGCAAGGCAAAAGGGCAAAGCAAGGCCAGGCAAAAGTGCAAAGAAAGGCAAGGCAAGGTAAGTCAAAAGGACAAACCATGGCAAGGCCAGGAAAAAGGCCAAAGCAAGGAAAGGCAAGGCAAAAGGGGAAAGCAAGGCAAGGGAAAATGGCAAAGCAAGGCAAGGCAAGGAAAGACAAAAGGGCAAAGCAAGGCAAGGAAAAAGAGCAAAGCATGGCAAGGCAAGGCAAAAGGTCAAAAGAAAGGCAAGGCAAATCAGGGCAAAAGGAGAAAGGAAGGCAAGGCAAGACAAGGCAAAGAGACAAAGCAAGGCAAGGCAAAAGGGCATAGCAAGGCAAGATAAGGCAAAGGGGCAAAGCAAGGCATGGAAAGGCAAAGGCAAGGGAAGGCAAAAGGGTAAAGCAAGGCAAGGAAAGGCAAGGGAAAAGGAGAAAGCAAAGCAAGGCAAGGCAAAAGGATAAGGAAGACACGTCAAGGCAAGGCAAAGATGAAAGCAAGGCAATGCAAGGCAATTCAAAACGGCAAAACAAGGAAAGGCAAGGCAAAAGGGCAAAGCAAAGCAAGTCAAAAGGGCAAAGCATGACAAGGCAAGGCAAGGCAAAAGGGCAAAGCATGACAAGGCAAGGTAAGGCAAAAGGGAAAGCAAGACAAGGCAAAAGGGCAAAGCATAGCAAGGCAAAGCAAGGCAAAAGGGCAAAGCAAGGCAAGTCAAAAGGGCAAAGCATGACAAGGCAAGGCAAGGAAAAAGGGTATAGCAAGTCAAGGCAAGGTAAGGCAAAAGGGCAATTCAACGAAAGGCAAAATGGCAAAGCAAGGCAAGGCAAAAGGGCAAAGCATGAAAAGGCAAGGCAAGCAAAAAGGGTATAGCAAGTCAAGGCAAGGTAAGGCAAAAGGGCAATTCAAGGAAAGACAAAATGGCAAAGCAAGGCAAGGCAAAAGGGCAAAGCATGGCAAGGCAAGGAAAAAGGGCAACTCAATGCAAGGCCAGGCAAAAGGGCAAAGAAAGGCAAGGCAAGGTAAGTCAAAAGGACAAACCATGGCAAGGCCAGGAAAAAGGCCAAAGCAAGGAAAGGCAAGGCAAAAGGGAAAAGCAAGGCAAGGGAAAATGGCAAAGCAAGGCAAGGCAAGGCAAGACAAAAGGGCAAAGCAAGGCAAGGAAAAAGAGCAAAGCATGGCAAGGCAAGGCAAGGCAAAAGGTCAAAAGAAAGGCAAGGCAAATCAGGGCAAAAGGAGAAAGGAAGGCAAGGCAAGACAAGGCAAAGAGGCAAAGCAAGGCAAGGTAAGGCAAGGCAAAAGGGGAAAGCAAAGCAAGGCAAGGCGAAAGGATAAGGAAGACACGTCAAGGCAAGGCAAAGATGAAAGTAAGGCAATGCAAGGAAATTGAAAACGGCAAAACAAGGAAAGGCAAGGCAAAAGGGCAAAGCAAAGCAAGTCAAAAGGGCAAAGCATGTCAAGGCAAGGTAAGGCAAAAGGGCAATGCAAGGAAAAGCAAAATGGCAAAGCAAGACAAGGCAAAAGGGAAAGCATAACAAGGCAAAGCAAGGCAAAAGGGCAAAGCAAGACAAGGCAAAAGGGCAAAGCAAGGAAAGTCAAAAGGGCAAAGCATGACAAGGCAAGGCAAGGAAAAAGGGTATAGCAAGTCAAGGCAAGGTAAGGCAAAAGGGCAATTCAAGGAAAGGCAAAATGGCAAAGCAAGGCAAGGCAAAAGGGCAAAGCAAAGCAAGTCAAAATGGAAAAGTATGACAAGGCAAGGCAAGGAAAAAGGGTATAGCAAGTCAAGGCAAAGTAAGGCAAAAGGGCAATTCAAGGAAAGGCAAAATGGCAAAGCAAGGCAAGGCAAAAGGGCAAAGCATAACAAGGCAAAGCAAGGCAAAAGGGCAAAGCAAGGCAAGGCAAAAGGGAAAAGCAAGGCAAGTCAAAAGGGCAAAGCATGACAAGGCAAGGCAAGGAAAAAAGGTATAGCAAGTCAAGGCAAGGTAAGGCAAAAGGGCAATTCAAGGAAAGGCAAAATGGCAAAGCAAGGCAAGGCAAAAGGGCAAAGCAAGGCCAGGCAAAAGTGCAAAGAAAGGCAAGGCAAGGTAAGTCAAAAGGACAAACCATGGCAAGGCCAGGAAAAAGGCCAAAGCAAGGAAAGGCAAGGCAAAAGGGGAAAGCAAGGCAAGGAAAAATGGCAAAGCAAGGCAAGGCAAGGAAAGACAAAAGGGCAAAGCAAGGCAAGGAAAAAGAGCAAAGCATGGCAAGGCAAGGCAAAAGGTCAAAAGAAAGGCAAGGCAAATCAGGGCAAAAGGAGAAAGGAAGGCAAGGCAAGACAAGGCAAAGAGACAAAGCAAAGCAAGGCAAAAGGGCATAGCATTTCAAGGTAAGGCAAAGGGGCAAAGCAAGGCATGGAAAGGCAAAGGCAAGGGAAGGCAAAAGGGTAAAGCAAGGCAAGGAAAGGCAAGGGAAAAGGAGAAAGCAAAGCAAGGCAAGGCAAAAGGATAAGGAAGACACGTCAAGGCAAGGCAAAGATGAAAGCAAGGCAATGCAAGGCAATTCAAAACGGCAAAACAAGGAAAGGCAAGGCAAAAGGGCAAAGCAAAGCAAGTCAAAAGGGCAAAGCATGACAAGGCAAGGCAAGGCAAAAGGGCAAAGCATGACAAGGCAAGGTAAGGCAAAAGGGCAATGCAAGGAAAGGCAAAATGGCAAAGCAAGACAAGGCAAAAATGGCAAAGCATAACAAGGCAAAGCAAGGCAAAAGGGCAAAGCAAGGCAAGTCAAAAGGGCAAAGCATGACAAGGCAAGGCAAGGAAAAAGGGTATAGCAAGTCAAGGCAAGGTAAGGCAAAAGGGCAATTCAAGGAAAGGCAAAATGGCAAAGCAAGGCAAGGCAAAAGGGCAAAGCAAAGCAAGTCAAAATGGCAAAGTATGACAAGGCAAGGCAAGGAAAAAGGGTATAGCAAGTCAAGGCAAAGTAAGGCAAAAGGGCAATTCAAGGAAAGGCAAAATGGCAAAGCAAGGCAAGGCAAAAGGGCAAAGCAAAGGAAGTCAAAAGGGCAAACCATGACAAGGCAAGGCAAGGCAAAAGGGCAAAGCATGACAAGGCAAGGTAAGGCAAAAGGGCAATGCAAGGAAAGGCAAAATGGCAAAGCAAGACAAGGCAAAAATGGCAAAGCATAACAAGGCAAAGCAAGGCAAAAGGGCAAAGCAAGGCAAGTCAAAAGGGCAAAGCATGACAAGGCAAGGCAAGGAAAAAGGGTATAGCAAGTCAAGGCAAGGTAAGGCAAAAGGGCAATTCAAGGAAAGGCAAAATGGCAAAGCAAGGCAAGGCAAAAGGGCAAAGCATGAAAAGGCAAGGCAAGGAAAAAGGGTATAGCAAGTCAAGGCAAGGTAAGGCAAAAGGGCAATTCAAGGAAAGGCAAAATGGCAAAGCAAGGCAAGGCAAAAGGGCAAAGCATGGCAAGGCAAGGAAAAAGGGCAACTCAATGCAAGGCCAGGCAAAAGGGCAAAGAAAGGCAAGGCAAGTTAAGTCAAAAGGACAAACCATGGCAAGGCCAGGAAAAAGGCCAAAGCAAGGAAAGGCAAGGCAAAAGGGAAAAGCAAGGCAAGGGAAAATGGCAAAGCAAGGCAAGGCAAGGCAAGACAAAAGGGCAAAGCAAGGCAAGGAAAAAGAGCAAAGCATGGCAAGTCAAGGCAAGGCAAAAGGTCAAAAGAAAGGCAAGGCAAATCAGGGCAAAAGGAGAAAGGAAGGCAAGGCAAGACAAGGCAAAGAGGCAAAGCAAGGCAAGGTAAGGCAAGGGAAAAGGGGAAAGCAAAGCAAGGCAAGGCGAAAGGATAAGGAATACACGTCAAGGCAAGGCAAAGATGAAAGTAAGGCAATGCAAGGAAATTGAAAACGGCAAAACAAGGAAAGGCAAGGCAAAAGGGCAAAGCAAGGCAAGTCAAAAGGGCAAAGCATGACAAGGCAAGGCAAGGAAAAAGGGTATAGCAAGTCAAGGCAAGGTAAGGCAAAAGGGCAATTCAAGGAAAGGCAAAATGGCAAAGCAAGGCAAGGCAAAAGGGCAAAGCAAAGCAAGTCAAAATGGCAAAGTATGACAAGGCAAGGCAAGGAAAAAGGGTATAGCAAGTCAAGGCAAGGTAAGGCAAAAGGGCAATTCAAGGAAACGCAAAATGGCAAAGCAAGGCAAGGCAAAAGGGCAAAGCATAACAAGGCAAAGCAAGGCAAAAGGGCAAAGCAAGGCAAGGCAAAAGGGCAAAGCAAGGCAAGTCAAAAAGGCAAAGCATGACAAGGCAAGGCAAGGAAAAAGGGTATAGCAAGTCAAGGCAAGGTAAGGCAAAAGGGCAATTCAAGGAAAGGCAAAATGGCAAAGCAAGGCAAGGCAAAAGGGCAAAGCAAGGCCAGGCAAAAGTGCAAAGAAAGGCAAGGCAAGGTAAGTCAAAAGGACAAACCATGGCAAGGCCAGGAAAAAGGCCAAAGCAAGGAAAGGCAAGGCAAAAGGGGAAAGCAAGGCAAGGGAAAATGGCAAAGCAAGGCAAGGCAAGGAAAGACAAAAGGGCAAAGCAAGGCAAGGAAAAAGAGCAAAGCATGGCAAGGCAAGGCAAAAGGTCAAAAGAAAGGCAAGGCAAATCAGGGCAAAAGGAGAAAGGAAGGCAAGGCAAGACAAGGCAAAGAGACAAAGCAAGGCAAGGCAAAAGGGCATAGCAAGGCATGGTAAGGCAAAGGGGCAAAGCAAGGCATGGAAAGGCAAAGGCAAGGGAAGGCAAAAGGGTAAAGCAAGGCAAGGAAAGGCAAGGGAAAAGGAGAAAGCAAAGCAAGGCAAGGCAAAAGGATAAGGAAGACACGTCAAGGCAAGGCAAAGATGAAAGCAAGGCAATGCAAGGCAATTCAAAACGGCAAAACAAGGAAAGGCAAGGCAAAAGGGCAAAGCAAAGCAAGTCAAAAGGGCAAAGCATGACAAGGCAAGCAAGGCAAAAGGGCAAAGCATGACAAGGCAAGGTAAGGCAAAAGGGAAAGCAAGACAAGGCAAAAGGGCAAAGCATAACACGGCAAAGCAAGGCAAAAGGGCAAAGCAAGGCAAGTCAAAAGGGCAAAGCATGACAAGGCAAGGCAAGGAAAAAGGGTATACCAAGTCAAGGCAAGGTAAGGCAAAAGGGCAATTAAAGGAAAGGCAAAATGGCAAAGCAAGGCAAGGCAAAAGGGCAAAGCATGAAAAGGCAAGGCAAGGAAAAAGGGTATAGCAAGTCAAGGCAAGGTAAGGCAAAAGGGCAATTCAAGGAAAGGCAAAATGGCAAAGCAAGGCAAGGCAAAAGGGCAAAACATGGCAAGGCAAGGAAAAAGGGCAACTCAATGCAAGGCCAGGCAAAAGGGCAAAGAAAGGCAAGGCAAGGTAAGTCAAAAGGACAAACCATGGCAAGGGCAGGAAAAAGGCCAAAGCAAGGAAAGGCAAGGCAAAAGGGAAAAGCAAGGCAAGGGAAAATGGCAAAGCAAGGCAAGGCAAGGCAAGACAAAAGGGCAAAGCAAGGCAAGGAAAAAGAGCAAAGCATGGCAAGGCAAGGCAAAAGGTCAAAAGAAAGGCAAGGCAAATCAGGGCAAAATGAGAAAGGAAGGCAAGGCAAGACAAGGCAAAGAGGCAAAGCAAGGCAAGGTAAGGCAAGGCAAAAGGGGAAAGCAAAGCAAGGCAAGGCGAAAGGATAAGGAAGACACGTCAAGGCAAGGCAAAGATGAAAGTAAGGCAATGCAAGGAAATTGAAAACGGCAAAACAAGGAAAGGCAAGGCAAAAGGGCAAAGCAAAGCAAGTCAAAAGGGCAAAGCATGTCAAGGCAAGGTAAGGCAAAAGGGCAATGCAAGGAAAAGCAAAATGGCAAAGCAAGACAAGGCAAAAGGGAAAGCATAACAAGGCAAAGCAAGGCAAAAGGGCAAAGCAAGACAAGGCAAAAGGGCAAAGCAAGGCAAGTCAAAAGGGCAAAGCATGACAAGGCAAGGCAAGGAAAAAGGGTATAGCAAGTCAAGGCAAGGTAAGGCAAAAGGGCAATTCAAGGAAAGGCAAAATGGCAAAGCAAGGCAAGGCAAAAGGGCAAAGCAAAGCAAGTCAAAATGGCAAAGTATGACAAGGCAAGGCAAGGAAAAAGGGTATAGCAAGTCAAGGCAAAGTAAGGCAAAAGGGCAATTCAAGGAAAGGCAAAATGGCAAAGCAAGGCAAGGCAAAAGGGCAAAGCAAAGCAAGTCAAAAGGGCAAACCATGACAAGGCAAGGCAAGGCAAAAGGGCAAAGCATGACAAGGCAAGGTAAGGCAAAAGGGCAATGCAAGGAAAGGCAAAATGGCAAAGCAAGACAAGGCAAAAATGGCAAAGCATAACAAGGCAAAGCAAGGCAAAAGGGCAAAGCAAGGCAAGTCAAAAGGGCAAAGCATGACAAGGCAAGGCAAGGAAAAAGGGTATAGCAAGTCAAGGCAAGGTAAGGCAAAAGGGCAATTCAAGGAAAGGCAAAATGGCAAAGCAAGGCAAGGCAAAAGGGCAAAGCATGAAAAGGCAAGGCAAGGAAAAAGGGTATAGCAAGTCAAGGCAAGGTAAGGCAAAAGGGCAATTCAAGGAAAGGCAAAATGGCAAAGCAAGGCAAGGCAAAAGGGCAAAGCATGGCAAGGCAAGGAAAAAGGGCAACTCAATGCAAGGCCAGGCAAAAGGGCAAAGAAAGGCAAGGCAAGTTAAGTCAAAAGGACAAACCATGGCAAGGCCAGGAAAAAGGCCAAAGCAAGGAAAGGCAAGGCAAAAGGGAAAAGCAAGGCAAGGGAAAATGGCAAAGCAAGGCAAGGCAAGGCAAGACAAAAGGGCAAAGCAAGGCAAGGAAAAAGAGCAAAGCATGGCAAGTCAAGGCAAGGCAAAAGGTCAAAAGAAAGGCAAGGCAAATCAGGGCAAAAGGAGAAAGGAAGGCAAGGCAAGACAAGGCAAAGAGGCAAAGCAAGGCAAGGTAAGGCAAGGGAAAAGGGGAAAGCAAAGCAAGGCAAGGCGAAAGGATAAGGAATACACGTCAAGGCAAGGCAAAGATGAAAGTAAGGCAATGCAAGGAAATTGAAAACGGCAAAACAAGGAAAGGCAAGGCAAAAGGGCAAAGCAAAGCAAGTCAAAAGGGCAAAGCATGACAAGGCAAGGCAAGGCAAAAGGGCAAAGCATGTCAAGGCAAGGCAAGGCAAAAGGGTATAGCAAGTGAAGGCAAGGTAAGGCAAAAGGGCAATGCAAGGAAAAGCAAAATGGCAAAGCAAGACAAGGCAAAAGGGCAAAGCATAACAAGGCAAAGCAAGGCAAAAGGGCAAAGGAAGGCAAGGCAAAAGGGCAAATCAAGGCAAGTCAAAAGGGCAAAGCATGACAAGGCAAGGCAAGGAAAAAGGGTATAGCAAGTCAAGGCAAGGTAAGGCAAAAGGGCAATTCAAGGAAAGGCAAAATGGCAAAGCAAGGCAAGGCAAAAGGACAAAGCAAAGCAAGTCAAAAGGGCAAAGCATGACAAGGCAAGGCAAGGAAAAAGGGTATAGCAAGTCAAGGCAAGGTAAGGCAAAAGGGCAATTCAAGGAAACGCAAAATGGCAAAGCAAGGCAAGGCAAAAGGGCAAAGCATAACAAGGCAAAGCAAGGCAAAAGGGCAAAGCAAGGCAAGGCAAAAGGGCAAAGCAAGGCAAGTCAAAAAGGCAAAGCATGACAAGGCAAGGCAAGGAAAAAGGGTATAGCAAGTCAAGGCAAGGTAAGGCAAAAGGGCAATTCAAGGAAAGGCAAAATGGCAAAGCAAGGCAAGGCAAAAGGGCAAAGCAAGGCCAGGCAAAAGTGCAAAGAAAGGCAAGGCAAGGTAAGTCAAAAGGACAAACCATGGCAAGGCCAGGAAAAAGGCCAAAGCAAGGAAAGGCAAGGCAAAAGGGGAAAGCAAGGCAAGGGAAAATGGCAAAGCAAGGCAAGGCAAGGAAAGACAAAAGGGCAAAGCAAGGCAAGGAAAAAGAGCAAAGCATGGCAAGGCAAGGCAAAAGGTCAAAAGAAAGGCAAGGCAAATCAGGGCAAAAGGAGAAAGGAAGGCAAGGCAAGACAAGGCAAAGAGACAAAGCAAGGCAAGGCAAAAGGGCATAGCAAGGCATGGTAAGGCAAAGGGGCAAAGCAAGGCATGGAAAGGCAAAGGCAAGGGAAGGCAAAAGGGTAAAGCAAGGCAAGGAAAGGCAAGGGAAAAGGAGAAAGCAAAGCAAGGCAAGGCAAAAGGATAAGGAAGACACGTCAAGGCAAGGCAAAGATGAAAGCAAGGCAATGCAAGGCAATTCAAAACGGCAAAACAAGGAAAGGCAAGGCAAAAGGGCAAAGCAAAGCAAGTCAAAAGGGCAAAGCATGACAAGGCAAGCAAGGCAAAAGGGCAAAGCATGACAAGGCAAGGTAAGGCAAAAGGGAAAGCAAGACAAGGCAAAAGGGCAAAGCATAACACGGCAAAGCAAGGCAAAAGGGCAAAGCAAGGCAAGTCAAAAGGGCAAAGCATGACAAGGCAAGGCAAGGAAAAAGGGTATACCAAGTCAAGGCAAGGTAAGGCAAAAGGGCAATTAAAGGAAAGGCAAAATGGCAAAGCAAGGCAAGGCAAAAGGGCAAAGCATGAAAAGGCAAGGCAAGGAAAAAGGGTATAGCAAGTCAAGGCAAGGTAAGGCAAAAGGGCAATTCAAGGAAAGGCAAAATGGCAAAGCAAGGCAAGGCAAAAGGGCAAAACATGGCAAGGCAAGGAAAAAGGGCAACTCAATGCAAGGCCAGGCAAAAGGGCAAAGAAAGGCAAGGCAAGGTAAGTCAAAAGGACAAACCATGGCAAGGCCAGGAAAAAGGCCAAAGCAAGGAAAGGCAAGGCAAAAGGGAAAAGCAAGGCAAGGGAAAATGGCAAAGCAAGGCAAGGCAAGGCAAGACAAAAGGGCAAAGCAAGGCAAGGAAAAAGAGCAAAGCATGGCAAGGCAAGGCAAGGCAAAAGGTCAAAAGAAAGGCAAGGCAAATCAGGGCAAAAGGAGAAAGGAAGGCAAGGCAAGACAAGGCAAAGAGGCAAAGCAAGGCAAGGTAAGGCAAGGCAAAAGGGGAAAGCAAAGCAAGGCAAGGCGAAAGGATAAGGAAGACACGTCAAGGCAAGGCAAAGATGAAAGTAAGGCAATGCAAGGAAATTGAAAACGGCAAAACAAGGAAAGGCAAGGCAAAAGGGCAAAGCAAAGCAAGTCAAAAGGGCAAAGCATGTCAAGGCAAGGTAAGGCAAAAGGGCAATGCAAGGAAAAGCAAAATGGCAAAGCAAGACAAGGCAAAAGGGAAAGCATAACAAGGCAAAGCAAGGCAAAAGGGCAAAGCAAGACAAGGCAAAAGGGCAAAGCAAGGAAAGTCAAAAGGGCAAAGCATGACAAGGCAAGGCAAGGAAAAAGGGTATAGCAAGTCAAGGCAAGGTAAGGCAAAAGGGCAATTTAAGGAAAGGCAAAATGGCAAAGCAAGGCAAGGCAAAAGGGCAAAGCAAAGCAAGTCAAAATGGCAAAGTATGACAAGGCAAGGCAAGGAAAAAGGGTATAGCAAGTCAAGGCAAAGTAAGGCAAAAGGGCAATTCAAGGAAAGGCAAAATGGCAAAGCAAGGCAAGGCAAAAGGGCAAAGCATAACAAGGCAAAGCAAGGCAAAAGGGCAAAGCAAGGCAAGGCAAAAGGGAAAAGCAAGGCAAGTCAAAAGGGCAAAGCATGACAAGGCAAGGCAAGGAAAAAGGGTATAGCAAGTCAAGGCAAGGTAAGGCAAAAGGGCAATTCAAGGAAAGGCAAAATGGCAAAGCAAGGCAAGGCAAAAGGGCAAAGCAAGGCCAGGCAAAAGTGCAAAGAAAGGCAAGGCAAGGTAAGTCAAAAGGACAAACCATGGCAAGGCCAGGAAAAAGGCCAAAGCAAGGAAAGGCAAGGCAAAAGGGGAAAGCAAGGCAAGGGAAAATGGCAAAGCAAGGCAAGGCAAGGAAAGACAAAAGGGCAAAGCAAGGCAAGGAAAAAGAGCAAAGCATGGCAAGGCAAGGCAAAAGGTCAAAAGAAAGGCAAGGCAAATCAGGGCAAAAGGAGAAAGGAAGGCAAGGCAAGACAAGGCAAAGAGACAAAGAAAGGCAAGGCAAAAGGGCATAGCAAGGCAAGGTAAGGCAAAGGGGCAAAGCAAGGCATGGAAAGGCAAAGGCAAGGGAAGGCAAAAGGGTAAAGCAAGGCAAGGAAAGGCAAGGGAAAAGGAGAAAGCAAAGCAAGGCAAGGCAAAAGGATAAGGAAGACACGTCAAGGCAAGGCAAAGATGAAAGCAAGGCAATGCAAGGCAATTCAAAACGGCAAAACAAGGAAAGGCAAGGCAAAAGGGCAAAGCAAAGCAAGTCAAAAGGGCAAAGCATGACAAGGCAAGCAAGGCAAAAGGGCAAAGCATGACAAGGCAAGGTAAGGCAAATGGGAAAGCAAGACAAGGCAAAAGGGCAAAGCATAACAAGGCAAAGCAAGGCAAAAGGGCAAAGCAAGGCAAGTCAAAAGGGCAAAGCATGACAAGGCAAGGCAAGGAAAAAGGGTATACCAAGTCAAGGCAAGGTAAGGCAAAAGGGCAATTAAAGGAAAGGCAAAATGGCAAAGCAAGGCAAGGCAAAAGGGCAAAGCATGAAAAGGCAAGGCAAGGAAAAAGGGTATAGCAAGTCAAGGCAAGGTAAGGCAAAAGGGCAATTCAAGGAAAGGCAAAATGGCAAAGCAAGGCAAGGCAAAAGGGCAAAGCAAGGCCAGGCAAAAGTGCAAAGAAAGGCAAGGCAAGGTAAGTCAAAAGGACAAACCATGGCAAGGCCAGGAAAAAGGCCAAAGCAAGGAAAGGCAAGGCAAAAGGGGAAAGCAAGGCAAGGGAAAATGGCAAAGCAAGGCAAGGCAAGGAAAGACAAAAGGGCAAAGCAAGGCAAGGAAAAAGAGCAAAGCATGGCAAGGCAAGGCAAAAGGTCAAAAGAAAGGCAAGGCAAATCAGGGCAAAAGGAGAAAGGAAGGCAAGGCAAGACAAGGCAAAGAGACAAAGCAAGGCAAGGCAAAAGGGCATAGCAAGGCAAGGTAAGGCAAAGGGGCAAAGCAAGGCATGGAAAGGCAAAGGCAAGGGAAGGCAAAAGGGTAAAGCAAGGCAAGGAAAGGCAAGGGAAAAGGAGAAAGCAAAGCAAGGCAAGGCAAAAGGATAAGGAAGACACGTCAAGGCAAGGCAAAGATGAAAGCAAGGCAATGCAAGGCAATTCAAAACGGCAAAACAAGGAAAGGCAAGGCAAAAGGGCAAAGCAAAGCAAGTCAAAAGGGCAAACCATGACAAGGCAAGGCAAGGCAAAAGGGCAAAGCATGACAAGGCAAGGTAAAGCAAAAGGGCAATGCAAGGAAAGGCAAAATGGCAAAGCAAGACAAGGCAAAAATGGCAAAGCATAACAAGGCAAAGCAAGGCAAAAGGGCAAAGCAAGGCAAGTCAAAAGGGCAAAGCATGACAAGGCAAGGCAAGGAAAAAGGGTATAGCAAGTCAAGGCAAGGTAAGGCAAAAGGGCAATTCAAGGAAAGGCAAAATGGCAAAGCAAGGCAAGGCAAAAGGGCAAAGCATGAAAAGGCAAGGCAAGGAAAAAGGGTATAGCAAGTCAAGGCAAGGTAAGGCAAAAGGGCAATTCAAGGAAAGACAAAATGGCAAAGCAAGGCAAGGCAAAAGGGCAAAGCATGGCAAGGCAAGGAAAAAGGGCAACTCAATGCAATGCCAGGCAAAAGGGCAAAGAAAAGCAAGGCAAGGTAAGTCAAAAGGACAAACCATGGCAAGGCCAGGAAAAAGGCCAAAGCAAGGAAAGGCAAGGCAAAAGGGAAAAGCAAGGCAAGGGAAAATGGCAAAGCAAGGCAAGGCAAGGCAAGACAAAAGGGCAAAGCAAGGCAAGGAAAAAGAGCAAAGCATGGCAAGGCAAGGCAAGGCAAAAGGTCAAAAGAAAGGCAAGGCAAATCAGGGCAAAAGGAGAAAGGAAGGCAAGGCAAGACAAGGCAAAGAGGCAAAGCAAGGCAAGGTAAGGCAAGGGAAAAGGGGAAAGCAAAGCAAGGCAAGGCGAAAGGATAAGGAAGACACGTCAAGGCAAGGCAAAGATGAAAGTAAGGCAATGCAAGGAAATTGAAAACGGCAAAACAAGGAAAGGCAAGGCAAAAGGGCAAAGCAAAGCAAGTCAAAAGGGCAAAGCATGACAAGGCAAGCAAGGCAAAAGGGCAAAGCATGACAAGGCAAGGTAAGGCAAAAGGGAAAGCAAGACAAGGCAAAAGGGCAAAGCATAACACGGCAAAGCAAGGCAAAAGGGCAAAGCAAGGCAAGTCAAAAGGGCAAAGCATGACAAGGCAAGGCAAGGAAAAAGGGTATACCAAGTCAAGGCAAGGTAAGGCAAAAGGGCAATTAAAGGAAAGGCAAAATGGCAAAGCAAGGCAAGGCAAAAGGGCAAAGCATGAAAAGGCAAGGCAAGGAAAAAGGGTATAGCAAGTCAAGGCAAGGTAAGGCAAAAGGGCAATTCAAGGAAAGGCAAAATGGCAAAGCAAGGCAAGGCAAAAGGGCAAAACATGGCAAGGCAAGGAAAAAGGGCAACTCAATGCAAGGCCAGGCAAAAGGGCAAAGAAAGGCAAGGCAAGGTAAGTCAAAAGGACAAACCATGGCAAGGGCAGGAAAAAGGCCAAAGCAAGGAAAGGCAAGGCAAAAGGGAAAAGCAAGGCAAGGGAAAATGGCAAAGCAAGGCAAGGCAAGGCAAGACAAAAGGGCAAAGCAAGGCAAGGAAAAAGAGCAAAGCATGGCAAGGCAAGGCAAAAGGTCAAAAGAAAGGCAAGGCAAATCAGGGCAAAATGAGAAAGGAAGGCAAGGCAAGACAAGGCAAAGAGGCAAAGCAAGGCAAGGTAAGGCAAGGCAAAAGGGGAAAGCAAAGCAAGGCAAGGCGAAAGGATAAGGAAGACACGTCAAGGCAAGGCAAAGATGAAAGTAAGGCAATGCAAGGAAATTGAAAACGGCAAAACAAGGAAAGGCAAGGCAAAAGGGCAAAGCAAAGCAAGTCAAAAGGGCAAAGCATGTCAAGGCAAGGTAAGGCAAAAGGGCAATGCAAGGAAAAGCAAAATGGCAAAGCAAGACAAGGCAAAAGGGAAAGCATAACAAGGCAAAGCAAGGCAAAAGGGCAAAGCAAGACAAGGCAAAAGGGCAAAGCAAGGCAAGTCAAAAGGGCAAAGCATGACAAGGCAAGGCAAGGAAAAAGGGTATAGCAAGTCAAGGCAAGGTAAGGCAAAAGGGCAATTCAAGGAAAGGCAAAATGGCAAAGCAAGGCAAGGCAAAAGGGCAAAGCAAAGCAAGTCAAAATGGCAAAGTATGACAAGGCAAGGCAAGGAAAAAGGGTATAGCAAGTCAAGGCAAAGTAAGGCAAAAGGGCAATTCAAGGAAAGGCAAAATGGCAAAGCAAGGCAAGGCAAAAGGGCAAAGCAAAGCAAGTCAAAAGGGCAAACCATGACAAGGCAAGGCAAGGCAAAAGGGCAAAGCATGACAAGGCAAGGTAAGGCAAAAGGGCAATGCAAGGAAAGGCAAAATGGCAAAGCAAGACAAGGCAAAAATGGCAAAGCATAACAAGGCAAAGCAAGGCAAAAGGGCAAAGCAAGGCAAGTCAAAAGGGCAAAGCATGACAAGGCAAGGCAAGGAAAAAGGGTATAGCAAGTCAAGGCAAGGTAAGGCAAAAGGGCAATTCAAGGAAAGGCAAAATGGCAAAGCAAGGCAAGGCAAAAGGGCAAAGCATGAAAAGGCAAGGCAAGGAAAAAGGGTATAGCAAGTCAAGGCAAGGTAAGGCAAAAGGGCAATTCAAGGAAAGGCAAAATGGCAAAGCAAGGCAAGGCAAAAGGGCAAAGCATGGCAAGGCAAGGAAAAAGGGCAACTCAATGCAAGGCCAGGCAAAAGGGCAAAGAAAGGCAAGGCAAGTTAAGTCAAAAGGACAAACCATGGCAAGGCCAGGAAAAAGGCCAAAGCAAGGAAAGGCAAGGCAAAAGGGAAAAGCAAGGCAAGGGAAAATGGCAAAGCAAGGCAAGGCAAGGCAAGACAAAAGGGCAAAGCAAGGCAAGGAAAAAGAGCAAAGCATGGCAAGTCAAGGCAAGGCAAAAGGTCAAAAGAAAGGCAAGGCAAATCAGGGCAAAAGGAGAAAGGAAGGCAAGGCAAGACAAGGCAAAGAGGCAAAGCAAGGCAAGGTAAGGCAAGGGAAAAGGGGAAAGCAAAGCAAGGCAAGGCGAAAGGATAAGGAATACACGTCAAGGCAAGGCAAAGATGAAAGTAAGGCAATGCAAGGAAATTGAAAACGGCAAAACAAGGAAAGGCAAGGCAAAAGGGCAAAGCAAAGCAAGTCAAAAGGGCAAAGCATGACAAGGCAAGGCAAGGCAAAAGGGCAAAGCATGTCAAGGCAAGGCAAGGCAAAAGGGTATAGCAAGTGAAGGCAAGGTAAGGCAAAAGGGCAATGCAAGGAAAAGCAAAATGGCAAAGCAAGACAAGGCAAAAGGGCAAAGCATAACAAGGCAAAGCAAGGCAAAAGGGCAAAGGAAGGCAAGGCAAAAGGGCAAATCAAGGCAAGTCAAAAGGGCAAAGCATGACAAGGCAAGGCAAGGAAAAAGGGTATAGCAAGTCAAGGCAAGGTAAGGCAAAAGGGCAATTCAAGGAAAGGCAAAATGGCAAAGCAAGGCAAGGCAAAAGGACAAAGCAAAGCAAGTCAAAAGGGCAAAGCATGACAAGGCAAGGCAAGGAAAAAGGGTATAGCAAGTCAAGGCAAGGTAAGGCAAAAGGGCAATTCAAGGAAACGCAAAATGGCAAAGCAAGGCAAGGCAAAAGGGCAAAGCATAACAAGGCAAAGCAAGGCAAAAGGGCAAAGCAAGGCAAGGCAAAAGGGCAAAGCAAGGCAAGTCAAAAAGGCAAAGCATGACAAGGCAAGGCAAGGAAAAAGGGTATAGCAAGTCAAGGCAAGGTAAGGCAAAAGGGCAATTCAAGGAAAGGCAAAATGGCAAAGCAAGGCAAGGCAAAAGGGCAAAGCAAGGCCAGGCAAAAGTGCAAAGAAAGGCAAGGCAAGGTAAGTCAAAAGGACAAACCATGGCAAGGCCAGGAAAAAGGCCAAAGCAAGGAAAGGCAAGGCAAAAGGGGAAAGCAAGGCAAGGGAAAATGGCAAAGCAAGGCAAGGCAAGGAAAGACAAAAGGGCAAAGCAAGGCAAGGAAAAAGAGCAAAGCATGGCAAGGCAAGGCAAAAGGTCAAAAGAAAGGCAAGGCAAATCAGGGCAAAAGGAGAAAGGAAGGCAAGGCAAGACAAGGCAAAGAGACAAAGCAAGGCAAGGCAAAAGGGCATAGCAAGGCATGGTAAGGCAAAGGGGCAAAGCAAGGCATGGAAAGGCAAAGGCAAGGGAAGGCAAAAGGGTAAAGCAAGGCAAGGAAAGGCAAGGGAAAAGGAGAAAGCAAAGCAAGGCAAGGCAAAAGGATAAGGAAGACACGTCAAGGCAAGGCAAAGATGAAAGCAAGGCAATGCAAGGCAATTCAAAACGGCAAAACAAGGAAAGGCAAGGCAAAAGGGCAAAGCAAAGCAAGTCAAAAGGGCAAAGCATGACAAGGCAAGCAAGGCAAAAGGGCAAAGCATGACAAGGCAAGGTAAGGCAAAAGGGAAAGCAAGACAAGGCAAAAGGGCAAAGCATAACACGGCAAAGCAAGGCAAAAGGGCAAAGCAAGGCAAGTCAAAAGGGCAAAGCATGACAAGGCAAGGCAAGGAAAAAGGGTATACCAAGTCAAGGCAAGGTAAGGCAAAAGGGCAATTAAAGGAAAGGCAAAATGGCAAAGCAAGGCAAGGCAAAAGGGCAAAGCATGAAAAGGCAAGGCAAGGAAAAAGGGTATAGCAAGTCAAGGCAAGGTAAGGCAAAAGGGCAATTCAAGGAAAGGCAAAATGGCAAAGCAAGGCAAGGCAAAAGGGCAAAACATGGCAAGGCAAGGAAAAAGGGCAACTCAATGCAAGGCCAGGCAAAAGGGCAAAGAAAGGCAAGGCAAGGTAAGTCAAAAGGACAAACCATGGCAAGGCCAGGAAAAAGGCCAAAGCAAGGAAAGGCAAGGCAAAAGGGAAAAGCAAGGCAAGGGAAAATGGCAAAGCAAGGCAAGGCAAGGCAAGACAAAAGGGCAAAGCAAGGCAAGGAAAAAGAGCAAAGCATGGCAAGGCAAGGCAAGGCAAAAGGTCAAAAGAAAGGCAAGGCAAATCAGGGCAAAAGGAGAAAGGAAGGCAAGGCAAGACAAGGCAAAGAGGCAAAGCAAGGCAAGGTAAGGCAAGGCAAAAGGGGAAAGCAAAGCAAGGCAAGGCGAAAGGATAAGGAAGACACGTCAAGGCAAGGCAAAGATGAAAGTAAGGCAATGCAAGGAAATTGAAAACGGCAAAACAAGGAAAGGCAAGGCAAAAGGGCAAAGCAAAGCAAGTCAAAAGGGCAAAGCATGTCAAGGCAAGGTAAGGCAAAAGGGCAATGCAAGGAAAAGCAAAATGGCAAAGCAAGACAAGGCAAAAGGGAAAGCATAACAAGGCAAAGCAAGGCAAAAGGGCAAAGCAAGACAAGGCAAAAGGGCAAAGCAAGGAAAGTCAAAAGGGCAAAGCATGACAAGGCAAGGCAAGGAAAAAGGGTATAGCAAGTCAAGGCAAGGTAAGGCAAAAGGGCAATTCAAGGAAAGGCAAAATGGCAAAGCAAGGCAAGGCAAAAGGGCAAAGCAAAGCAAGTCAAAATGGCAAAGTATGACAAGGCAAGGCAAGGAAAAAGGGTATAGCAAGTCAAGGCAAAGTAAGGCAAAAGGGCAATTCAAGGAAAGGCAAAATGGCAAAGCAAGGCAAGGCAAAAGGGCAAAGCATAACAAGGCAAAGCAAGGCAAAAGGGCAAAGCAAGGCAAGGCAAAAGGGAAAAGCAAGGCAAGTCAAAAGGGCAAAGCATGACAAGGCAAGGCAAGGAAAAAGGGTATAGCAAGTCAAGGCAAGGTAAGGCAAAAGGGCAATTCAAGGAAAGGCAAAATGGCAAAGCAAGGCAAGGCAAAAGGGCAAAGCAAGGCCAGGCAAAAGTGCAAAGAAAGGCAAGGCAAGGTAAGTCAAAAGGACAAACCATGGCAAGGCCAGGAAAAAGGCCAAAGCAAGGAAAGGCAAGGCAAAAGGGGAAAGCAAGGCAAGGGAAAATGGCAAAGCAAGGCAAGGCAAGGAAAGACAAAAGGGCAAAGCAAGGCAAGGAAAAAGAGCAAAGCATGGCAAGGCAAGGCAAAAGGTCAAAAGAAAGGCAAGGCAAATCAGGGCAAAAGGAGAAAGGAAGGCAAGGCAAGACAAGGCAAAGAGACAAAGAAAGGCAAGGCAAAAGGGCATAGCAAGGCAAGGTAAGGCAAAGGGGCAAAGCAAGGCATGGAAAGGCAAAGGCAAGGGAAGGCAAAAGGGTAAAGCAAGGCAAGGAAAGGCAAGGGAAAAGGAGAAAGCAAAGCAAGGCAAGGCAAAAGGATAAGGAAGACACGTCAAGGCAAGGCAAAGATGAAAGCAAGGCAATGCAAGGCAATTCAAAACGGCAAAACAAGGAAAGGCAAGGCAAAAGGGCAAAGCAAAGCAAGTCAAAAGGGCAAAGCATGACAAGGCAAGCAAGGCAAAAGGGCAAAGCATGACAAGGCAAGGTAAGGCAAATGGGAAAGCAAGACAAGGCAAAAGGGCAAAGCATAACAAGGCAAAGCAAGGCAAAAGGGCAAAGCAAGGCAAGTCAAAAGGGCAAAGCATGACAAGGCAAGGCAAGGAAAAAGGGTATACCAAGTCAAGGCAAGGTAAGGCAAAAGGGCAATTAAAGGAAAGGCAAAATGGCAAAGCAAGGCAAGGCAAAAGGGCAAAGCATGAAAAGGCAAGGCAAGGAAAAAGGGTATAGCAAGTCAAGGCAAGGTAAGGCAAAAGGGCAATTCAAGGAAAGGCAAAATGGCAAAGCAAGGCAAGGCAAAAGGGCAAAGCAAGGCCAGGCAAAAGTGCAAAGAAAGGCAAGGCAAGGTAAGTCAAAAGGACAAACCATGGCAAGGCCAGGAAAAAGGCCAAAGCAAGGAAAGGCAAGGCAAAAGGGGAAAGCAAGGCAAGGGAAAATGGCAAAGCAAGGCAAGGCAAGGAAAGACAAAAGGGCAAAGCAAGGCAAGGAAAAAGAGCAAAGCATGGCAAGGCAAGGCAAAAGGTCAAAAGAAAGGCAAGGCAAATCAGGGCAAAAGGAGAAAGGAAGGCAAGGCAAGACAAGGCAAAGAGACAAAGCAAGGCAAGGCAAAAGGGCATAGCAAGGCAAGGTAAGGCAAAGGGGCAAAGCAAGGCATGGAAAGGCAAAGGCAAGGGAAGGCAAAAGGGTAAAGCAAGGCAAGGAAAGGCAAGGGAAAAGGAGAAAGCAAAGCAAGGCAAGGCAAAAGGATAAGGAAGACACGTCAAGGCAAGGCAAAGATGAAAGCAAGGCAATGCAAGGCAATTCAAAACGGCAAAACAAGGAAAGGCAAGGCAAAAGGGCAAAGCAAAGCAAGTCAAAAGGGCAAACCATGACAAGGCAAGGCAAGGCAAAAGGGCAAAGCATGACAAGGCAAGGTAAAGCAAAAGGGCAATGCAAGGAAAGGCAAAATGGCAAAGCAAGACAAGGCAAAAATGGCAAAGCATAACAAGGCAAAGCAAGGCAAAAGGGCAAAGCAAGGCAAGTCAAAAGGGCAAAGCATGACAAGGCAAGGCAAGGAAAAAGGGTATAGCAAGTCAAGGCAAGGTAAGGCAAAAGGGCAATTCAAGGAAAGGCAAAATGGCAAAGCAAGGCAAGGCAAAAGGGCAAAGCATGAAAAGGCAAGGCAAGGAAAAAGGGTATAGCAAGTCAAGGCAAGGTAAGGCAAAAGGGCAATTCAAGGAAAGACAAAATGGCAAAGCAAGGCAAGGCAAAAGGGCAAAGCATGGCAAGGCAAGGAAAAAGGGCAACTCAATGCAATGCCAGGCAAAAGGGCAAAGAAAAGCAAGGCAAGGTAAGTCAAAAGGACAAACCATGGCAAGGCCAGGAAAAAGGCCAAAGCAAGGAAAGGCAAGGCAAAAGGGAAAAGCAAGGCAAGGGAAAATGGCAAAGCAAGGCAAGGCAAGGCAAGACAAAAGGGCAAAGCAAGGCAAGGAAAAAGAGCAAAGCATGGCAAGGCAAGGCAAGGCAAAAGGTCAAAAGAAAGGCAAGGCAAATCAGGGCAAAAGGAGAAAGGAAGGCAAGGCAAGACAAGGCAAAGAGGCAAAGCAAGGCAAGGTAAGGCAAGGGAAAAGGGGAAAGCAAAGCAAGGCAAGGCGAAAGGATAAGGAAGACACGTCAAGGCAAGGCAAAGATGAAAGTAAGGCAATGCAAGGAAATTGAAAACGGCAAAACAAGGAAAGGCAAGGCAAAAGGGCAAAGCAAAGCAAGTCAAAAGGGCAAAGCATGACAAGGCAAGGCAAGGCAAAAATGCAAAGCATGTCAAGGCAAGGCAAGGCAAAAGGGTATAGCAAGTCAAGGCAAGGTAAGGCAAAAGGGCAATGCAAGGAAAAGCAAAATGGCAAAGCAAGACAAGGCAAAAGGGCAAAGCATAACAAGGCAAAGCAAGGCAAAAGGGCAAAGGAAGGCAAGGCAAAAGGGCAAAGCAAGGCAAGTCAAAAGGGCAAAGCATGACAAGGCAAGGCAAGGAAAAAGGGTATAGCAAGTCAAGGCAAGGTAAGGCAAAAGGGCAATTCAAGGAAAGGCAAAATGGCAAAGCAAGGCAAGGCAAAAGGGCAAAGCAAAGCAAGTCAAAATGGCAAAGTATGACAAGGCAAGGCAAGGAAAAAGGGTATAGCAAGTCAAGGCAAAGTAAGGCAAAAGGGCAATTCAAGGAAAGGCAAAATGGCAAAGCAAGGCAAGGCAAAAGGGCAAAGCATAACAAGGCAAAGCAAGGCAAAAGGGCAAAGCAAGGCAAGGCAAAAGGGCAAAGCAAGGCAAGTCAAACAGGCAAAGCATGACAAGGCAAGGCAAGGAAAAAGGGTATAGCAAGTCAAGGCAAGGTAAGGCAAAAGGGCAATTCAAGGAAAGGCAAAATGGCAAAGCAAGGCAAGGCAAAAGGGCAATGCAAGGCCAGGCAAAAGTGCAAAGAAAGGCAAGGCAAGGTAAGTCAAAAGGACAAACCATGGCAAGGCCAGGAAAAAGGCCAAAGCAAGGAAAGGCAAGGCAAAAGGGAAAAGCAAGGCAAGGGAAAATGGCAAAGCAAGGCAAGGCAAGGCAAGACAAAAGGGCAAAGCAAGGCAAGGAAAAAGAGCAAAGCATGGCAAGGCAAGGCAAGGCAAAAGGTCAAAAGAAAGGCAAGGCAAATCAGGGCAAAAGGAGAAAGGAAGGCAAGGCAAGACAAGGCAAAGAGGCAAAGCAAGGCAAGGTAAGGCAAGGCAAAAGGGGAAAGCAAAGCAAGGCAAGGCGAAAGGATAAGGAAGACACGTCAAGGCAAGGCAAAGATGAAAGTAAGGCAATGCAAGGAAATTGAAAACGGCAAAACAAGGAAAGGCAAGGCAAAAGGGCAAAGCAAAGCAAGTCAAAAGGGCAAAGCATGTCAAGGCAAGGTAAGGCAAAAGGGCAATGCAAGGAAAAGCAAAATGGCAAAGCAAGACAAGGCAAAAGGGAAAGCATAACAAGGCAAAGCAAGGCAAAAGGGCAAAGCAAGACAAGGCAAAAGGGCAAAGCAAGGAAAGTCAAAAGGGCAAAGCATGACAAGGCAAGGCAAGGAAAAAGGGTATAGCAAGTCAAGGCAAGGTAAGGCAAAAGGGCAATTCAAGGAAAGGCAAAATGGCAAAGCAAGGCAAGGCAAAAGGGCAAAGCAAAGCAAGTCAAAATGGCAAAGTATGACAAGGCAAGGCAAGGAAAAAGGGTATAGCAAGTCAAGGCAAAGTAAGGCAAAAGGGCAATTCAAGGAAAGGCAAAATGGCAAAGCAAGGCAAGGCAAAAGGGCAAAGCATAACAAGGCAAAGCAAGGCAAAAGGGCAAAGCAAGGCAAGGCAAAAGGGAAAAGCAAGGCAAGTCAAAAGGGCAAAGCATGACAAGGCAAGGCAAGGAAAAAGGGTATAGCAAGTCAAGGCAAGGTAAGGCAAAAGGGCAATTCAAGGAAAGGCAAAATGGCAAAGCAAGGCAAGGCAAAAGGGCAAAGCAAGGCCAGGCAAAAGTGCAAAGAAAGGCAAGGCAAGGTAAGTCAAAAGGACAAACCATGGCAAGGCCAGGAAAAAGGCCAAAGCAAGGAAAGGCAAGGCAAAAGGGGAAAGCAAGGCAAGGGAAAATGGCAAAGCAAGGCAAGGCAAGGAAAGACAAAAGGGCAAAGCAAGGCAAGGAAAAAGAGCAAAGCATGGCAAGGCAAGGCAAAAGGTCAAAAGAAAGGCAAGGCAAATCAGGGCAAAAGGAGAAAGGAAGGCAAGGCAAGACAAGGCAAAGAGACAAAGAAAGGCAAGGCAAAAGGGCATAGCAAGGCAAGGTAAGGCAAAGGGGCAAAGCAAGGCATGGAAAGGCAAAGGCAAGGGAAGGCAAAAGGGTAAAGCAAGGCAAGGAAAGGCAAGGGAAAAGGAGAAAGCAAAGCAAGGCAAGGCAAAAGGATAAGGAAGACACGTCAAGGCAAGGCAAAGATGAAAGCAAGGCAATGCAAGGCAATTCAAAACGGCAAAACAAGGAAAGGCAAGGCAAAAGGGCAAAGCAAAGCAAGTCAAAAGGGCAAAGCATGACAAGGCAAGCAAGGCAAAAGGGCAAAGCATGACAAGGCAAGGTAAGGCAAATGGGAAAGCAAGACAAGGCAAAAGGGCAAAGCATAACAAGGCAAAGCAAGGCAAAAGGGCAAAGCAAGGCAAGTCAAAAGGGCAAAGCATGACAAGGCAAGGCAAGGAAAAAGGGTATACCAAGTCAAGGCAAGGTAAGGCAAAAGGGCAATTAAAGGAAAGGCAAAATGGCAAAGCAAGGCAAGGCAAAAGGGCAAAGCATGAAAAGGCAAGGCAAGGAAAAAGGGTATAGCAAGTCAAGGCAAGGTAAGGGAAAAGGGCAATTCAAGGAAAGGCAAAATGGCAAAGCAAGGCAAGGCAAAAGGGCAAAGCAAGGCCAGGCAAAAGTGCAAAGAAAGGCAAGGCAAGGTAAGTCAAAAGGACAAACCATGGCAAGGCCAGGAAAAAGGCCAAAGCAAGGAAAGGCAAGGCAAAAGGGGAAAGCAAGGCAAGGAAAAATGTCAAAGCAAGGCAATTCAAGGAAAGACAAAAGGGCAAAGCAAGGCAAGGAAAAAGAGCAAAGCATGGCAAGGCAAGGCAAAAGGTCAAAAGAAAGGCAAGGCAAATCAGGGCAAAAGGAGAAAGGAAGGCAAGGCAAGACAAGGCAAAGAGACAAAGCAAGGCAAGGCAAAAGGGCATAGCAAGGCAAGGTAAGGCAAAGGGGCAAAGCAAGGCATGGAAAGGCAAAGGCAAGGGAAGGCAAAAGGGTAAAGCAAGGCAAGGAAAGGCAAGGGAAAAGGAGAAAGCAAAGCAAGGCAAGGCAAAAGGATAAGGAAGACACGTCAAGGCAAGGCAAAGATGAAAGCAAGGCAATGCAAGGCAATTCAAAACGGCAAAACAAGGAAAGGCAAGGCAAAAGGGCAAAGCAAAGCAAGTCAAAAGGGCAAACCATGACAAGGCAAGGCAAGGCAAAAGGGCAAAGCATGACAAGGCAAGGTAAAGCAAAAGGGCAATGCAAGGAAAGGCAAAATGGCAAAGCAAGACAAGGCAAAAATGGCAAAGCATAACAAGGCAAAGCAAGGCAAAAGGGCAAAGCAAGGCAAGTCAAAAGGGCAAAGCATGACAAGGCAAGGCAAGGAAAAAGGGTATAGCAAGTCAAGGCAAGGTAAGGCAAAAGGGCAATTCAAGGAAAGGCAAAATGGCAAAGCAAGGCAAGGCAAAAGGGCAAAGCATGAAAAGGCAAGGCAAGGAAAAAGGGTATAGCAAGTCAAGGCAAGGTAAGGCAAAAGGGCAATTCAAGGAAAGACAAAATGGCAAAGCAAGGCAAGGCAAAAGGGCAAAGCATGGCAAGGCAAGGAAAAAGGGCAACTCAATGCAAGGCCAGGCAAAAGGGCAAAGAAAAGCAAGGCAAGGTAAGTCAAAAGGACAAACCATGGCAAGGCCAGGAAAAAGGCCAAAGCAAGGAAAGGCAAGGCAAAAGGGAAAAGCAAGGCAAGGGAAAATGGCAAAGCAAGGCAAGGCAAGGCAAGACAAAAGGGCAAAGCAAGGCAAGGAAAAAGAGCAAAGCATGGCAAGGCAAGGCAAGGCAAAAGGTCAAAAGAAAGGCAAGGCAAATCAGGGCAAAAGGAGAAAGGAAGGCAAGGCAAGACAAGGCAAAGAGGCAAAGCAAGGCAAGGTAAGGCAAGGGAAAAGGGGAAAGCAAAGCAAGGCAAGGCGAAAGGATAAGGAAGACACGTCAAGGCAAGGCAAAGATGAAAGTAAGGCAATGCAAGGAAATTGAAAACGGCAAAACAAGGAAAGGCAAGGCAAAAGGGCAAAGCAAAGCAAGTCAAAAGGGCAAAGCATGACAAGGCAAGGCAAGGCAAAAATGCAAAGCATGTCAAGGCAAGGCAAGGCAAAAGGGTATAGCAAGTCAAGGCAAGGTAAGGCAAAAGGGCAATGCAAGGAAAAGCAAAATGGCAAAGCAAGACAAGGCAAAAGGGCAAAGCATAACAAGGCAAAGCAAGGCAAAAGGGCAAAGGAAGGCAAGGCAAAAGGGCAAAGCAAGGCAAGTCAAAAGGGCAAAGCATGACAAGGCAAGGCAAGGAAAAAGGGTATAGCAAGTCAAGGCAAGGTAAGGCAAAAGGGCAATTCAAGGAAAGGCAAAATGGCAAAGCAAGGCAAGGCAAAAGGGCAAAGCAAAGCAAGTCAAAATGGCAAAGTATGACAAGGCAAGGCAAGGAAAAAGGGTATAGCAAGTCAAGGCAAAGTAAGGCAAAAGGGCAATTCAAGGAAAGGCAAAATGGCAAAGCAAGGCAAGGCAAAAGGGCAAAGCATAACAAGGCAAAGCAAGGCAAAAGGGCAAAGCAAGGCAAGGCAAAAGGGCAAAGCAAGGCAAGTCAAACAGGCAAAGCATGACAAGGCAAGGCAAGGAAAAAGGGTATAGCAAGTCAAGGCAAGGTAAGGCAAAAGGGCAATTCAAGGAAAGGCAAAATGGCAAAGCAAGGCAAGGCAAAAGGGCAAAGCAAGGCCAGGCAAAAGTGCAAAGAAAGGCAAGGCAAGGTAAGTCAAAAGGACAAACCATGGCAAGGCCAGGAAAAAGGCCAAAGCAAGGAAAGGCAAGGCAAAAGGGGAAAGCAAGGCAAGGGAAAATGGCAAAGCAAGGCAAGGCAAGGAAAGACAAAAGGGCAAAGCAAGGCAAGGAAAAAGAGCAAAGCATGGCAAGGCAAGGCAAAAGGTCAAAAGAAAGGCAAGGCAAATCAGGGCAAAAGGAGAAAGGAAGGCAAGGCAAGACAAGGCAAAGAGACAAAGCAAGGCAAGGCAAAAGGGCATAGCAAGGCAAGATAAGGCAAAGGGGCAAAGCAAGGCATGGAAAGGCAAAGGCAAGGGAAGGCAAAAGGGTAAAGCAAGGCAAGGAAAGGCAAGGGAAAAGGAGAAAGCAAAGCAAGGCAAGGCAAAAGGATAAGGAAGACACGTCAAGGCAAGGCAAAGATGAAAGCAAGGCAATGCAAGGCAATTCAAAACGGCAAAACAAGGAAAGGCAAGGCAAAAGGGCAAAGCAAAGCAAGTCAAAAGGGCAAAGCATGACAAGGCAAGGCAAGGCAAAAGGGCAAAGCATGACAAGGCAAGGTAAGGCAAAAGGGAAAGCAAGACAAGGCAAAAGGGCAAAGCATAGCAAGGCAAAGCAAGGCAAAAGGGCAAAGCAAGGCAAGTCAAAAGGGCAAAGCATGACAAGGCAAGGCAAGGAAAAAGGGTATAGCAAGTCAAGGCAAGGTAAGGCAAAAGGGCAATTCAACGAAAGGCAAAATGGCAAAGCAAGGCAAGGCAAAAGGGCAAAGCATGAAAAGGCAAGGCAAGCAAAAAGGGTATAGCAAGTCAAGGCAAGGTAAGGCAAAAGGGCAATTCAAGGAAAGACAAAATGGCAAAGCAAGGCAAGGCAAAAGGGCAAAGCATGGCAAGGCAAGGAAAAAGGGCAACTCAATGCAAGGCCAGGCAAAAGGGCAAAGAAAGGCAAGGCAAGGTAAGTCAAAAGGACAAACCATGGCAAGGCCAGGAAAAAGGCCAAAGCAAGGAAAGGCAAGGCAAAAGGGAAAAGCAAGGCAAGGGAAAATGGCAAAGCAAGGCAAGGCAAGGCAAGACAAAAGGGCAAAGCAAGGCAAGGAAAAAGAGCAAAGCATGGCAAGGCAAGGCAAGGCAAAAGGTCAAAAGAAAGGCAAGGCAAATCAGGGCAAAAGGAGAAAGGAAGGCAAGGCAAGACAAGGCAAAGAGGCAAAGCAAGGCAAGGTAAGGCAAGGCAAAAGGGGAAAGCAAAGCAAGGCAAGGCGAAAGGATAAGGAAGACACGTCAAGGCAAGGCAAAGATGAAAGTAAGGCAATGCAAGGAAATTGAAAACGGCAAAACAAGGAAAGGCAAGGCAAAAGGGCAAAGCAAAGCAAGTCAAAAGGGCAAAGCATGTCAAGGCAAGGTAAGGCAAAAGGGCAATGCAAGGAAAAGCAAAATGGCAAAGCAAGACAAGGCAAAAGGGAAAGCATAACAAGGCAAAGCAAGGCAAAAGGGCAAAGCAAGACAAGGCAAAAGGGCAAAGCAAGGAAAGTCAAAAGGGCAAAGCATGACAAGGCAAGGCAAGGAAAAAGGGTATAGCAAGTCAAGGCAAGGTAAGGCAAAAGGGCAATTCAAGGAAAGGCAAAATGGCAAAGCAAGGCAAGGCAAAAGGGCAAAGCAAAGCAAGTCAAAATGGAAAAGTATGACAAGGCAAGGCAAGGAAAAAGGGTATAGCAAGTCAAGGCAAAGTAAGGCAAAAGGGCAATTCAAGGAAAGGCAAAATGGCAAAGCAAGGCAAGGCAAAAGGGCAAAGCATAACAAGGCAAAGCAAGGCAAAAGGGCAAAGCAAGGCAAGGCAAAAGGGAAAAGCAAGGCAAGTCAAAAGGGCAAAGCATGACAAGGCAAGGCAAGGAAAAAAGGTATAGCAAGTCAAGGCAAGGTAAGGCAAAAGGGCAATTCAAGGAAAGGCAAAATGGCAAAGCAAGGCAAGGCAAAAGGGCAAAGCAAGGCCAGGCAAAAGTGCAAAGAAAGGCAAGGCAAGGTAAGTCAAAAGGACAAACCATGGCAAGGCCAGGAAAAAGGCCAAAGCAAGGAAAGGCAAGGCAAAAGGGGAAAGCAAGGCAAGGAAAAATGGCAAAGCAAGGCAAGGCAAGGAAAGACAAAAGGGCAAAGCAAGGCAAGGAAAAAGAGCAAAGCATGGCAAGGCAAGGCAAAAGGTCAAAAGAAAGGCAAGGCAAATCAGGGCAAAAGGAGAAAGGAAGGCAAGGCAAGACAAGGCAAAGAGACAAAGCAAAGCAAGGCAAAAGGGCATAGCATTTCAAGGTAAGGCAAAGGGGCAAAGCAAGGCATGGAAAGGCAAAGGCAAGGGAAGGCAAAAGGGTAAAGCAAGGCAAGGAAAGGCAAGGGAAAAGGAGAAAGCAAAGCAAGGCAAGGCAAAAGGATAAGGAAGACACGTCAAGGCAAGGCAAAGATGAAAGCAAGGCAATGCAAGGCAATTCAAAACGGCAAAACAAGGAAAGGCAAGGCAAAAGGGCAAAGCAAAGCAAGTCAAAAGGGCAAAGCATGACAAGGCAAGGCAAGGCAAAAGGGCAAAGCATGACAAGGCAAGGTAAGGCAAAAGGGCAATGCAAGGAAAGGCAAAATGGCAAAGCAAGACAAGGCAAAAATGGCAAAGCATAACAAGGCAAAGCAAGGCAAAAGGGCAAAGCAAGGCAAGTCAAAAGGGCAAAGCATGACAAGGCAAGGCAAGGAAAAAGGGTATAGCAAGTCAAGGCAAGGTAAGGCAAAAGGGCAATTCAAGGAAAGGCAAAATGGCAAAGCAAGGCAAGGCAAAAGGGCAAAGCAAAGCAAGTCAAAATGGCAAAGTATGACAAGGCAAGGCAAGGAAAAAGGGTATAGCAAGTCAAGGCAAAGTAAGGCAAAAGGGCAATTCAAGGAAAGGCAAAATGGCAAAGCAAGGCAAGGCAAAAGGGCAAAGCATAACAAGGCAAAGCAAGGCAAAAGGGCAAAGCAAGGCAAGGGAAAAGGGCAAAGCAAGGCAAGTCAAAAAGGCAAAGCATGACAAGGCAAGGCAAGGAAAAAGGGTATAGCAAGTCAAGGCAAGGTAAGGCAAAAGGGCAATTCAAGGAAAGGCAAAATGGCAAAGCAAGGCAAGGCAAAAGGGCAAAGCAAGGCCAGGCAAAAGTGCAAAGAAAGGCAAGGCAAGGTAAGTCAAAAGGACAAACCATGGCAAGGCCAGGAAAAAGGCCAAAGCAAGGAAAGGCAAGGCAAAAGGGGAAAGCAAGGCAAGGGAAAATGGCAAAGCAAGGCAAGGCAAGGAAAGACAAAAGGGCAAAGCAAGGCAAGGAAAAAGAGCAAAGCATGGCAAGGCAAGGCAAAAGGGGAAAGCAAGGCAAGGCAAATCAGGGCAAAAGGAGAAAGGAAGGCAAGGCAAGACAAGGCAAAGAGACAAAGCAAGGCAAGGCAAAAGGGCATAGCAAGGCATGGTAAGGCAAAGGGGCAAAGCAAGGCATGGAAAGGCAAAGGCAAGGGAAGGCAAAAGGGTAAAGCAAGGCAAGGAAAGGCAAGGGAAAAGGAGAAAGCAAAGCAAGGCAAGGCAAAAGGATAAGGAAGACACGTCAAGGCAAGGCAAAGATGAAAGCAAGGCAATGCAAGGCAATTCAAAACGGCAAAACAAGGAAAGGCAAGGCAAAAGGCCAAAGCAAAGCAAGTCAAAAGGGCAAAGCATGACAAGGCAAGCAAGGCAAAAGGGCAAAGCATGACAAGGCAAGGTAAGGCAAAAGGGAAAGCAAGACAAGGCAAAAGGGCAAAGCATAACAAGGCAAAGCAAGGCAAAAGGGCAAAGCAAGGCAAGTCAAAAGGGGAAAGCATGACAAGGCAAGGCAAGGAAAAAGGGTATAGCAAGTCAAGGCAAGGTAAGGCAAAAGGGCAATTAAAGGAAAGGCAAAATGGCAAAGCAAGGCAAGGCAAAAGGGCAAAGCATGAAAAGGCAAGGCAAGGAAAAAGGGTATAGCAAGTCAAGGCAAGGTAAGGCAAAAGGGCAATTCAAGGAAAGACAAAATGGCAAAGCAAGGCAAGGCAAAAGGGCAAAGCATGGCAAAGCAAGGAAAAAGGGCAACTCAATGCAAGGCCAGGCAAAAGGGCAAAGAAAGGCAAGGCAAGGTAAGTCAAAAGGACAAACCATGGCAAGGCCAGGAAAAAGGCCAAAGCAAGGAAAGGCAAGGCAAAAGGGAAAAGCAAGGCAAGGGAAAATGGCAAAGCAAGGCAAGGCAAGGCAAGACAAAAGGGCAAAGCAAGGCAAGGAAAAAGAGCAAAGCATGGCAAGGCAAGGCAAGGCAAAAGGTCAAAAGAAAGGCAAGGCAAATCAGGGCAAAAGGAGAAAGGAAGGCAAGGCAAGACAAGGCAAAGAGGCAAAGCAAGGCAAGGTAAGGCAAGGCAAAAGGGGAAAGCAAAGCAAGGCAAGGCGAAAGGATAAGGAAGACACGTCAAGGCAAGGCAAAGATGAAAGTAAGGCAATGCAAGGAAATTGAAAACGGCAAAACAAGGAAAGGCAAGGCAAAAGGGCAAAGCAAAGCAAGTGAAAAGGGCAAAGCATGACAAGGCAAGGCAATGCAAAAGGGCAAAGCATGAAAAGGCAAGGCAAGGCAAAAGGGTAAAGCATGTCAAGGCAAGGTAAGACAAAAGGGCAATGCAAGGAAAAGCAAAATGGCAAAGCAAGACAAGGCAAAAGGGAAAGCATAACAAGGCAAAGCAAGGCAAAAGGGCAAAGCAAGACAAGGCAAAAGGGCAAAGCAAGGAAAGTCAAAAGGGCAAAGCATGACAAGGCAAGGCAAGGAAAAAGGGTATAGCAAGTCAAGGCAAGGTAAGGCAAAAGGGCAATTCAAGGAAAGGCAAAATGGCAAAGCAAGGCAAGGCAAAAGGGCAAAGCAAAGCAAGTCAAAATGGCAAAGTATGACAAGGCAAGGCAAGGAAAAAGGGTATAGCAAGTCAAGGCAAAGTAAGGCAAAAGGGCAATTCAAGGAAAGGCAAAATGGCAAAGCAAGGCAAGTCAAAAGGGCAAAGCATGACAAGGCAAGGCAAGGAAAAAGGGTATAGCAAGTCAAGGCAAGGTAAGGCAAAAGGGCAATTCAAGGAAAGGCAAAATGGCAAAGCTAGGCAAGGCAAAAGGGCAAAGCAAGGCCAGGCAAAAGTGCAAAGAAAGGCAAGGCAAGGTAAGTCAAAAGGACAAACCATGGCAAGGCCAGGAAAAAGGCCAAAGCAAGGAAAGGCAAGGCAAAAGGGGAAAGCAAGGCAAGGGAAAATGGCAAAGCAAGGCAAGGCAATGAAAGACAAAAGGGCAAAGCAAGGCAAGGAAAAAGAGCAAAGCATGGCAAGGCAAGGCAAAAGGTCAAAAGAAAGGCAAGGCAAATCAGGGCAAAAGGAGAAAGGAAGGCAAGGCAAGACAAGGCAAAGAGACAAAGCAAGGCAAGGCAAAAGGGCAAAGCAAGGCAAGGTAAAGCAAAGGGGCAAAGCAAGGCATGGAAAGGAAAGGTAAGAGAAGGCAAAAGGGTAAAGCAAGGCAAGTAAAGGCAACGGAAAAGGAGAAAGCAAAGCAAGGCAAGGCAAAAGGATAAGGAAGACACGTCAAGGCAAGGCAAAGATGAAAGCAAGGCAATGCAAGGCAATTCAAAACGGCAAAACAAGGAAAGGCAAGGCAAAAGGGCAAAGCAAAGCAAGTCAAAAGGGCAAAGCATGACAAGTCAAGGCAAGGCAAAAGGGCAAAGCATGACAAGGCAAGGTAAGGCAAAAGGGCAATGCAAGGAAAGGCAAAATGGCAAAGCAAGACAAGGCAAAAGGGCAAAGCATAACAAGGCAAAGCAAGGCAAAAGGGCAAAGCAAGGCAAGTCAAAAGGGCAAAGCATGACAAGGCAAGGCAAGGAAAAAGGGTATAGCAAGTCAAGGCAAGGTAAGGCAAAAGGGCAATTCAAGGAAAGGCAAAATGGCAAAGCAAGGCAAGGCAAAAGGGCAAAGCATGAAAAGGCAAGGCAAGGAAAAAGGTTATAGCAAGTCAAGGCAAGGTAAGGCAAAAGGGCAATTCAAGGAAAGGCAAAATGGCAAAGCAAGGCAAGGCAAAAGGGCAAAGCATGGCAAGGCAAGGAAAAAGGGCAACTCAATGCAAGGCCAGGCAAAAGGGCAAAGAAAAGCAAGGCAAGGTAAGTCAAAAGGACAAACCATGGCAAGGCCAGGAAAAAGGCCAAAGCAAGGAAAGGCAAGGCAAAAGGGAAAAGCAAGGCAAGGGAAAATGGCAAAGCAAGGCAAGGCAAGGCAAGACAAAAGGGCAAAGCAAGGCAAGGAAAAAGAGCAAAGCATGGCAAGGCAAGGCAAGGCAAAAGGTCAAAAGAAAGGCAAGGCAAATCAGGGCAAAAGGAGAAAGGAAGGCAAGGCAAGACAAGGCAAAGAGGCAAAGCAAGGCAAGGTAAGGCAAGGCAAAAGGGGAAAGCAAAGCAAGGCAAGGCGAAAGGATAAGGAAGACACGTCAAGGCAAGGCAAAGATGAAAGTAAGGCAATGCAAGGAAATTGAAAACGGCAAAACAAGGAAAGGCAAGGCAAAAGGGCAAAGCAAAGCAAGTCAAAAGGGCAAAGCATGGCAAGGCAAGGCAATGCAAAAGGGCAAAGCACGAAATCAAGGCAGGGCAAAAGGGTAAAGCATGTCAAGGCAAGGTAAGGCAAAAGGGCAATGCAAGGAAAAGCAAAATGGCAAAGCAAGACAAGGCAAAAGGGAAAGCATAAAAAGGCAAAGCAAGGCAAAAGGGCAAAGCAAGGCAAGGCAAAAGGGCAAAGCAAGGAAAGTCAAAAGGGCAAAGCATGACAAGGCAAGGCAAGGAAAAAGGGTATAGCAAGTCAAGGCAAGGTAAGGCAAAAGGGCAATTCAAGGAAAGGCAAAATGGCAAAGCAAGGCAAGGCAAAAGGGCAAAGCAAAGCAAGTCAAAATGGCAAAGTATGACAAGGCAAGGCAAGGAAAAAGGGTATAGCAAGTCAAGGCAAAGTAAGGCAAAAGGGCAATTCAAGGAAAGGCAAAATGGCAAAGCAAGGCAAGGCAAAAGGGCAAAGCATAACAAGGCAAAGCAAGGCAAAAGGGCAAAGCAAGGCAAGGCAAAAGGGCAAAGCAAGGCAAGTCAAAAAGGCAAAGCATTACAAGGCAAGGCAAGGAAAAAGGGTATAGCAAGTCAAGGCAAAGTAAGGCAAAAGGGCAATTCAAGGAAAGGCAAAATGGCAAAGCAAGGCAAGGCAAAAGGGCAAAGCATGGCCAAGCAAAAGTGCAAAGAAAGGCAAGGCAAGGTAAGTCAAAAGGACAAACCATGGCAAGGCCAGGAAAAAGGCCAAAGCAAGGAAAGGCAAGGCAAAAGGGGAAAGCAAAGGCAAGGGAAAATGGCAAAGCAAGGCAAGGCAAGGAAAGACAAAAGGGCAAAGCAAGGCAAGGAAAAAGAGCAAAGCATGGCAAGGCAAGGCAAAAGGTCAAAAGAAAGGCAAGGCAAATCAGGGCAAAAGGAGAAAGGAAGGCAAGGCAAGACAAGGCAAAGAGACAAAGCAAGGCAAGGCAAAAGGGCATAGCAAGGCAAGGTAAGGCAAAGGGGCAAAGCAAGGCATGGAAAGGCAAAGGCAAGGGAAGGCAAAAGGGTAAAGCAAGGCAAGGAAAGGCAAGGGAAAAGGAGAAAGCAAAGCAAGGCAAGGCAAAAGGATAAGGAAGACACGTCAAGGCAAGGCAAAGATGAAAGCAAGGCAATGCAAGGCAATTCAAAACGGCAAAACAAGGAAAGGCAAGGCAAAAGGGCAAAGGAAGGCAAGGCAAAAGGGCAAAGCAAAGCAAGTGAAAAGGGCAAAGCATGACAAGGCAAGGCAAGGCAAAAGGGCAAAGCATGACAAGGCAAGGTAAGGCAAAAGGGCAAAGCAAGACAAGGCAAAAGGGCAAAGCATAACAAGGCATAGCAAGGCAAAAGGGCAAAGCAAGGCAAGTCAAAAGGGCAAAGCATGACAAGGCAAGGCAAGGAAAAAGGGTATAGCAAGTCAAGGCAAGGTAAGGCAAAAGGGCAATACAAGGAAAGGCAAAATGGCAAAGCAAGGCAAGGCAAAAGGGCAAAGCATGAAAAGGCAAGGCAAGGAAAAAGGGTATAGCAAGTCAAGGCAAGGTAAGGCAAAAGGGCAATTCAAGGAAAGGCAAAATGGCAAAGCAAGGCAAGGCAAAAGGGCAAAGCAAAGCAAGTCAAAATGGCAAAGTATGACAAGGCAAGGCAAGGAAAAAGGGTATAGCAAGTCAAGGCAAAGTAAGGCAAAAGGGCAATTCAAGGAAAGGCAAAATGGCAAAGCAAGGCAAGGCAAAAGGGCAAAGCAAAGCAAGTCAAAATGGCAAAGTATGACAAGGCAAGGCAAGGAAAAAGGGTATAGCAAGTCAAGGCAAAGTAAGGCAAAAGGGCAATTCAAGGAAAGGCAAAATGGCAAAGCAAGGCAAGGCAAAAGGGCAAAGCATAACAAGGCAAAGCAAGGCAAAAGGGCAAAGCAAGGCAAGGCAAAAGGGCAAAGCAAGGCAAGTCAAAAGGGCAAAGCATGACAAGGCAAGGCAAGGAAAAAGGGTATAGCAAGTCAAGGCAAGGTAAGGCAAAAGGGCAATTCAAGGAAAGGCAAAATGGCAAAGCAAGGCAAGGCAAAAGGGCAAAGCATGAAAAGGCAAGGCAAGGAAAAAGGTTATAGCAAGTCAAGGCAAGGTAAGGCAAAAGGGCAATTCAAGGAAAGGCAAAATGGCAAAGCAAGGCAAGGCAAAAGGGCAAAGCATGGCAAGGCAAGGAAAAAGGGCAACTCAATGCAAGGCCAGGCAAAAGGGCAAAGAAAAGCAAGGCAAGGTAAGTCAAAAGGACAAACCATGGCAAGGCCAGGAAAAAGGCCAAAGCAAGGAAAGGCAAGGCAAAAGGGAAAAGCAAGGCAAGGGAAAATGGCAAAGCAAGGCAAGGCAAGGCAAGACAAAAGGGCAAAGCAAGGCAAGGAAAAAGAGCAAAGCATGGCAAGGCAAGGCAAGGCAAAAGGTCAAAAGAAAGGCAAGGCAAATCAGGGCAAAAGGAGAAAGGAAGGCAAGGCAAGACAAGGCAAAGAGGCAAAGCAAGGCAAGGTAAGGCAAGGCAAAAGGGGAAAGCAAAGCAAGGCAAGGCGAAAGGATAAGGAAGACACGTCAAGGCAAGGCAAAGATGAAAGTAAGGCAATGCAAGGAAATTGAAAACGGCAAAACAAGGAAAGGCAAGGCAAAAGGGCAAAGCAAAGCAAGTCAAAAGGGCAAAGCATGGCAAGGCAAGGCAATGCAAAAGGGCAAAGCACGAAAAGGCAAGGCAGGGCAAAAGGGTAAAGCATGTCAAGGCAAGGTAAGGCAAAAGGGCAATGCAAGGAAAAGCAAAATGGCAAAGCAAGACAAGGCAAAAGGGAAAGCATAAAAAGGCAAAGCAAGGCAAAAGGGCAAAGCAAGGCAAGGCAAAAGGGCAAAGCAAGGAAAGTCAAAAGGGCAAAGCATGACAAGGCAAGGCAAGGAAAAAGGGTATAGCAAGTCAAGGCAAGGTAAGGCAAAAGGGCAATTCAAGGAAAGGCAAAATGGCAAAGCAAGGCAAGGCAAAAGGGCAAAGCAAAGCAAGTCAAAATGGCAAAGTATGACAAGGCAAGGCAAGGAAAAAGGGTATAGCAAGTCAAGGCAAAGTAAGGCAAAAGGGCAATTCAAGGAAAGGCAAAATGGCAAAGCAAGGCAAGGCAAAAGGGCAAAGCATAACAAGGCAAAGCAAGGCAAAAGGGCAAAGCAAGGCAAGGCAAAAGGGCAAAGCAAGGCAAGTCAAAAAGGCAAAGCATTACAAGGCAAGGCAAGGAAAAAGGGTATAGCAAGTCAAGGCAAAGTAAGGCAAAAGGGCAATTCAAGGAAAGGCAAAATGGCAAAGCAAGGCAAGGCAAAAGGGCAAAGCATGGCCAAGCAAAAGTGCAAAGAAAGGCAAGGCAAGGTAAGTCAAAAGGACAAACCATGGCAAGGCCAGGAAAAAGGCCAAAGCAAGGAAAGGCAAGGCAAAAGGGGAAAGCAAAGGCAAGGGAAAATGGCAAAGCAAGGCAAGGCAAGGAAAGACAAAAGGGCAAAGCAAGGCAAGGAAAAAGAGCAAAGCATGGCAAGGCAAGGCAAAAGGTCAAAAGAAAGGCAAGGCAAATCAGGGCAAAAGGAGAAAGGAAGGCAAGGCAAGACAAGGCAAAGAGACAAAGCAAGGCAAGGCAAAAGGGCATAGCAAGGCAAGGTAAGGCAAAGGGGCAAAGCAAGGCATGGAAAGGCAAAGGCAAGGGAAGGCAAAAGGGTAAAGCAAGGCAAGGAAAGGCAAGGGAAAAGGAGAAAGCAAAGCAAGGCAAGGCAAAAGGATAAGGAAGACACGTCAAGGCAAGGCAAAGATGAAAGCAAGGCAATGCAAGGCAATTCAAAACGGCAAAACAAGGAAAGGCAAGGCAAAAGGGCAAAGGAAGGCAAGGCAAAAGGGCAAAGCAAAGCAAGTGAAAAGGGCAAAGCATGACAAGGCAAGGCAAGGCAAAAGGGCAAAGCATGACAAGGCAAGGTAAGGCAAAAGGGCAAAGCAAGACAAGGCAAAAGGGCAAAGCATAACAAGGCATAGCAAGGCAAAAGGGCAAAGCAAGGCAAGTCAAAAGGGCAAAGCATGACAAGGCAAGGCAAGGAAAAAGGGTATAGCAAGTCAAGGCAAGGTAAGGCAAAAGGGCAATACAAGGAAAGGCAAAATGGCAAAGCAAGGCAAGGCAAAAGGGCAAATCATGAAAAGGCAAGGCAAGGAAAAAGGGTATAGCAAGTCAAGGCAAGGTAAGGCAAAAGGGCAATTCAAGGAAAGGCAAAATGGCAAAGCAAGGCAAGGCAAAAGGGCAAAGCAAAGCAAGTCAAAATGGCAAAGTATGACAAGGCAAGGCAAGGAAAAAGGGTATAGCAAGTCAAGGCAAAGTAAGGCAAAAGGGCAATTCAAGGAAAGGCAAAATGGCAAAGCAAGGCAAGGCAAAAGGGCAAAGCAAAGCAAGTCAAAATGGCAAAGTATGACAAGGCAAGGCAAGGAAAAAGGGTATAGCAAGTCAAGGCAAAGTAAGGCAAAAGGGCAATTCAAGGAAAGGCAAAATGGCAAAGCAAGGCAAGGGAAAAGGGCAAAGCATAACAAGGCAAAGCAAGGCAAAAGGGCAAAGCAAGGCAAGGCAAAAGGGCAAAGCAAGGCAAGTCAAAAGGGCAAAGCATGACAAGGCAAGGCAAGGAAAAAGGGTATAGCAAGTCAAGGCAAGGTAAGGCAAAAGGGCAATTCAAGGAAAGGCAAAATGGCAAAGCAAGGCAAGGCAAAAGGGCAAAGCAAGGCCAGGCAAAAGTGCAAAGAAAGGCAAGGCAAGGTAAGTCAAAAGGACAAACCATGGCAAGGCCAGGAAAAAGGCCAAAGCAAGGAAAGGCAAGGCAAAAGGGGAAAGCAAGGCAAGGGAAAATGGCAAAGCAAGGCAAGGCAAGGAAAGACAAAAGGGCAAAGCAAGGCAAGGAAAAAGAGCAAAGCATGGCAAGGCAAGGCAAAAGGTCAAAAGAAAGGCAAGGCAAATCAGGGCAAAAGGAGAAAGGAAGGCAAGGCAAGACAAGGCAAAGAGACAAAGCAAGGCAAGGCAAAAGGGCATAGCAAGGCATGGTAAGGCAAAGGGGCAAAGCAAGGCATGGAAAGGCAAAGGCAAGGGAAGGCAAAAGTGTAAAGCAAGGCAAGGAAAGGCAAGGGAAAAGGAGAAAGCAAAGCAAGGCAAAGCAAAAGGATAAGGAAGACACGTCAAGGCAAGGCAAAGATGAAAGCAAGGCAATGCAAGGAAATTGAAAACGGCAAAACAAGGAAAGGCAAGGCAAAAGGCCAAAGCAAAGCAAGTCAAAAGGGCAAAGCATGACAAGGCAAGCAAGGCAAAAGGGCAAAGCATGACAAGGCAAGGTAAGGCAAAAGGGAAAGCAAGACAAGGCAAAAGGGCAAAGCATAACAAGGCAAAGCAAGGCAAAAGGGCAAAGCAAGTCAAGTCAAAATGGGAAAGCATGACAAGGCAAGGCAAGGAAAAAGGGTATAGCAAGTCAAGGCAAGGTAAGGCAAAAGGGCAATACAAGGAAAGGCAAAATGGCAAAGCAAGGCAAGGCAAAAGGGCAAAGCATGAAAAGGCAAGGCAAGGAAAAAGGGTATAGCAAGTCAAGGCAAGGTAAGGCAAAAGGGCAATTCAAGGAAAGACAAAATGGCAAAGCAAGGCAAGGCAAAAGGGCAAAGCATGGCAAGGCAAGGAAAAAGGGCAACTCAATGCAAGGCCAGGCAAAAGGGCAAAGAAAGGCAAGGCAAGGTAAGTCAAAAGGACAAACCATGGCAAGGCCAGGAAAAAGGACAAAGCAAGGAAGGGCAAGGCAAAAGGGAAAAGCAAGGCAAGGGAAAATGGCAAAGCAAGGCAAGGCAAGGCAAGACAAAAGGGCAAAGCAAGGCAAGGAAAAAGAGCAAAGCATGGCAAGGCAAGGCAAGGCAAAAGGTCAAAAGAAAGGCAAGGCAAATCAGGGCAAAATGAGAAAGGAAGGCAAGGCAAGACAAGGCAAAGAGGCAAAGCAAGGCAAGGTAAGGCAAGGCAAAAAGGGGAAAGCAAAGCAAGGCAAGGCGAAAGGATAAGGAAGACACGTCAAGGCAAGGCAAAGATGAAAGTAAGGCAATGCAAGGAAATTGAAAACGGCAAAACAAGGAAAGGCAAGGCAAAAGGGCAAAGCAAAGCAAGTCAAAAGGGCAAAGCATGTCAAGGCAAGGTAAGGCAAAAGGGCAATGCAAGGAAAAGCAAAATGGCAAAGCAAGACAAGGCAAAAGGGAAAGCATAACAAGGCAAAGCAAGGCAAAAGGGCAAAGCAAGACAAGGCAAAAGGGCAAAGCAAGGAAAGTCAAAAGGGCAAAGCATGACAAGGCAAGGCAAGGAAAAAGGGTATAGCAAGTCAAGGCAAGGTAAGGCAAAATGGCAATTCAAGGAAAGGCAAAATGGCAAAGCAAGGCAAGGCAAAAGGGCAAAGCAAAGCAAGTCAAAATGGCAAAGTATGACAAGGCAAGGCAAGGAAAAAGGGTATAGCAAGTCAAGGCAAAGTAAGGCAAAAGGGCAATTCAAGGAAAGGCAAAATGGCAAAGCAAGGCAAGGCAAAAGGGCAAAGCATAACAAGGCAAAGCAAGGCAAAAGGGCAAAGCAAGGCAAGGCAAAAGGGAAAAGCAAGGCAAGTCAAAAGGGCAAAGCATGACAAGGCAAGGCAAGGAAAAAGGGTATAGCAAGTCAAGGCAAGGTAAGGCAAAAGGGCAATTCAAGGAAAGGCAAAATGGCAAAGCAAGGCAAGGCAAAAGGGCAAAACAAGGCCAGGCAAAAGTGCAAAGAAAGGCAAGGCAAGGTAAGTCAAAAGGACAAACCATGGCAAGGCCAGGAAAAAGGCCAAAGCAAGGAAAGGCAAGGCAAAAGGGGAAAGCAAGGCAAGGAAAAATGGCAAAGCAAGGCAAGGCAAGGAAAGACAAAAGGGCAAAGCAAGGCAAGGAAAAAGAGCAAAGCATGGCAAGGCAAGGCAAAAGGTCAAAAGAAAGGCAAGGCAAATCAGGGCAAAAGGAGAAAGGAAGGCAAGGCAAGACAAGGCAAAGAGACAAAGCAAGGCAAGGCAAAAGGGCATAGCAAGGCAAGGTAAGGCAAAGGGGCAAAGCAAGGCATGGAAAGGCAAAGGCAAGGGAAGGCAAATGGGCAAAGCCTGGCAAGGCAATGCAAAGCAAAAGGGCAAAGCAAGACAAGGTAAGGCAAGGCAAAATGTGAAAGTAAGGCAATGTAGGAGAAAGGAAGGAGAAAGGAGAAAGGAAGGCAAGGCAAGGCAAGGCAAAGATGAAAGCAAGGCAATGCAAGGCAATTCAAAACGGCAAAACAAGGAAAGGCAAGGCAAAAGGGCAAAGCAAAGCAAGTCAAAAGGGCAAACCATGACAAGGCAAGGCAAGGCAAAAGGGCAAAGCATGACAAGGCAAGGTAAGGCAAAAGGGCAATGCAAGGAAAGGCAAAATGGCAAAGCAAGACAAGGCAAAAATGGCAAAGCATAACAGGCAAAGCAAGGCAAAAGGGCAAAGCAAGGTAAGTCAAAAGGGCAAAGCATGACAAGGCAAGGCAAGGAAAAAGGGTATAGCAAGTCAAGGCAAGGTAAGGCAAAAGGGCAATTCAAGGAAAGGCAAAATGGCAAAGCAAGGCAAGTCAAAAGGGCAAAGCATGAAAAGGCAAGGCAAGGAAAAAGGGTATAGCAAGTCAAGGCAATGTAAGGCAAAAGGGCAATTCAAGGAAAGACAAAATGGCAAAGCAAGGCAAGGCAAAAGGGCAAAGCATGGCAAGGCAAGGAAAAAGGGCAACTCAATGCAAGGCCGGGCAAAAGTGCAAAGAAAGGCAAGGCAAGGTAAGTCAAAAGGACAAACCATGGCAAGGCCAGGAAAAAGGCCAAAGCAAGGAAAGGCATGGCAAAAGGGAAAAGCAAGGCAAGGGAAAATGGCAAAGCAAGGCAAGGCAAGGCAAGACAAAAGGGCAAAGCAAGGCAAGGAAAAAGAGCAAAGCATGGCAAGGCAAGGCAAGGCAAAAGGTCAAAAGAAAGGCAAGGCAAATCAGGGAAAAAGGAGAAAGGAAGGCAAGGCAAGACAAGGCAAAGAGGCAAAGCAAGGCAAGGTAAGGCAAGGCAAAAGGGGAAAGCAAAGCAAGGCAAGGCGAAAGGATAAGGAAGACACGTCAAGGCAAGGCAAAGATGAAAGTAAGGCAATGCAAGGAAATTGAAAACGGCAAAACAAGGAAAGGCAAGGCAAAAGGGCAAAGCAAAGCAAGTGAAAAGGGCAAAGCATGACAAGGCAAGGCAATGCAAAAGGGCAAAGCATGAAAAGGCAAGGCAAGGCAAAAGGGTAAAGCATGTCAAGGCAAGGTAAGACAAAAGGGCAATGCAAGGAAAAGCAAAATGGCAAAGCAAGACAAGGCAAAAGGGAAAGCATAACAAGGCAAAGCAAGGCAAAAGGGCAAAGCAAGACAAGGCAAAAGGGCAAAGCAAGGAAAGTCAAAAGGGCAAAGCATGACAAGGCAAGGCAAGGAAAAAGGGTATAGCAAGTCAAGGCAAGGTAAGGCAAAAGGGCAATTCAAGGAAAGGCAAAATGGCAAAGCAAGGCAAGGCAAAAGGGCAAAGCAAAGCAAGTCAAAATGGCAAAGTATGACAAGGCAAGGCAAGGAAAAAGGGTATAGCAAGTCAAGGCAAAGTAAGGCAAAAGGGCAATTCAAGGAAAGGCAAAATGGCAAAGCAAGGCAAGTCAAAAGGGCAAAGCATGACAAGGCAAGGCAAGGAAAAAGGGTATAGCAAGTCAAGGCAAGGTAAGGCAAAAGGCCAAAGCAAGGAAAGGCAAAATGGCAAAGCAAGGCAAGGCAAAAGGACAAAGCAAAGCAAGTCAAAAGGGTAAAGCATGACAAGGCAAGGCAAGGAAAAAGGGTATAGCAAGTCAAGGCAAGGTAAGGCAAAAGGGCAATTCAAGGAAAGGCACAATGGCAAAGCAAGGCAAGGCAAAAGGGCAAAGCAAAGCAAGTCAAAATGGCAAAGTATGACAAGGCAAGGCAAGGAAAAAGGGTATAGCAAGTCAAGGCAAAGTAAGGCAAAAGGGCAATTCAAGGAAAGGCAAAATGGCAAAGCAAGGAAAGGCAAAAGGGCAAAGCATAACAATGCAAAGCAATGCAAAAGGGCAAAGCAAGGCAAGGCAAAAGGGCAAAGCAAGGCAAGTCAAAAGGGCAAAGCATGACAAGGCAAGGCAAGGAAAAAGGGTATAGCAAGTCAAGGCAAGGTAAGGCAAAAGGGCAATTCAAGGAAAGGCAAAATGGCAAAGCAAGGCAAGGCAAAAGGGCAAAGCAAGGCCAGGCAAAAGTGCAAAGAAAGGCAAGGCAAGGTAAGTCAAAAGGACAAACCATGGCAAGGCCAGGAAAAAGGCCAAAGCAAGGAAAGGCAAGGCAAAAGGGGAAAGCAAGGCAAGGGAAAATGGCAAAGCAAGGCAAGGCAAGGAAAGACAAAAGGGCAAAGCAAGGCAAGGAAAAAGAGCAAAGCATGGCAAGGCAAGGCAAAAGGTCAAAAGAAAGGCAAGGCAAATCAGGGCAAAAGGAGAAAGGAAGGCAAGGCAAGACAAGGCAAAGAGACAAAGCAAGGCAAGGCAAAAGGGCATAGCAAGGCAAGGTAAGGCAAAGGGGCAAAGCAAGGCATGGAAAGGCAAAGGCAAGGGAAGGCAAAAGGGTAAAGCAAGGCAAGGAAAGGCAAGGGAAAAGGAGAAAGCAAAGCAAGGCAAGGCAAAAGGATAAGGAAGAAACGTCAAGGCAAGGCAAAGATGAAAGCAAGGCAATGCAAGGCAATTCAAAACGGCAAAACAAGGAAAGGCAAGGCAAAAGGGCAAAGCAAAGCAAGTCAAAAGGGCAAAGCATGACAAGGCAAGGCAAGGCAAAAGAGCAAAGCATGACAAGGCAAGGTAAGGCAAAAGGGCAATGCAAGGAAAAGCAAAATGGCAAAGCAAGACAAGGCAAAAGGGCAAAGCATAACAAGGCAAAGCAAGGCAAAAGGGCAAAACAAGGCAAGTCAAAAGGGCAAAGCATGACAAGGCAAGGCAAGGAAAAAGGGTATAGCAAGTCAAGGCAAGGTAAGGCAAAAGGGCAATTCAAGGAAAGGCAAAATGGCAAAGCAAGGCAAGGCAAAAGGGCAAAGCATAACAAGGCAAAGCAAGGCAAAAGGGCAAAGCAAAGCAAGGCAAAAGGGCAAAGCATGGCAAGGCAAGGAAAAAGGGCAACTCAATGCAAGGCCAGGCAAAAGGGCAAAGAAAGGCAAGGCAAGGTAAGTCAAAAGGACAAACCATGGCAAGGCCAGGAAAAAGGCCAAAGCAAGGAAAGGCAAGGCAAAAGGGAAAAGCAAGGCAAGGGAAAATGGCAAAGCAAGGCAAGGCAAGGCAAGACAAAAGGGCAAAGCAAGGCAAGGAAAAAGAGCAAAGCATGGCAAGACAAGGCAAGGCAAAAGGTCAAAAGAAAGGCAAGGCAAATCAGGGCAAAAGGAGAAAGGAAGGCAAGGCAAGACAAGGCAAAGAGGCAAAGCAAGGCAAGGTAAGACAAGAAAAAAGGGGAAAGCAAAGCAAGGCAAGGCGAAAGGATAAGGAAGACACGTCAAGGCAAGGCAAAGATGAAAGTAAGGCAATGCAAGGAAATTGAAAACGGCAAAACAAGGAAAGGCAAGGCAAAAGGGCAAAGCAAAGCAAGTCAAAAGGGCAAAGCATGACAAGGCAAGGCAAGGCAAAAGGGCAAAGCATGTCAAGGCAAGGCAAGGCAAAAGGGTATAGCAAGTGAAGGCAAGGTAAGGCAAAAGGGCAATGCAAGGAAAAGCAAAATGGCAAAGCAAGACAAGGCAAAAGGGAAAGCATAACAAGGCAAAGCAAGGCAAAAGGGCAAAGCAAGACAAGGCAAAAGGGCAAAGCAAGGAAAGTCAAAAGGGCAAAGCATGACAAGGCAAGGCAAGGAAAAAGGGTATAGCAAGTCAAGGCAAGGTAAGGCAAAAGGCCAAAGCAAGGAAAGGCAAAATGGCAAAGCAAGGCAAGGCAAAAGGACAAAGCAAAGCAAGTCAAAAGGGTAAAGCATGACAAGGCAAGGCAAGGAAAAAGGGTATAGCAAGTCAAGGCAAGGTAAGGCAAAAGGGCAATTCAAGGAAAGGCACAATGGCAAAGCAAGGCAAGGCAAAAGGGCAAAGCAAAGCAAGTCAAAATGGCAAAGTATGACAAGGCAAGGCAAGGAAAAAGGGTATAGCAAGTCAAGGCAAAGTAAGGCAAAAGGGCAATTCAAGGAAAGGCAAAGTGGCAAAGCAAGGAAAGGCAAAAGGGCAAAGCATAACAAGGCAAAGCAATGCAAAAGGGCAAAGCAAGGCAAGGCAAAAGGGCAAAGCAAGGCAAGTCAAAAGGGCAAAGCATGACAAGGCAAGGCAAGGAAAAAGGGTATAGCAAGTCAAGGCAAGGTAAGGCAAAAGGGCAATTCAAGGAAAGGCAAAATGGCAAAGCAAGGCAAGGCAAACGGGCAAAGCAAGGCCAGGCAAAAGTGCAAAGAAAGGCAAGGCAAGGTAAGTCAAAAGGACAAACCATGGCAAGGCCAGGAAAAAGGCCAAAGCAAGGAAAGGCAAGGCAAAAGGGGAAAGCAAGGCAAGGGAAAATGGCAAAGCAAGGCAAGGCAAGGAAAGACAAAAGGGCAAAGCAAGGCAAGGAAAAAGAGCAAAGCATTGCAAGGCAAGGCAAAAGGTCAAAAGAAAGGCAAGGCAAATCAGGGCAAAAGGAGAAAGGAAGGCAAGGCAAGACAAGGCAAAGAGACAAAGCAAGGCAAGGCAAAAGGGCATAGCAAGGCAAGGTAAGGCAAAGGGGCAAAGCAAGGCATGGAAAGGCAAAGGCAAGGGAAGGCAAAAGGGTAAAGCAAGGCAAGGAAAGGCAAGGGAAAAGGAGAAAGCAAAGCAAGGCAAGGCAAAAGGATAAGGAAGAAACGTCAAGGCAAGGCAAAGATGAAAGCAAGGCAATGCAAGGCAATTCAAAACGGCAAAACAAGGAAAGGCAAGGCAAAAGGGCAAAGCAAAGCAAGTCAAAAGGGCAAAGCATGACAAGGCAAGGCAAGGCAAAAGGGCAAAGCATGACAAGGCAAGGTAAGGCAAAAGGGCAATGCAAGGAAAGGCAAAATGGCAAAGCAAGACAAGGCAAAAATGGCAAAGCATAACAAGGCAAAGCAAGGCAAAAGGGCAAAGCAAGGCAAGTCAAAAGGGCAAAGCATGACAAGGCAAGGCAAGGAAAAAGGGTATAGCAAGTCAAGGCAAGGTAAGGCAAAAGGGCAATTCAAGGAAAGGCAAAATGGCAAAGCAAGGCAAGGCAAAAGGGCAAAGCATAACAAGGCAAAGCAAGGCAAAAGGGCAAAGCAGAGCAAGGCAAAAGGGCAAAGCATGGCAAGGCAAGGAAAAAGGGCAACTCAATGCAAGGCCGGGCAAAAGTGGAAAGAAAGGCAAGGCAAGGTAAGTCAAAAGGACAAACCATGGCAAGGCCAGGAAAAAGGCCAAAGCAAGGAAAGGCAAGGCAAAAGGAGAAAGCAAGGCAAGGGAAAATGGCAAAGCAAGGCAAGACAAGGCAAGACAAAAGGGCAAAGCAAGGCAAGGAAAAAGAGAAAAGCATGGGAAGGCAAGGCAAGGCAAAAGGTCAAAAGAAAGGCAAGGCAAATCAGGGCAAAAGGAGAAAGGAAGGCAAGGCAAGTCAAGGCAAAGAGTCAAAGCAAGGCAAGGCAAAGGGTCAAAGTAAGGCATGGAAAGGCAAGGCAAAGGAAGGCAAAAGGGTAAAGCAAGGCAAGGAAAGGCAAGGCAAAAGGGGAAAGCAAAGCAAGGCAAGGCAAAATGATAAGGAAGACACGTCAAGGCAAGGCAAAGATGAAAGTAAGGCAATGCAAGGCAATTCAAAACGGCAAAACAAGGAAAGGCAAGGCAAAAGGGCAAAGCAAAGCAAGTCAAAAGGGCAAAGCATGACAAGGCAAGGTAAGGCAAAAGGGCAATGCAAGGAAAGGCAAAATGGCAAAGCATGGCAAGGCAAGGCAAGGCAAAAGGTCAAAAGAAAGGCAAGGCAAATCAGGGCAAAAGGAGAAAGGAAGGCAAGGCAAGACAAGGCAAAGAGTCAAAGCAAGGCAAGGTAAGGCAAGGCAAAAGGGGAAAGCAAAGCAAGGCAAGGCGAAAGGATAAGGAAGACACGTCAAGGCAAGGCAAAGATGAAAGTAAGGCAATGCAAGGAAATTGAAAACGGCAAAACAAGGAAAGGCAAGGCAAAAGGGCAAAGCAAAGCAAGTGAAAAGGGCAAAGCATGACAAGGCAAGGCAAGGAAAAAGGCTATAGAAAGTCAGGGCAAGGTAAGGCAAAAGGGCAATTCAAGGAAAGGCAAAATGGCAAAGCAAGGCAAGGCAAAAGGGCAAAGCAAAGCAAGTGAAAAGGGCAAAGCATGACAAGGCAAGGCAAGGCAAAAGGGCAAAGCATGACAAGGCAAGGTAAGGCAAAAGGGCAATGCAAGGAAAGGCTAAATGGCAAAGCAAGACAAGGCAAAAATGGCAAAGCATAACAAGGCAAAGCAAGGCAAAAGGGCAAAGCAAGGCAAGTCAAAAGGGCAAAGCATGACAAGGCAAGGCAAGGAAAAAGGTTATAGCAAGTCAAGGCAAGGTAAGGCAAAAGGGCAATTCAAGGAAAGGCAAAATGGCAAAGCAAGGCACGGCAAAAGGGCAAAGCATGGCAAGGCAAGGCAAGGAAAAAGGGTATAGCAAGTCAAGGCAAGGTAAGGCAAAAGGGCAATTCAAGGAAAGACAAAATGGCAAAGCAAGGCAAGGCAAAAGGGCAAAGCATGGCAAGGCAAGGAAAAAGGGCAACTCAATGCAAGGCCAGGCAAAAGGGCAAAGAAAGGCAAGGCAAGGTAAGTCAAAAGGACAAACCATGGCAAGGCCAGGAAAAAGGCCAAAGCAAGGAAAGGCAAGGCAAAAGGGAAAAGCAAGGCAAGGGAAAATGGCAAAGCAAGGCAAGGCAAGGCAAGACAAAAGGGCAAAGCAAGGCAAGGAAAAAGAGCAAAGCATGGCAAGGCAAGGCAAAAGGTCAAAAGAAAGGCAAGGCAAATCAGGGCAAAAGGAGAAAGGAAGGCAAGGCAAGACAAGGCAAAGAGGCAAAGCAAGGCAAGGTAAGGCAAGGCAAAAGGGGAAAGCAAAGCAAGGCAAGGCGAAAGGATAAGGAAGACACGTCAAGGCAAGGCAAAGATGAAAGTAAGGCAATGCAAGGAAATTGAAAACGGCAAAACAAGGAAAGGCAAGGGAAAGGGCAAAGCAAAGCAAGTCAAAAGGGCAAAGCATGACAAGGCAAGGCAAGGCAAAAGGGCAAAGCATGAAAAGGCAAGGCAAGGCAAAAGGGTAAAGCATGTCAAGGCAAGGTAAGGCAAAAGGGCAATGCAAGGAAAAGCAAAATGGCAAAGCAAGACAAGGCAAAAGGGAAAGCATAACAAGGCAAAGCAAGGCAAAAGGGCAAAGCAAGACAAGGCAAAAGGGCAAAGCAAGGAAAGTCAAAAGGGCAAAGCATGACAAGGCAAGGCAAGGAAAAAGGGTATAGCAAGTCAAGGCAAGGTAAGGCAAAAGGCCAAAGCAAGGAAAGGCAAAATGGCAAAGCAAGGCAAGGCAAAAGGACAAAGCAAAGCAAGTCAAAAGGGTAAAGCATGACAAGGCAAGGCAAGGAAAAAGGGTATAGCAAGTCAAGGCAAGGTAAGGCAAAAGGGCAATTGAAGGAAAGGCACAATGGCAAAGCAAGGCAAGGCAAAAGGGCAAAGCAAAGCAAGTCAAAATGGCAAAGTATGACAAGGCAAGGCAAGGAAAAAGGGTATAGCAAGTCAAGGCAAAGTAAGGCAAAAGGGCAATTCAAGGAAAGGCAAAATGGCAAAGCAAGGCAAGGCAAAAGGGCAAAGCAAGGAAAGTCAAAAGGGCAAAGCATGACAAGGCAAGGCAAGGAAAAAGGGTATAGCAAGTCAAGGCAAAGTAAGGCAAAAGGGCAATTCAAGGAAAGGCAAAATGGCAAAGCAAGGCAAGGGAAAAGGGCAAAGCATAACAAGGCAAAGCAAGGCAAAAGGGCAAAGCAAGGCAAGTCAAAAGGGCAAAGCATGACAAGGCAAGGCAAGGAAAAAGGGTATAGCAAGTCAAGGCAAGGTAAGGCAAAAGGGCAATTCAAGGAAAGGCAAAATGGCAAAGCAAGGCAAGGCAAAAGGGCAAAGCAAGGCCAGGCAAAAGTGCAAAGAAAGGCAAGGCAAGGTAAGTCAAAAGGACAAACCATGGCAAGGCCAGGAAAAAGGCCAAAGCAAGGAAAGGCAAGGCAAAAGGGGAAAGCAAGGCAAGGGAAAATGGCAAAGCAAGGCAAGGCAAGGAAAGACAAAAGGGCAAAGCAAGGCAAGGAAAAAGAGCAAAGCATCGCAAGGCAAGGCAAAAGGTCAAAAGAAAGGCAAGGCAAATCAGGGCAAAAGGAGAAAGGAAGGCAAGGCAATACAAGGCAAAGAGAGAAAGCAAGGCAAGTCAAAAGGGCATAGCAAGGCAAGGTAAGGCAAAGGGGCAAAGCAAGGCATGGAAAGGCAAAGGCAAGGGAAGGCAAAAGGGTAAAGCAAGGCAAGGAAAGGCAAGGGAAAAGGAGAAAGCAAAGCAAGGCAAGGCAAAAGGATAAGAAAGACACGTCAAGGCAAGGCAAAGATGAAAGTAAGGCAATGCAAGGCAATTCAAATCGGCAAAACAAGGAAAGGCAAGGCAAAAGGGCAAAGCAAAGCAAGTCAAAAGGGCAAAGCATGACAATGCAAGGCAAGGAAAAAGGGTATAGCAAGTCAAGGCAAGGTAAGGCAAAAGGGCAATTCAAGGAAAGGCAAAATGGCAAAGCAAGGCATGGCAAAAGGGCAAAGCAAAGCAAGTCAAAATGGCAAAGTATGACAAGGCAAGGCAAGGAAAAAGGCTATAGCAAGTCAAGGCAAGGTAAGGCAAAAGGGCAATTCAAGGAAAGGCAAAATGGCAAAGCAAGGCAAGGCAAAAGGGCAAAGCATAACAAGGCAAAGCAAGGCAAAAGGGCAAAGCAAGGCAAGGCAAAAGGGCAAAGCATGGCAAGGCAAGGAAAAGGGCAACTCAATGCAAGGCCGGGCAAAAGTGCAAAGAAAGGCAAGGCAAGGTAAGTCAAAAGGACAAACCATGGCAAGGCCAGGAAAAAGGCCAAAGCAAGGAAAGGCAAGGCAAAATGGGAAAGCAAGGCAAGGGAAAATGGCAAAGCAAGGCAAGGTAAGGCAAGACAAAAGGGCAAAGCAAGGCAAGGAAAAAGAGCAAAGCATGGCAAGGCAAGGCAAGGCAAAAGGTCAAAAGAAAGGCAAGGCAAATCAGGGCAAAAGGAGAAAGGAAGGCAAGGCAAGTCAAGGCAAAGAGTCAAAGCAAGGCAAGGCAAAGGGTCAAAGAAAGGCATGGAAAGGCAAAGGCAAGGGAAAGCAAAAGGGTAAAGCAAGGCAAGGACAGGCAAGGCAAAAGGGGAAAGCAAAGCAAGGCAAGGCAAAATGATAAGGAAGACACAACAAGGCAAGGCAAAGATGAAAGTAAGGCAATGCAAGGCAATTCAAAACGGCAAAACAAGGAAAGGCAAGGAAAAAGGGCAAAGCAAAGCAAGCCAAAAGGGCAAAGCATGACAAGGCAAGGTAAGGCAAAAGGGCAATACAAGGAAAGGCAAAATGGCAAAGCAAGACAAGGCAAAAGGGCAAAGCATAACAAGGCAAAGCAAGGCAAAAGGGCAAAGAAAGGCAAGTCAAAAGGGCAAAGCATGAAAAGGCAAGGCAAGGAAAAAGGGTATAGCAAGTCAAGGCAAGGTAAGGCAAAAGGGCAAAGCAAGGCAAGGAAAAAGAGCAAAGCATGGCAAGGCAAGGCAAGGCAAAAGGTCAAAAGAAAGGCAAGGCAAATCAGGGCAAAAGGAGAAAGGAAGGCAAGGCAAGACAAGGCAAAGAGGCAAAGCAAGGCAAGGTAAGGCAAGGCAAAAGGGGAAAGCAAAGCAAGGCAAGGCGAAAGGATAAGGAAGACACGTCAAGGCAAGGCAAAGATGAAAGTAAGGCAATGCAAGGAAATTGAAAACGGCAAAACAAGGAAAGGCAAGGCAAAAGGGCAAAGCAAAGCAAGTCAAAAGGGCAAAGCATGACAAGGCAAGGCAATGCAAAAGGGCAAAGCATGAAAAGGCAAGGCAAGGCAAAAGGGTAAAGCATGTAAAGGCAAGGTAAGGCAAAAGGGCAATGCAAGGAAAAGCAAAATGGCAAAGCAAGACAAGGCAAAAGGGAAAGCATAAAAAGGCAAAGCAAGGCAAAAGGGCAAAGCAAGGCAAGGCAAAAGGGCAAAGCAAGGAAAGTCAAAAGGGCAAAGCATGACAAGGCAAGGCAAGGAAAAAGGGTATAGCAAGTCAAGGCAAGGTAAGGCAAAAGGGCAATTCAAGGAAAGGCAAAATGGCAAAGCAAGGCAAGGCAAAAGGGCAAAGCAAAGCAAGTCAAAATGGCAAAGCATGTCAAGGCAAGGCAAGGCAAAAGGGTACAGCAAGTCAAGGCAAGGTAAGGCAAAAGGGCAATGCAAGGAAAAGCAAAATGGCAAAGCAAGACAAGGCAAAAGGGCAAAGCATAACAAGGCAAAGCAAGGCAAAAGGGCAAAGGAAGGCAAGGCAAAAGGGCAAAGCAAGGCAAGTCAAAAAGGGCAAAGCATGACAAGGCAAGGCAAGGAAAAAGGGTATAGCAAGTCAAGGCAAGGTAAGGCAAAAGGCCAAAGCAAGGAAAGGCAAAATGGCAAAGCAAGGCAAGGCAAAAGGACAAAGCAAAGCAAGTCAAAAGGGCAAAGCATGACAAGGCAAGGCAAGGAAAAAGGGTATAGCAAGTCAAGGCAAGGTAAGGCAAAAGGGCAATTCAAGGAAAGGCAAAATGGCAAAGGAAGGCAAGGCAAAAGGGGAAAGCAAAGCAAGGCAAGGCGAAAGGATAAGGAAGACACGTCAAGGCAAGGCAAAGATGAAAGTAAGGCAATGCAAGGAAATTGAAAACGGCAAAACAAGGAAAGGCAAGGCAAAAGGGCAAAGCAAAGCAAGTGAAAAGGGCAAAGCATGACAAGGCAATGCAATGCAAAAGGGCAAAGCATGAAAAGGCAAGGCAAGGCAAAAGGGTAAAGCATGTAAAGGCAAGGTAAGGCAAAAGGGCAATGCAAGGAAAAGCAAAATGGCAAAGCAAGACAAGGCAAAAGGGAAAGCATAAAAAGGCAAAGCAAGGCAAAAGGGCAAAGCAAGGCAAGGCAAAAGGGCAAAGCAAGGAAAGTCAAAAGGGCAAAGCATGACAAGGCAAGGCAAGGAAAAAGGGTATAGCAAGTCAAGGCAAGGTAAGGCAAAAGGGCAATTCAAGGAAAGGCAAAATGGCAACGCAAGGCAAGGCAAAAGGACAAAGCAAAGCAAGTCAAAAGGGCAAAGCATGACAAGGCAAGGCAAGGAAAAAGGGTATAGCAAGTCAAGGCAAGGTAAGGCAAAAGGGCAATTCAAGGAAAGGCAAAATGGCAAAGCAAGGCAAGGCAAAAGGGCAAAGCAAAGCAAGTCAAAATGGCAAAGTATGACAAGGCAAGGCAAGGAAAAAGGGTATAGCAAGTCAAGGCAAAGTAAGGCAAAAGGGCAAAGCAAGGCAAGGCAAAAGGGCAAAGCAAGGAAAGTCAAAAGGGCAAAGCATGACAAGGCAAGGCAAGGAAAAAGGGTATAGCAAGTCAAGGCAAAGTAAGGCAAAAGGGCAATTCAAGGAAAGGCAAAATGGCAAAGCAAGGCAAGGCAAAAGGGTAAAGCATAACAAGGCAAAGCAAGGCAAAAGGGCAAAGCAAGGCAAGGCAAAAGGGCAAAGCAAGGCAAGTCAAAAGGGCAAAGCATGACAAGGCAAGGCAAGGAAAAAGGGTATAGCAAGTCAAGGCAAGGTAAGGCAAAAGGGCAATTCAAGGAAAGGCAAAATGGCAAAGCAAGGCAAGGCAAAAGGGCAAAGCAAAGCAAGTCAAAATGGAAAAGTATGACAAGGCAAGGCAAGGAAAAGGGGTATAGCAAGTCAAGGCAAAGTAAGGCAAAAGGGCAATTCAAGGAAAGGCAACATGGCAAAGCAAGGCAAGGCAAAAGGGCAAAGCAAGGCAAGGGAAAATGGAAAAGCAAGGCAAGGCAAGGCAAGACAAAAGGAAAAAGCAAGGCAAGGAAAAAGAGCAAAGCATGGCAAGGCGAGGCAAAAGGTCAAAAGAAAGGCAAGGCAAATGAGGGCAAAAGGAGAAAGGAAGGCAAGGCAAGAAAAGGCAAAGAGGCAAAGCAAGGCAAGGTAAGGCAAGGCAAAAGGGGAAAGCAAAGCAAGGCAAGGCAAAAGGATAAGGAAGACACGTCAAGGCAAGGCAAAGATGAAAGTAAGGCAATGCAAGGAAATTGAAAACGACAAAACAAGGAAAGGCAAGGCAAAAGGGCAAAGCAAAGCAAGTCAAAAGGGCAAAGCATGACAAGACAAGGCAAGGCAAAAGGGTAAAGCATGTCAAGGCAAGGTAAGGCAAAAGGGCAATGCAAGGAAAAGCAACATGGCAAAGCAAGGCAAGGCAAAAGGGCAAAGCATAACAAGGCAATGCAAGGCAAAAGGGCAAGGCAAGGCAAAAGGGCAAAGCAAGGCAAGTCAAAAGGGCAAAGCATGACAAGGCAAGGCAAGGAAAAAGGGTATAGCAAGTCAAGGCAAGGTAAGGCAAAAGGGCAATTCAAGGAAAGGCAAAATGGCAAAGCAAGGCAAGGCAAAAGGGCAAAGCATAACAAGGCAAAGCAAGGCAAAAGGTAAAAGCAAGGCAAGTTAAAAGGGCAAAGCATGACAAGGCAAGGCAAGGAAAAAGGGTATAGCAAGTCAAGGCAAGGTAAGGCAAAAGGGCAATTCAAGGAAAGGCAAAATGGCAAAGCAAGGCAAGGCAAAAGGGCAAAGCAAAGCAAGTCAAAATGGCAAAGTATGACAAGGCAAGGCAAGGAAAAAGGGTATAGCAAGTCAAGGCAAAGTAAGGCAAAAGGGCAATTCAAGGAAAGGCAAAATGGCAAAGCAAGGCAAGGCAAAAGGGCAAAGCATAACAAGGCAAAGCAAGGCAAAAGGGCAAAGCAAGGCAAGGCAAAAGGGCAAAGCAAGGCAAGTCAAAAAGGCAAAGCATTACAAGGCAAGGCAAGGAAAAAGGGTATAGCAAGTCAAGGCAAAGTAAGGCAAAAGGGCAATTCAAGGAAAGGCAAAATGGCAAAGCAAGGCAAGGCAAAAGGGCAAAGCATGGCCAAGCAAAAGTGCAAAGAAAGGCAAGGCAAGGTAAGTCAAAAGGACAAACCATGGCAAGGCCAGGAAAAAGGCCAAAGCAAGGAAAGGCAAGGCAAAAGGGGAAAGCAAAGGCAAGGGAAAATGGCAAAGCAAGGCAAGGCAAGGAAAGACAAAAGGGCAAAGCAAGGCAAGGAAAAAGAGCAAAGCATGGCAAGGCAAGGCAAAAGGTCAAAAGAAAGGCAAGGCAAATCAGGGCAAAAGGAGAAAGGAAGGCAAGGCAAGACAAGGCAAAGAGACAAAGCAAGGCAAGGCAAAAGGGCATAGCAAGGCAAGGTAAGGCAAAGGGGCAAAGCAAGGCATGGAAAGGCAAAGGCAAGGGAAGGCAAAAGGGTAAAGCAAGGCAAGGAAAGGCAAGGGAAAAGGAGAAAGCAAAGCAAGGCAAGGCAAAAGGATAAGGAAGACACGTCAAGGCAAGGCAAAGATGAAAGCAAGGCAATGCAAGGCAATTCAAAACGGCAAAACAAGGAAAGGCAAGGCAAAAGGGCAAAGGAAGGCAAGGCAAAAGGGCAAAGCAAAGCAAGTGAAAAGGGCAAAGCATGACAAGGCAAGGCAAGGCAAAAGGGCAAAGCATGACAAGGCAAGGTAAGGCAAAAGGGCAAAGCAAGACAAGGCAAAAGGGCAAAGCATAACAAGGCATAGCAAGGCAAAAGGGCAAAGCAAGGCAAGTAAAAAGGGCAAAGCATGACAAGGCAAGGCAAGGAAAAAGGGTATAGCAAGTCAAGGCAAGGTAAGGCAAAAGGGCAATACAAGGAAAGGCAAAATGGCAAAGCAAGGCAAGGCAAAAGGGCAAAGCATGAAAAGGCAAGGCAAGGAAAAAGGGTATAGCAAGTCAAGGCAAGGTAAGGCAAAAGGGCAATTCAAGGAAAGGCAAAATGGCAAAGCAAGGCAAGGCAAAAGGGCAAAGCAAAGCAAGTCAAAATGGCAAAGTATGACAAGGCAAGGCAAGGAAAAAGGGTATAGCAAGTCAAGGCAAAGTAAGACAAAAGGGCAATTCAAGGAAAGGCAAAATGGCAAAGCAAGGCAAGGCAAAAGGGCAAAGCAAAGCAAGTCAAAATGGCAAAGTATGACAAGGCAAGGCAAGGAAAAAGGGTATAGCAAGTCAAGGCAAAGTAAGGCAAAAGGGCAATTCAAGGAAAGGCAAAATGGCAAAGCAAGGCAAGGCAAAAGGGCAAAGCATAACAAGGCAAAGCAAGGCAAAAGGGCAAAGCAAGGCAAGGCAAAAGGGCAAAGCAAGGCAAGTCAAAAGGGCAAAGCATGACAAGGCAAGGCAAGGAAAAAGGGTATAGCAAGTCAAGGCAAGGTAAGGCAAAAGGGCAATTCAAGGAAAGGCAAAATGGCAAAGCAAGGCAAGGCAAAAGGGCAAAGCAAGGCCAGGCAAAAGTGCAAAGAAAGGCAAGGCAAGGTAAGTCAAAAGGACAAACCATGGCAAGGCCAGGAAAAAGGCCAAAGCAAGGAAAGGCAAGGCAAAAGGGGAAAGCAAGGCAAGGGAAAATGGAAAAGCAAGGCAAGGCAAGACAAAAGGGCAAAGCAAGGCAAGGAAAAAGAGCAAAGCATGGCAAGGCGAGGCAAAAGGTCAAAAGAAAGGCAAGGCAAATGAGGGCAAAAGGAGAAAGGAAGGCAAGGCAAGACAAGGCAAAGAGGCAAAGCAAGGCAAGGTAAGGCAAGGCAAAAGGGGAAAGCAAAGCAAGGCAAGGCAAAAGGATAAGGAAGACACGTCAAGGCAAGGCAAAGATGAAAGTAAGGCAATGCAAGGAAATTGAAAACGACAAAACAAGGAAAGGCAAGGCAAAAGGGCAAAGCAAAGCAAGTCAAAAGGGCAAAGCATGACAAGACAAGGCAAGGCAAAAGGGTAAAGCATGTCAAGGCAAGGTAAGGCAAAAGGGCAATGCAAGGAAAAGCAACATGGCAAAGCAAGGCAAGGCAAAAGGGCAAAGCATAACAAGGCAATGCAAGGCAAAAGGGCAAGGCAAGGCAAAAGGGCAAAGCAAGGCAAGTCAAAAGGGCAAAGCATGACAAGGCAAGGCAAGGAAAAAGGGTATAGCAACTCAAGGCAAGGTAAGGCAAAAGGGCAATTCAAGGAAAGGCAAAATGGCAAAGCAAGCCAAGGCAAAAGGGCAAAGCATAACAAGGCAAAGCAAGGCAAAAGGGCAAAGCAAGGCAAGTCAAAAGGGCAAAGCATGACAAGGCAAGGCAAGGAAAAAGGGTATAGCAAGTCAAGGCAAGGTAAGGCAAAAGGGCAATTCAAGGAAAGGCAAAATGGGAAAGCAAGGCAAGGCAAAAGGGCAAAGCATGGCAAGGCAAGGAAAAAGGGCAACTCAATGCAAGGCCAGGCAAAAGTGCAAAGAAAGGCAAGGCAAGGTAAGTCAAAAGGACAAACCATGGCAAGCCAGGAAATGGCCAAAGCAAGGAAAGGCAAGGCAAAAGGGGAAAGCAAGGCAAGGGAAAATGGCAAAGCAAGGCAAGGCAAGACAAAAGGGCAAAGCAAGGCAAGGAAAAAGAGCAAAGCATGGCAAGGCAAGGCAAGGCAAAAGGTCAAAAGAAAGGCAAGGCAAATCAGGGCAAAAGGAGAAAGGAAGGCAAGGCAAGACAATGCAAAGAGGCAAAGCAAGGCAAGGTAAGGCAAGGCAAAAGGGGAAAGCAAAGCAAGGCAAGGCGAAAGGATAAGGAAGACACGTCAAGGCAAGGAAAAGATGAAAGTAAGGCAATGCAAGGAAATTGAAAACGGCAAAACAAGGAAAGGCAAGGCAAAAGGGCAAAGCAAAGCAAGTGAAAAGGGCAAAGCATGACAAGGCAAGGCAATGCAAAAGGGCAAAGCATGAAAAGGCAAGGCAAGGCAAAAGGGTAAAGCATGTAAAGGCAAGGTAAGGCAAAAGGGCAATGCAAGGAAAAGCAAAATGGCAAAGCAAGACAAGGCAAAAGGGAAAGCATAAAAAGGCAAAGCAAGGCAAAAGGGCAAAGCAAGGCAAGGCAAAAGGGCAAAGCAAGGAAAGTCAAAAGGGCAAAGCATGACAAGGCAAGGCAAGGAAAAAGGGTATAGCAAGTCAAGGCAAGGTAAGGCAAAAGGGCAATTCAAGGAAAGGCAAAATGGCAAAGCAAGGCAAGGCAAAAGGGCAAAGCAAAGCAAGTCAAAATGGCAAAGTATGACAAGGCAAGGCAAGGAAAAAGGGTATAGCAAGTAAAGGCAAAGTAAGGCAAAAGGGCAAAGCAAGGCAAGGCAAAAGGGCAAAGCAAGGAAAGTCAAAAGGGCAAAGCATGACAAGGCAAGGCAAGGAAAAAGTTTATAGCAAGTCAAGGCAAAGTAAGGCAAAAGGGCAATTCAAGGAAAGGCAAAATGGCAAAGCAAGGCAAGGCAAAAGGGCAAAGCATAACAAGGCAAAGCAAGGCAAAAGGGCAAAGCAAGGCAAGGCAAAAGGGCAAAGCAAGGCAAGTCAAAAGGGCAAAGCATGACAAGGCAAGGCAAGGAAAAAGGGTATAGCAAGTCAAGGCAAGGTAAGGCAAAAGGGCAATTCAAGGAAAGGCAAAATGGCAAAGCAAGGCAAGGCAAAAGGGCAAAGCAAAGCAAGTCAAAATGGCAAAGTATGACAAGGCAAGGCAAGGAAAAAGGCTATAGCAAGTCAAGGCAAAGTAAGGCAAAAGGGCAATTCAAGGAAAGGCAAAATGGCAAAGCAAGGCAAGGCCAAAGGGCAAACCATAACAAGGCAAAGCAAGGCAAAAGGGCAAAGCAAGGCAAGGCAAAAGGGCAAAGCAAGGCAAGTCAAAAGGGCAAAGCATGACAAGGCAAGGCAAGGAAAAAGGGTATAGCAAGTCAAGGCAAGGTAAGGCAAAAGGCAATTCAAGGAAAGGCAAAATGGCAAATCAAGGCAAGGCAAAAGGGCAAAGCAAGGCCAGGCAAAAGTGCAAAGAAAGGCAAGGCAAGGTAAGTCAAAAGGACAAACCATGGCAAGGCCAGGAAAAAGGCCAAAGCAAGGAAAGGCAAGGCAAAAGGGGAAAGCAAGGCAAGGGAAAATGGCAAATCAAGGCAAGGCAAGGAAAGACAAAAGGGCAAAGCAAGGCAAGGAAAAAGAGCAAAGCATGGCAAAGCAAGGCAAAAGGGCAAAAGAAAGGCAAGGCAAATCAGGGCAAAAGGAGAAAGGAAGGCAAGGTAAGACAAGGCAAAGAGACAAAGCAAGGCAAGTCAAAAGGGCATAGCAAGGCAAGGTAAGGCAAAGGGGCAAAGCAAGTGATGGAAAGGCAAGGCAAGAGAAGGCAAAAGGGTAAAGCAAGGCAAGGAAAGGCAAGGGAAAAGGAGAAAGCAAAGCAAGGCAAGGCAAAAGGATAAGGAAGACACGTCAAGGCAAGGCAAAGATGAAAGCAAGGAAATGCAAGGCAATTCAAAACGGCAAAACAAGGAAAGGCAAGGCAAAAGGGCAAAGCAAAGCAAGTCAAAAGGGCAAAGCATGACAAGTCAAGGCAAGGCAAAAGGGCAAAGCATGACAAGGCAAGGTAAGGCAAAAGGGCAATGCAAGGAAAGGCAAAATGGCAAAGCAAGACAAGGCAAAAGGGCAAAGCATAACAAGGCAAAGCAAGGCAAAAGGGCAAAGCAAGGCAAGTCAAAAGGGCAAAGCATGACAAGGCAAGGCAAGGAAAAAGGGTATAGCAAGTCAAGGCAAGGTAAGGCAAAAGGGCAATTCAAGGAAAGGCAAAATGGCAAAGCAAGGCAAGGCAAAAGGGCAAAGCAAAGCATGTCAAAGTGGCAAAGTATGACAAGGCAAGGCAAGGAAAAAGGCTCTAGCAAGTCAAGGCAAGGTAAGGCAAAAGGGCAATTCAAGGAAAGGCAAAATGGCAAAGCAAGGCAAGGGAAAAGGGCAAAGCATAACAAGGCAAAGCAAGGCAAAAGGGCAAAGCAAGGCCAGTCAAAAGGGCAAAGCATGACAAGACAAGGCAAGGAAAAAGGGTATAGCAAGCCAAGGCAAGGTAAGGCAAAAGGGCAATTCAAGGAAAGGCAAAATGGCAAAGCAAGGCAAGGCAAAAGGGCAAAGCATGAAAAGGCAAGGCAAGGAAAAAGGGTATAGCAAGTCAAGGCAAGGTAAGGCAAAAGGGCAATTCAAGGAAAGACAAAATGGCAAAGCAAGGCAAGGCAAAATGGCAAAGCATGGCAAGGCAAGGAAAAAGGGCAACTCAATGCAAGGCCAGGCAAAAGGGCAAAGAAAGGCAAGGCAAGGTAAGTCAAAAGGGCAAACCATGGCAAGGCCAGGAAAAAGGCCAAAGCAAGGAAAGGCAAGGCAAAAGGGAAAAGCAAGGCAAGGGAAAATGGCAAAGCAAGGCAAGGCAAGGCAAGACAAAAGGGCAAAGCAAGGCAAGGAAAAAGAGCAAAGCATGGCAAGGCAAGGCAAGGCAAAAGGTCAAAAGAAAGGCAAGGCAAATCAGGGCAAAAGGAGAAAGGAAGGCAAGGCAAGACAAGGCAAAGAGGCAAAGCAAGGCAAGGTAAGGCAAGGCAAAAGGGGAAAGCAAAGCAAGGCAAGGCGAAAGGATAAGGAAGACACGTCAAGGCAAGGCAAAGATGAAAGTAAGGCAATGCAAGGAAATTGAAAACGGCAAAACAAGGAAAGGCAAGGCAAAAGGGCAAAGCAAAGCAAGTGAAAAGGGCAAAGCATGACAAGGCAAGGCAATGCAAAAGGGCAAAGCATGAAAAGGCAAGGCAAGGCAAAAGGGTAAAGCATGTAAAGGCAAGGTAAGGCAAAAGGGCAATGCAAGGAAAAGCAAAATGGCAAAGCAAGGAAAGTCAAAAGGGCAAAGCATGACAAGGCAAGGCAAGGAAAAAGGGTATAGCAAGTCAAGGCAAGGTAAGGCAAAAGGGCAATTCAAGGAAAGGCAAAATGGCAAAGCAAGGCAAGGCAAAAGGACAAAGCAAAGCAAGTCAAAAGGGCAAAGCATGACAAGGCAAGGCAAGGAAAAAGGGTATAGCAAGTCAAGGCAAGGTAAGGCAAAAGGGCAATTCAAGGAAAGGCAAAATGGCAAAGCAAGGCAAGGCAAAAGGGCAAAGCAAGGCCAGGCAAAAGTGCAAAGAAAGGCAAGGCATGGTAAGTCAAAAGGAGAAACCATGGCAAGGCCAGGAAAAAGGCCAAAGCAAGGAAAGGCAAGGCAAAAGAGGAAAGCAAGGCAAGGGAAAATGGCAAATCAAGGCAAGGCAAGGAAAGTCAAAAGGGCAAAGCAAGGCAAGGAAAAAGAGCAAAGCATGGCAAGGCAAGGCAAAAGGTCAAAAGAAAGGCAAGGCAAATCAGGGCAAAAGGAGAAGGAAATGCAAGGCAAGACAAGGCAAAGAGAGAAAGCAAGGCAAGTCAAAAGGGCATAGCAAGGCAAGGTAAGGCAAAGGGGCAAAGCAAGTCATGGAAAGGCAAGGCAAGAGAAGGCAAAAGGGTAAAGCAAGGCAAGGAAAGGCAAGGGAAAAGGAGAAAGCAAAGCAAGGCAAGGCAAAAGGATAAGGAAGACACGTCAAGGCAAGGCAAAGATGAAAGCAAGGAAATGCAAGGCAATTCAAAACGGCAAAACAAGGAAAGGCAAGGCAAAAGGGCAAAGCAAAGCAAGTCAAAAGGGCAAAGCATGACAAGGCAAGGCAAGGCAAAAGGGCAAAGCATGACAAGGCAAGGTAAGGCAAAAGGGCAATGCAAGGAAAGGCAAAATGGCAAATCAAGACAAGGCAAAAGGGCAAAGCATAACAAGGCAAAGCAAGGCAAAAGGGCAAAGCAAGGCAAGTCAAAAGGGCAAAGCATGACAAGGCAAGGCAAGGAAAAAGGGTATAGCAAGTCAAGGCAAGGTAAGGCAAAAGGGCAATTCAAGGAAAGGCAAAATGGCAAAGCAAGGAAAGGCAAAAGGGCAAAGCAAAGCAAGTCAAAATGGCGAAGTATGACAAGGCAAGGCAAGGAAAAAGGCTAAAGCAAGTGAAGGCAAGGTAAGGCAAAAGGGCAATTCAAGGAAAGGCAAAATGGCAAAGCAAGGCAAGGCAAAAGGGCAAAGCATAACAAGGCAAAGCAAGGCAAAAGGGCAAAGCATGGCAAGGCAAGGAAAAGGGCAACTCAATGCAAGGCCGGGCAAAAGTGCAAAGAAAGGCAAGGCAAGGTAAGTCAAAAGGACAAACCATGGCAAGGCCAGGAAAAAGGCCAAAGCAAGGAAAGGCAAGGCAAAAGGGGAAAGCAAGGCAAGGGAAAATGGGAAAGCAAGGCAAGGCAAGACAAAAGGGCAAAGCAAGGCAAGGAAAAAGAGCAAAGCATGGCAAGACAAGGCAAGGCAAAAGGTCAAAAGAAAGGCAAGGCAAATCAGGGCAAAAGGAGAAAGGAAGGCAGGCAAGACAAGGCAAAGAGGCAAAGCAAGGCTAGGTAAGGCAAGGCAAAAGGGGAAAGCAAAGCAAGGCAAGGCGAAAGGATAAGGAAGACACGTCAAGGCAAGGCAAAGATGAAAGTAAGGCAATGCAAGGAAATTGAAAACGGCAAACCAAGGAAAGGCAAGGCAAAAGGGCAAAGCAAAGCAAGTCAAAAGGGCAAAGCATGAAAAGGCAAGGCAATGCAAAAGGGCAAAGCATGTCAAGGCAAGGCAAGGCAAAAGGGTACAGCAAGTCAAGGCCAGGTAAGGCAAAAGGGCAATGCAAGGAAAAGCAAAATGGCAAAGCAAGACAAGGCAAAAGGGCAAAGCATAACAAGGCAAAGCAAGGCAAAAGGGCAAAGGAAGGCAAGGCAAAAGGGCAAAGCAAGGCAAGTCAAAAAGGGCAAAGCATGACAAGGCAAGGCAAGGAAAAAGGGTATAGCAAGTCAAGGCAAGGTAAGGCAAAAGGCCAAAGCAAGGAAAGGCAAAATGGCAAAGCAAGGCAAGGCAAAAGGACAAAGCAAAGCAAGTCAAAAGGGCAAAGCATGACAAGGCAAGGCAAGGAAAAAGGGTATAGCAAGTCAAGGCAAGGTAAGGCAAAAGGGCAATTCAAGGAAAGGCAAAATGGCAAAGCAAGGCAAGGCAAAAGGGCAAAGCATAACAAGACAAAGCAAGGCAAAAGGGCAAAGCAAGGCCAGGCAAAAGTGCAAAGAAAGGCAAGGCAAGGTAAGTCAAACGGACAAACCATGGCAAGGCCAGGAAAAAGGCCAAAGCAAGGAAAGGCAAGGCAAAAGGGGAAAGCAAAGCAAGGGAAAATGGCAAAGCAAGGCAAGGCAAGGCAAGACAAAAGGGCAAAGCAAGGCAAGGAAAAAGAGCAAAGCATGGCAAGGCAAGGCAAGGCAAAAGGTCAAAAGAAAGGCAAGGCAAATCAGGGCAAAAGGAGAAAGGAAGGCAAGGCAAGACAAGGCAAAGAGGCAAAGCAAGGCAAGGTAAGGCAAGGCAAAAGTGGAAAGCAAAGCAAGGCAAGGCGAAAGGATAAGGAAGACACGTCAAGGCAAGGCAAAGATGAAAGTAAGGCAATGCAAGGAAATTGAAAACGGCAAAACAAGGAAAGGCAAGGCAAAAGGGCAAAGCAAAGCAAGTGAAAAGGGCAAAGCATGACAAGGCAAGGCAATGCAAAAGGGCAAAGCATGAAAAGGCAAGGCAAGGCAAAAGGGTAAAGCATGTAAAGGCAAGGTAAGGCAAAAGGGCAATGCAAGGAAAAGCAAAATGGCAAAGCAAGACAAGGCAAAAGGGAAACCATAAAAAGGCAAAGCAAGGCAAAAGGGCAAAGCAAGGCAAGGCAAAAGGGCAAAGCAAGGAAAGTCAAAAGGGCAAAGCATGACAAGGCAAGGCAAGGAAAAAGGGTATAGCAAGTCAAGGCAAGGTAAGGCAAAAGGGCAATTCAAGGAAAGGCAAAATGGCAAAGCAAGGCAAGGCAAAAGGGCAAAGCAAAGCAAGTCAAAATGGCAAAGTATGACAAGGCAAGGCAAGGAAAAAGGGTATAGCAAGTCAAGGCAAAGTAAGGCAAAAGGGCAAAGCAAGGCAAGGCAAAAGGGCAAAGCAAGGAAAGTCAAAAGGGCAAAGCATGACAAGGCAAGGCAAGGAAAAAGTGTATAGCAAGTCAAGGCAAAGTAAGGCAAAAGGGCAATTCAAGGAAAGGCAAAATGGCAAAGCAAGGCAAGGCAAAAGGGCAAAGCATAACAAGGCAAAGCAAGGCAAAAGGGCAAAGCAAGGCAAGGCAAAAGGGCAAAGCAAGGCAAGTCAAAAGGGCAAAGCATGACAAGGCAAGGCAAGGAAAAAGGGTATAGCAAGTCAAGGCAAGGTAAGGCAAAAGGGCAATTCAAGGAAAGGCAAAATGGCAAAGCAAGGCAAGGCAAAAGGGCAAAGCAAAGCAAGTCAAAATGGCAAAGTATGACAAGGCAAGGCAAGGAAAAGGGGTATAGCAAGTCAAGGCAAAGTAAGGCAAAAGGGCAATTCAAGGAAAGGCAACATGGCAAAGCAAGGCAAGGCAAAAGGGCAAAGCAAGGCAAGGGAAAATGGAAAAGCAAGGCAAGGCAAGGCAAGACAAAAGGGCAAAGCAAGGCAAGGAAAAAGAGCAAAGCATGGCAAGGCGAGGCAAAAGGTCAAAAGAAAGGCAAGGCAAATGAGGGCAAAAGGAGAAAGGAAGGCAAGGCAAGACAAGGCAAAGAGGCAAAGCAAGGCAAGGTAAGGCAAGGCAAAAGGGGAAAGCAAAGCAAGGCAAGGCAAAAGGATAAGGAAGACACGTCAAGGCAAGGCAAAGATGAAAGTAAGGCAATGCAAGGAAATTGAAAACGACAAAACAAGGAAAGGCAAGGCAAAAGGGCAAAGCAAAGCAAGTCAAAAGGGCAAAGCATGACAAGACAAGGCAAGGCAAAAGGGTAAAGCATGTCAAGGCAAGGTAAGGCAAAAGGGCAATGCAAGGAAAAGCAACATGGCAAAGCAAGGCAAGGCAAAAGGGCAAAGCATAACAAGGCAATGCAAGGCAAAAGGGCAAGGCAAGGCAAAAGGGTAAAGCAAGGCAAGTCAAAAGGGCAAAGCATGACAAGGCAAGGCAAGGAAAAAGGGTATAGCAAGTCAAGGCAAGGTAAGGCAAAAGGGCAATTCAAGGAAAGGCAACATGGCAAAGCAAGGCAAGGCAAAAGGGCAAAGCATAACAAGGCAAAGCAAGGCAAAAGGTCAAAGCAAGGCAAGTCAAAAGGGCAAAGCATGACAAGGCAAGGCAAGGAAAAAGGGTATAGCAAGTCAAGGCAAGGTAAGGCAAAAGGGCAATTCAAGGAAAGGCAACATGGCAAAGCAAGGCAAGGCAAAAGGGCAAAGCAAAGCAAGTCAAAAGGGCAAAGCATGACAAGGCAAGGCAAGGAAAAAGGGTATAGCAAGTCAAGGCAAGGTAAGGCAAAAGGGCAATTCAAGGAAAGGCAAAATGGCAAAGCAAGGCAAGTCAAAAGGGCAAAGCATGACAAGGCAAGGCAAGGAAAAAGGGTATAGCAAGTCAAGGCAAGGTAAGGCAAAAGGGCAATTCAAGGAAAGACAAAATGGCAAAGCAAGGCAAGGCAAAAGGGCAAAGCATGGCAAGGCAAGGAAAAAGGGCAACTCAATGCAAGGCCAGGGAAAAGGGCAAAGAAAGGCAAGGCAAGGTAAGTCAAAAGGACAAACCATGGCAAGGCCAGGAAAAAGGCCAAAGCAAGGAAAGGCAAGGCAAAAGGGGAAAGCAAGGCAAGGGAAAATGGAAAAGCAAGGCAAGGCAAGGCAAGACAAAAGGGGAAAGCAAAGCAAGGGAAAATGGAAAAGCAAGGCAAGGCGAGGCAAAAGGTCAAAAGAAAGGCAAGGCAAATGAGGGCAAAAGGAGAAAGGAAGGCAAGGCAAGACAAGGCAAAGAGGCAAAGCAAGGCAAGGTAAGGCAAGGCAAAAGGGGAAAGCAAAGCAAGGCAAGGCAAAAGGATAAGGAAGACACGTCAAGGCAAGGCAAAGATGAAAGTAAGGCAATGCAAGGAAATTGAAAACGACAAAACAAGGAAAGGCAAGGCAAAAGGGCAAAGCAAAGCAAGTCAAAAGGGCAAAGCATGACAAGACAAGGCAAGGCAAAAGGGTAAAGCATGTCAAGGCAAGGTAAGGCAAAAGGGCAATGCAAGGAAAAGCAACATGGCAAAGCAAGGCAAGGCAAAAGGGCAAAGCATAACAAGGCAATGCAAGGCAAAAGGGCAAGGCAAGGCAAAAGGGCAAAGCAAGGCAAGTCAAAAGGGCAAAGCATGACAAGGCAAGGCAAGGAAAAAGGGTATAGCAACTCAAGGCAAGGTAAGGCAAAAGGGCAATTCAAGGAAAGGCAAAATGGCAAAGCAAGCCAAGGCAAAAGGGCAAAGCATAACAAGGCAAAGCAAGGCAAAAGGGCAAAGCAAGGCAAGTCAAAAGGGCAAAGCATGACAAGGCAAGGCAAGGAAAAAGGGTATAGCAAGTCAAGGCAAGGTAAGGCAAAAGGGCAATTCAAGGAAAGGCAAAATGGGAAAGCAAGGCAAGGCAAAAGGGCAAAGCATGGCAAGGCAAGGAAAAAGGGCAACTCAATGCAAGGCCAGGCAAATGTGCAAAGAAAGGCAAGGCAAGGTAAGTCAAAAGGACAAACCATGGCAAGCCAGGAAATGGCCAAAGCAAGGAAAGGCAAGGCAAAAGGGGAAAGCAAGGCAAGGGAAAATGGCAAAGCAAGGCAAGGCAAGACAAAAGGGCAAAGCAAGGCAAGGAAAAAGAGCAAAGCATGGCAAGGCAAGGCAAGGCAAAAGGTCAAAAGAAAGGCAAGGCAAATCAGGGCAAAAGGAGAAAGGAAGGCAAGGCAAGACAAGGCAAAGAGGCAAAGCAAGGCAAGGTAAGGCAAGGCAAAAGGGGAAAGCAAAGCAAGGCAAGGCGAAAGGATAAGGAAGACACGTCAAGGCAAGGCAAAGATGAAAGTAAGGCAATGCAAGGAAATTGAAAACGGCAAAACAAGGAAAGGCAAGGCAAAAGGGCAAAGCAAAGCAAGTCAAAAGGGCAAAGCATGACAAGACAAGGCAAGGAAAAAGGGCAAAGCATGACAAGGCAAGGTAAGGCAAAAGGGCAATGCAAGGAAAGGCAAAATGGCAAAGCAAGACAAGGCAAAAGGGCAAAGCATAACAAGGCAAAGCAAGGCAAAAGGGTAAAGCAAGGTAAGTCAAAAGGGCAAAGCATGGCAAGGCAAGGCAAGGCAAGGAAAAAGGGCAACTCAAGGAAAGGCCAGGCAAAAGGGCAAAGAAAGGCAAGGCAAGGTAAGTCAAAAGGACAAACCATGGCAAGGTCAGGAAAAAGGCCAAAGCAAGGAAAGGCAAGGCAAAAGGGGAAAGCAAGGCAAGGGAAAATGGCAAAGCAAGGCAAGGCAAGGCAAGACAAAAGGGCAAAGCAAGGCAAGGAAAAAGAGCAAAGCATGGCAAGGCAAGGCAAAAGGTCAAAAGAAAGGCAAGGCAAATCAGGGCAAAAGGAGAAAGTAAGGCAAGGCAAGACAAGGCAAAGAGGCAAAGCAAGGCAAGGCAAAGTGGCAAAGCAAGGCATGGAAAGGCAAGGCAAGGGAAGGCAAAAGGGTAAAGCAAGGCAAGGAAAGGCAAGGCAAAAGGGGAAAGCAAAGAAAGGAAAGGCAAAAAGATAACGAAGACACGTCAAGGCAAGGCAAAGATGAAAGTAAGGCAATGCAAGGCAATTCAAAACGGCAAAACAAGGAAAGGCAAGGCAAAAGGGCAAAGCAAAGCAAGTCAAAAGGGCAAAGCATGACAAGGCAAGGCAAGGCAATAGGGTAAAGACTGTCAAGGCAAGGTAAGGCAAAAGGGCAATGCAAGGAAACGCAAAATGGCAAAGCAGACAAGGAAAAAGGGGAAAGCATAACAAGGCAAAGCAAGGCAAAAGGGCAAAGCAAGGCAAGTCAAAAGGGCAAAGCATGACAAGGCAAGGCAAGGAAAAAGGGTATAGCAAGTCAAGGCAAGGTAAGGCAAAAGGGCAATTCAAGGAAAGGCAAAATGGCAAAGCAAGGCAGGGCAAAAGGGCAAAGCATGGCAAGGCAAGGCAAGGCAAGGAAAAAGGGCAACTCAAGGAAAGGCCAGGCAAAAGGGCAAAGAAAGGCAAGGCAAGGTAAGTCAAAAGGACAAACCATGGCAAGGCCAGGAAAAAGGCCAAAGCAAGGAAAGGCAAGGCAAAAGGGGAAAGCAAGGCAAGGGAAAATGGCAAAGCAAGGCAAGGCAAGGCAAGACAAAAGGGCAAAGCAAGGCAAGGAAAAAGAGCAAAGCATGGCAAGGCAAGGCAAGGCAAAAGGTCAAAAGAAAGGCAAGGCAAATCAGGGCAAAAGGAGAAAGGAAGGTAGGGCAAGACAAGGCAAAGAGGCAAAGCAAGGCAAGGTAAGGCAAGGCAAAAGGGGAAAGCAAAGCAAGGCAAGGCAAAAGGATAAGGAAGACACGTCAAGGCAAGGCAAAGATGAAAGTAAGGCAATGCAAGGCAATTGAAAACGGCAAAACAAGGAAAGGCAAGGCAAAAGGGCAAAGCAAAGCAAGTCAAAAGGGCAAAGAATGACAAGGCAAGGCAAGGCAAAAGCGCAAAGCATGAAAAGGCAAGGCAAGGCAAAAGGGTAAAGCATGTCAAGGCAAGGTTAGGCAAAAGGGCAATGCAAGGAAAAGCAAAATGGAAAAGCAAGACAAGGCAAAAGGGCAAAGCATAACAAGGCAAAGCAAGGCAAAAGGGCAAAGCAAGGCAAGTCAAAAGGGCAAAGCATGACAAGGCAAGGCAAGGAAAAAGGGTATAGCAAGTCAAGGCAAGGTAAGGCAAAAGGGCAATTCAAGGAAATGCAAAATGACAAAGCAAGGCAAGGCAAAAGGACAAAGCAAAGCAAGTCAAAAGGGCAAAGCATGACAAGGCAAGGCAAGGAAAAAGGGTATAGCAACTCAAGGCAAGGTAAGGCAAAAGGGCAATTCAAGGAAAGGCAAAATGGCAAAGCAAGCCAAGGCAAAAGGGCAAAGCATAACAAGGCAAAGCAAGGCAAAAGGGCAAAGCAAGGCCAGGTAAAAGTGCAAAGAAAGGCAAGGCAAGGTAAGTCAAAAGGACAAACCATGGCAAGGCCAGGAAAAAGGCCAAAGCAAGGAAAGGCAAGGCAAAAGGGGAAAGCAAGGCAAGGGAAAATGGCAAAGAAATGCAAGGTAAGGCAAGACAAAAGGGCAAAGCAAGGCAAGGAAAAAGAGCAAAGCATGGCAAGGCAAGGCAAAAGGTCAAAAGAAAGGCAAGGCAAATCAGGGCAAAAGGAGAAAGTAAGGCAAGGCAAGACAAGGCAAAGAGGCAAAGCAAGGCAAGGCAAAAGGGCAAAGCAAGGCAAGTCAAAAGGGCAAAGCATGACAAGGCAAGTCTAGGCAAAAGGGCAAAGCATGACAAGGCAAGGTAAGGCAAAAGGGCAATGCAAGGAAAGGCAAAATGGCAAAGCAAGACAAGGCAAAAGGGCAAAGCATAACAAGGCAAAGCAAGGCAAGGGGGCAAAGCAAGGCAAGTCAAAAGGGCAAAGCATGACAAGGCAAGGCAAGGAAAAAGGGTATAGCAAGTCAAGGCAAGGTAAGGCAAAAGGGCAATTCAAGGAAAGGCAACATGGCAAAGCAAGGCAAGGCAAAAGGGCAAAGCAAAGCAAGTCAAAAGGGCAAAGCATGACAAGGCAAGGCAAGGAAAAAGGGTATAGCAAGTCAAGGCAAGGTAAGGCAAAAGGGCAATTCAAGGAAAGGCAAAATGGCAAAGCAAGGCAAGGCAAAAGGACAAAGCAAAGCAAGTCAAAAGGGCAAAGCATGACAAGGCAAGGCAAGGAAAAAGGGTATAGCAAGTCAAGGCAAGGTAAGGCAAAAGGGCAATTCAAGGAAAGACAAAATGGCAAAGCAAGGCAAGGCAAAAGGGCAAAGCATGGCAAGGCAAGGAAAAAGGGCAACTCAATGCAAGGCCAGGGAAAAGGGCAAAGAAAGGCAAGGCAAGGTAAGTCAAAAGGACAAACCATGGCAAGGCCAGGAAAAAGGCCAAAGCAAGGAAAGGCAAGGCAAAAGGGGAAAGCAAGGCAAGGGAAAATGGAAAAGCAAGGCAAGGCAAGGCAAGACAAAAGGGGAAAGCAAAGCAAGGGAAAATGGAAAAGCAAGGCAAGGCGAGGCAAAAGGTCAAAAGAAAGGCAAGGCAAATGAGGGCAAAAGGAGAAAGGAAGGCAAGGCAAGACAAGGCAAAGAGGCAAAGCAAGGCAAGGTAAGGCAAGGCAAAAGGGGAAAGCAAAGCAAGGCAAGGCAAAAGGATAAGGAAGACACGTCAAGGCAAGGCAAAGATGAAAGTAAGGCAATGCAAGGAAATTGAAAACGACAAAACAAGGAAAGGCAAGGCAAAAGGGCAAAGCAAAGCAAGTCAAAAGGGCAAAGCATGACAAGACAAGGCAAGGCAAAAGGGTAAAGCATGTCAAGGCAAGGTAAGGCAAAAGGGCAATGCAAGGAAAAGCAACATGGCAAAGCAAGGCAAGGCAAAAGGGCAAAGCATAACAAGGCAATGCAAGGCAAAAGGGCAAGGCAAGGCAAAAGGGCAAAGCAAGGCAAGTCAAAAGGGCAAAGCATGACAAGGCAAGGCAAGGAAAAAGGGTATAGCAACTCAAGGCAAGGTAAGGCAAAAGGGCAATTCAAGGAAAGGCAAAATGGCAAAGCAAGCCAAGGCAAAAGGGCAAAGCATAACAAGGCAAAGCAAGGCAAAAGGGCAAAGCAAGGCAAGTCAAAAGGGCAAAGCATGACAAGGCAAGGCAAGGAAAAAGGGTATAGCAAGTCAAGGCAAGGTAAGGCAAAAGGGCAATTCAAGGAAAGGCAAAATGGGAAAGCAAGGCAAGGCAAAAGGGCAAAGCATGGCAAGGCAAGGAAAAAGGGCAACTCAATGCAAGGCCAGGCAAATGTGCAAAGAAAGGCAAGGCAAGGTAAGTCAAAAGGACAAACCATGGCAAGCCAGGAAATGGCCAAAGCAAGGAAAGGCAAGGCAAAAGGGGAAAGCAAGGCAAGGGAAAATGGCAAAGCAAGGCAAGGCAAGACAAAAGGGCAAAGCAAGGCAAGGAAAAAGAGCAAAGCATGGCAAGGCAAGGCAAGGCAAAAGGTCAAAAGAAAGGCAAGGCAAATCAGGGCAAAAGGAGAAAGGAAGGCAAGGCAAGACAAGGCAAAGAGGCAAAGCAAGGCAAGGTAAGGCAAGGCAAAAGGGGAAAGCAAAGCAAGGCAAGGCGAAAGGATAAGGAAGACACGTCAAGGCAAGGCAAAGATGAAAGTAAGGCAATGCAAGGAAATTGAAAACGGCAAAACAAGGAAAGGCAAGGCAAAAGGGCAAAGCAAAGCAAGTCAAAAGGGCAAAGCATGACAAGACAAGGCAAGGAAAAAGGGCAAAGCATGACAAGGCAAGGTAAGGCAAAAGGGCAATGCAAGGAAAGGCAAAATGGCAAAGCAAGACAAGGCAAAAGGGCAAAGCATAACAAGGCAAAGCAAGGCAAAAGGGTAAAGCAAGGTAAGTCAAAAGGGCAAAGCATGGCAAGGCAAGGCAAGGCAAGGAAAAAGGGCAACTCAAGGAAAGGCCAGGCAAAAGGGCAAAGAAAGGCAAGGCAAGGTAAGTCAAAAGGACAAACCATGGCAAGGTCAGGAAAAAGGCCAAAGCAAGGAAAGGCAAGGCAAAAGGGGAAAGCAAGGCAAGGGAAAATGGCAAAGCAAGGCAAGGCAAGGCAAGACAAAAGGGCAAAGCAAGGCAAGGAAAAAGAGCAAAGCATGGCAAGGCAAGGCAAAAGGTCAAAAGAAAGGCAAGGCAAATCAGGGCAAAAGGAGAAAGTAAGGCAAGGCAAGACAAGGCAAAGAGGCAAAGCAAGGCAAGGCAAAGTGGCAAAGCAAGGCATGGAAAGGCAAGGCAAGGGAAGGCAAAAGGGTAAAGCAAGGCAAGGAAAGGCAAGGCAAAAGGGGAAAGCAAAGAAAGGAAAGGCAAAAAGATAACGAAGACACGTCAAGGCAAGGCAAAGATGAAAGTAAGGCAATGCAAGGCAATTCAAAACGGCAAAACAAGGAAAGGCAAGGCAAAAGGGCAAAGCAAAGCAAGTCAAAAGGGCAAAGCATGACAAGGCAAGGCAAGGCAATAGGGTAAAGACTGTCAAGGCAAGGTAAGGCAAAAGGGCAATGCAAGGAAACGCAAAATGGCAAAGCAGACAAGGAAAAAGGGGAAAGCATAACAAGGCAAAGCAAGGCAAAAGGGCAAAGCAAGGCAAGTCAAAAGGGCAAAGCATGACAAGGCAAGGCAAGGAAAAAGGGTATAGCAAGTCAAGGCAAGGTAAGGCAAAAGGGCAATTCAAGGAAAGGCAAAATGGCAAAGCAAGGCAAGGCAAAAGGGCAAAGCATGGCAAGGCAAGGCAAGGCAAGGAAAAAGGGCAACTCAAGGAAAGGCCAGGCAAAAGGGCAAAGAAAGGCAAGGCAAGGTAAGTCAAAAGGACAAACCATGGCAAGGCCAGGAAAAAGGCCAAAGCAAGGAAAGGCAAGGCAAAAGGGGAAAGCAAGGCAAGGGAAAATGGCAAAGCAAGGCAAGGCAAGGCAAGACAAAAGGGCAAAGCAAGGCAAGGAAAAAGAGCAAAGCATGGCAAGGCAAGGCAAGGCAAAAGGTCAAAAGAAAGGCAAGGCAAATCAGGGCAAAAGGAGAAAGGAAGGTAGGGCAAGACAAGGCAAAGAGGCAAAGCAAGGCAAGGTAAGGCAAGGCAAAAGGGGAAAGCAAAGCAAGGCAAGGCAAAAGGATAAGGAAGACACGTCAAGGCAAGGCAAAGATGAAAGTAAGGCAATGCAAGGCAATTGAAAACGGCAAAACAAGGAAAGGCAAGGCAAAAGGGCAAAGCAAAGCAAGTCAAAAGGGCAAAGAATGACAAGGCAAGGCAAGGCAAAAGCGCAAAGCATGAAAAGGCAAGGCAAGGCAAAAGGGTAAAGCATGTCAAGGCAAGGTTAGGCAAAAGGGCAATGCAAGGAAAAGCAAAATGGAAAAGCAAGACAAGGCAAAAGGGCAAAGCATAACAAGGCAAAGCAAGGCAAAAGGGCAAAGCAAGGCAAGTCAAAAGGGCAAAGCATGACAAGGCAAGGCAAGGAAAAAGGGTATAGCAAGTCAAGGCAAGGTAAGGCAAAAGGGCAATTCAAGGAAATGCAAAATGACAAAGCAAGGCAAGGCAAAAGGACAAAGCAAAGCAAGTCAAAAGGGCAAAGCATGACAAGGCAAGGCAAGGAAAAAGGGTATAGCAACTCAAGGCAAGGTAAGGCAAAAGGGCAATTCAAGGAAAGGCAAAATGGCAAAGCAAGCCAAGGCAAAAGGGCAAAGCATAACAAGGCAAAGCAAGGCAAAAGGGCAAAGCAAGGCCAGGTAAAAGTGCAAAGAAAGGCAAGGCAAGGTAAGTCAAAAGGACAAACCATGGCAAGGCCAGGAAAAAGGCCAAAGCAAGGAAAGGCAAGGCAAAAGGGGAAAGCAAGGCAAGGGAAAATGGCAAAGAAATGCAAGGTAAGGCAAGACAAAAAGGCAAAGCAAGGCAAGGAAAAAGAGCAAAGCATGGCAAGGCAAGGCAAAAGGTCAAAAGAAAGGCAAGGCAAATCAGGGCAAAAGGAGAAAGTAAGGCAAGGCAAGACAAGGCAAAGAGGCAAAGCAAGGCAAGGCAAAAGGGCAAAGCAAGGCAAGTCAAAAGGGCAAAGCATGACAAGGCAAGTCTAGGCAAAAGGGCAAAGCATGACAAGGCAAGGTAAGGCAAAAGGGCAATGCAAGGAAAGGCAAAATGGCAAAGCAAGACAAGGCAAAAGGGCAAAGCATAACAAGGCAAAGCAAGGCAAGAGGGCAAAGCAAGGCAAGTCAAAAGGGCAAAGCATGACAAGGCAAGGCAAGGAAAAAGGGTATAGCAAGTCAAGGCAAGGTAAGGCAAAAGGGCAATTCAAGGAAAGGCAAAATGGCAAAGCAAGGCAAGGCAAAAGGGCAAAGCATGGCAAGGCATGGCAAGGCAAGGAAAAAGGGCAACTCAAGGAAAGGCCAGGCAAAAGGGCAAAGAAAGGCAAGGCAAGTTAAGTCAAAAGGACAAACCATGGCAAGGCCAGGAAAAAGGCCAAAGCAAGGAAAGGCAAGGCAAAAGGGGAAAGCAAGGCAAGGGAAAATGGCAAAGCAAGGCAAGGCAAGTAAAGACAAAAGGGCAAAGCAAGGCAAGGAAAAAGAGCAAAGCATGGTAAGGCAAGGCAAGGCAAAAGGTCAAAAGAAAGGCAAGGCAAATCAGGGCAAAAGGAGAAAGGAAGGCAGGGCAAGACAAGGCAAAGAGGCAAAGCAAGGCAAGGTAAGGCAAGGCAAAAGGGGAAAGCAAAGCAAGGCAAGGCAAAAGGATGAGGAAGACACGTCAAGGCAAGGCAAAGATGAAAGTAAGGCAATGCAAGGCAATTGAAAACGGCAAAACAAGGAAAGGCAAGTGAAAAGGGCAAAGCATGACAAGGCAAGGCAAGGCAAAAGCGCAAAGCATGAAAAGGCAAGGCAAGGCAAAAGGGTAAAGCATGTCAAGGCAAGGTTAGGCAAAAGGGCAATGCAAGGAAAAGCAAAATGGCAAAGCAAGACAAGGCAAAAGGGCAAAGCATAACAAGGCAAAGCAAGGCAAAATGGCAAAGCAAGGCAAGTCAAAAGGGCAAAGCATGACAAGGCAAGGCAAGGAAAAAGGGTATAGCAAGTCAAGGCAAGGTAAGGCAAAAGGGCAATTCAAGGAAAGGCAAAATGACAAAGCAAGGCAAGGCAAAAGGGCAAAGCAAGGCAAGGCAAAAGGGCAAAGCATGGCAAGGCAAGGCAAGGAAAAAGGGCAACTCAATGCAAGGCCGGGCAAAAGTGCAAAGAAAGGCAAGGCAAGGTAAGTCAAAAGGACAAACCATGGCAAGGCCAGGAAAACGGCCAAAGAAAGGAAAGGCAAAATGACAAAGCAAGGCAAGGCAAAAGGGCAAAGCAAGGCAAGGCAAAAGGGCAAAGCATGGCAAGGCAAGGCAAGGAAAAAGGGCAACTCAATGCAAGGCCGGGCAAAAGTGCAAAGAAAGGCAAGGCAAGGTAAGTCAAAAGGACAAACCATGGCAAGGCCAGGAAAAAGGCCAAAGCAAGGAAAGGCAAGGCAAAAGGGGAAAGCAAGGCAAGGGAAAATGGCAAAGCAAGGCAAGGCAAGGCAAGACAAAAGGGCAAAGCAAGGCAAGGAAAAAGAGCAAAGCATGGCAAGGCAAGGCAAAAGGTCAAAAGAAAGGCAAGGCAAATCAGGGCAAAAGGAGAAAGTAAGGCAAGGCAAGACAAGGCAAAGAGGCAAAGCAAGGCAAGGCAAAAGGGCAAAGCAAGGCAAGGGAAGGCAAAGGGGCAAAGCAAGGCATGGAAAGGCAAGGCAAGGGAAGGCAAAAGGGTAAAGCAAGGCAAGGAAAGGCAAGGCAAAAGGAGAAAGCAAAGCAAGGCAAGGCAAAAGGATAAGGAAGACACGTCAAGGCAAGGCAAAGATGAAAGTAAGGCAATGCAAGGAAATTGAAAACGGCAAAACAAGGAAAGGCAAGGCAAAAGGGCAAAGCAAAGCAAGTGAAAAGGGCAAAGCATGACAAGGCAAGGCAAGGAAAAAGGGCAAAGCATGACAAGGCAAGGTAAGGCAAAAGGGCAATGCAAGGAAAGGCAAAATGGCAAAGCAAGACAAGGCAAAAGGGCAAAGCATAACAAGGCAAAGAAAGGCAAAAGGGTAAAGCAAGGCAAGTCAAAAGGGCAAAGCATGGCAAGGCAAGGCAAGGCAAGGAAAAAGGGCAACTCAAGGAAAGGCCAGGCAAAAGGGCAAAGAAAGGCAAGGCAAGGTAAGTCAAAAGGACAAACCATGGCAAGGTCAGGAAAAAGGCCAAAGCAAGGAAAGGCAAGGCAAAAGGGGAAAGCAAGGCAAGGGAAAATGGCAAAGCAAGGCAAGGCAAGGCAAGACAAAAGGGTAAAGCAAGGCAAGGAAAAAGTGCAAAGCATGGCAAGGCAAGGCAAAAGGTCAAAAGAAAGGCAAGGCAAATCAGGGCAAAAGGAGAAAGTAAGGCAAGGCAAGACAAGGCAAAGAGGCAAAGCAAGGCAAGGCAAAGTGGCAAAGCAAGGCATGGAAAGGCAAGGCAAGGGAAGGCAAAAGGGTAAAGCAAGGCAAGGAAAGGCAAGGCAAAAGGGGAAAGCAAAGAAAGGAAAGGCAAAAAGATAACGAAGACACGTCAAGGCAAGGCAAAGATGAAAGTAAGGCAATGCAAGGCAATTCAAAACGGCAAAACAAGGAAAGGCAAGGCAAAAGGGCAAAGCAAAGCAAGTCAAAAGGGCAAAGCATGGCAAGGCAAGGTAAGGCAAAAGGGCAATGCAAGGAAAGGCAAAATGGCAAAGCAAGACAAGGCAAAAGGGTAAAGCATAACAAGGCAAAGCAAGGCAAAAGGGCAAAGCAAGGCAAGTCAAAAGGGCAAAGCATGAAAAGGCAAGGCAAGGAAAAAGGGTATAGCAAGCCAAGGCAAGGTAAGGCAAAAGGGCAATTCAAGGAAAGGCAAAATGGCAAAGCAAGGCAAGGCAAAAGGGCAAATCATGGCAAGGCAAGGAAAAAGGGCAACTCAATGCAAGGCCAGGCAAAAGGGCAAAGAAAGGCAAGGCAAGGTAACTCAAGAGGACAAACCATGGCAACGCCAGGAAAAAGGCCAAAGCAAGGAAAGGCAAGGCAAAAGGGAAAAGGAAGGCAAGGGAAAATGGCAAAGCAAGGCAAGGCAAGGCAAGACAAAAGGGCAAAGCAAGGCAAGGAAAAAGAGCAAAGCATGGCAAGGCAAGGCAAAAGGTCAAAAGAAAGGCAAGGCAAATGAGGGCAAAAGGAGAAAGGAAGGCAAGGCAAGACAAGGCAAAGAGGCAAAGCAAGGCAAGGAAAGGCAAGGCAAAAGGGCAAAGCAAAGCAAGTCAAAAGGGCAAAGAATGACAAGGCAAGGCAAGGCAAAAGCGCACAGCATGAAAAGGCAAGGCAAGGCAAAAGGGTAAAGCATGTCAAGGCAAGGTTAGGCAAAAGGGCAATGCAAGGAAAAGCAAAATGGCAAAGCAAGACAAGGCAAAAGGGCAAAGCATAACAAGGCAAAGCAAGGCAAAAGGGCAAAGCAAGGCAAGTCAAAAGGGCAAAGCATGACAAGGCAAGGCAAGGAAAAAGGGTATAGCAAGTCAAGGCAAGGTAAGGCAAAAGGGCAATTCAAGGAAAGGCAAAATGACAAAGCAAGGCAAGGCAAAAGGGCAAAGCAAGGCAAGGCAAAAGGGCAAAGCATGGCAAGGCAAGGCAAGGAAAAAGGGCAACTCAATGCAAGGCCGGGCAAAAGTGCAAAGAAAGGCAAGGCAAGGTAAGTCAAAAGGACAAACCATGGCAAGGCCAGGAAAAAGGCCAAAGCAAGGAAAGGCAAGGCAAAAGGGGAAAGCAAGGCAAGGGAAAATGGCAAAGCAAGGCAAGGCAAGGCAAGACAAAAGGGCAAAGCAAGGCAAGGAAAAAGAGCAAAGCATGGCAAGGCAAGGCAAAAGGTCAAAAGAAAGGCAAGGCAAATCAGGGCAAAAGGAGAAAGTAAGGCAAGGCAAGACAAGGCAAAGAGGCAAAGCAAGGCAAGGCAAAAGGGCAAAGCAAGGCAAGGGAAGGCAAAGGGGCAAAGCAAGGCATGGAAAGGCAAGGCAAGGGAAGGCAAAAGGGTAAAGCAAGGCAAGGAAAGGCAAGGCAAAAGGAGAAAGCAAAGCAAGGCAAGGCAAAAGGATAAGGAAGACACGTCAAGGCAAGGCAAAGATGAAAGTAAGGCAATGCAAGGAAATTGAAAACGGCAAAACAAGGAAAGGCAAGGCAAAAGGGCAAAGCAAAGCAAGTGAAAAGGGCAAAGCATGACAAGGCAAGGCAAGGAAAAAGGGCAAAGCATGACAAGGCAAGGTAAGGCAAAAGGGCAATGCAAGGAAAGGCAAAATGGCAAAGCAAGACAAGGCAAAAGGGCAAAGCATAACAAGGCAAAGAAAGGCAAAAGGGTAAAGCAAGGCAAGTCAAAAGGGCAAAGCATGGCAAGGCAAGGCAAGGCAAGGAAAAAGGGCAACTCAATGCAAGGCCAGGCAAAAGGGCAAAGAAAGGCAAGGCAAGGTAAGTCAAAAGGACAAACCATGGCAAGGTCAGGAAAAAGGCCAAAGCAAGGAAAGGCAAGGCAAAAGGGGAAAGCAAGGCAAGGGAAAATGGCAAAGCAAGGCAAGGCAAGGCAAGACAAAAGGGTAAAGCAAGGCAAGGAAAAAGTGCAAAGCATGGCAAGGCAAGGCAAAAGGTCAAAAGAAAGGCAAGGCAAATCAGGGCAAAAGGAGAAAGTAAGGCAAGGCAAGACAAGGCAAAGAGGCAAAGCAAGGCAAGGCAAAGTGGCAAAGCAAGGCATGGAAAGGCAAGGCAAGGGAAGGCAAAAGGGTAAAGCAAGGCAAGGAAAGGCAAGGCAAAAGGGGAAAGCAAAGAAAGGAAAGGCAAAAAGATAACGAAGACACGTCAAGGCAAGGCAAAGATGAAAGTAAGGCAATGCAAGGCAATTCAAAACGGCAAAACAAGGAAAGGCAAGGCAAAAGGGCAAAGCAAAGCAAGTCAAAAGGGCAAAGCATGGCAAGGCAAGGTAAGGCAAAAGGGCAATGCAAGGAAAGGCAAAATGGCAAAGCAAGACAAGGCAAAAGGGTAAAGCATAACAAGGCAAAGCAAGGCAAAAGGGCAAAGCAAGGCAAGTCAAAAGGGCAAAGCATGAAAAGGCAAGGCAAGGAAAAAGGGTATAGCAAGCCAAGGCAAGGTAAGGCAAAAGGGCAATTCAAGGAAAGGCAAAATGGCAAAGCAAGGCAAGGCAAAAGGGCAAATCATGGCAAGGCAAGGAAAAAGGGCAACTCAATGCAAGGCCAGGCAAAAGGGCAAAGAAAGGCAAGGCAAGGTAACTCAAGAGGACAAACCATGGCAACGCCAGGAAAAAGGCCAAAGCAAGGAAAGGCAAGGCAAAAGGGAAAAGGAAGGCAAGGGAAAATGGCAAAGCAAGGCAAGGCAAGGCAAGACAAAAGGGCAAAGCAAGGCAAGGAAAAAGAGCAAAGCATGGCAAGGCAAGGCAAAAGGTCAAAAGAAAGGCAAGGCAAATGAGGGCAAAAGGAGAAAGGAAGGCAAGGCAAGACAAGGCAAAGAGGCAAAGCAAGGCAAGGAAAGGCAAGGCAAAAGGGCAAAGCAAAGCAAGTCAAAAGGGCAAAGAATGACAAGGCAAGGCAAGGCAAAAGCGCACAGCATGAAAAGGCAAGGCAAGGCAAAAGGGTAAAGCATGTCAAGGCAAGGTTAGGCAAAAGGGCAATGCAAGGAAAAGCAAAATGGCAAAGCAAGACAAGGCAAAAGGGCAAAGCATAACAAGGCAAAGCAAGGCAAAAGGGCAAAGCAAGGCAAGTCAAAAGGGCAAAGCATGACAAGGCAAGGCAAGGAAAAAGGGTATAGCAAGTCAAGGCAAGGTAAGGCAAAAGGGCAATTCAAGGAAAGGCAAAATGACAAAGCAAGGCAAGGCAAAAGGGCAAAGCAAAGCAAGGCAAAAGGGCAAAGCATGGCAAGGCAAGGCAAGGAAAAAGGGCAACTCAATGCAAGGCCGGGCAAAAGTGCAAAGAAAGGCAAGGAAAGGTAAGTCAAAAGGACAAACCATGGCAAGGCCAGGAAAAAGGCCAAAGCAAGGAAAGGCAAGGCAAAAGGGGAAAGCAAGGCAAGGGAAAATGGCAAAGCAAGGCAAGGCAAGGCAAGACAAAAGGGCAAAGCAAGGCAAGGAAAAAGAGCAAAGCAAGGCAAGGCAAGGCAAAAGGTCAAAAGAAAGGCAGGCAAATCAGGGCAAAAGGAGAAAGGAAGGCAAGGCAAGACAAGGCAAAGAGGCAAAGCAAGGCAAGGCAAAAGGGCAAAGCAAGGCAAGGGAAGGCAAAGGGGCAAAGCAAGGCATGGAAAGGCAAGGCAAGGGAAGGCAAAAGGGTAAAGCAAGGCAAGGAAAGGCAAGGCAAAAGGAGAAAGCAAAGCAAGGCAAGGCAAAAGGATAAGGAAGACACATCAAGGCAAGGCAAAGATGAAAGTAAGGCAATGCAAGGCAATTCAAAACGGCAAAACAAGGAAAGGCAAGGCAAAAGGGCAAAGCAAAGCAAGTCAAAAGGGCAAAGCATGACAAGGCAAGGCAAGGCAAAAGGGCAAAGCATGACAAGGCAAGTTAAGGCAAAAGGGCAATTCAAGGAAAGGCAAAATGGCAAAGCAAGACAAGGCAAAAGGGCAAAGCATAACAAGGCAAAGCAAGGCAAATGGGCAAAGCAAGGCAAGTCAAAAGGGCAAAGCATGACAAGGCAAAGCAAGGAAAAAGGGTATAGGAAGTCAAGGCAAGGTAAGGCAAAAGGGCAATTCAAGGAAAGGCAAAATGGCAAAGCAAGGCAAGGCAAAAGGGCAAAGCATGGCAAGGCATGGTAAGTCAAAAGGACAAACCATGGCAAGGCCAGGAAAAAGGCCAAAGCAAGGAAAGGCAAGGCAAAAGGGGAAAGCAAGGCAAGGGAAAATGGCAAAGCAAGGCAAGGCAAGGCAAGACAAAAGGGCAAAGCAAGGCAAGGAAAAAGAGCAAAGCATGGCAAGGCAAGGCAAAAGGTCAAAAGAAAGGCAAGGCAAATCAGGGCAAAAGGAGAAAGGAAGGCAAGGCAAGACAAGACAAAGAGGCAAAGCAAGGCAAGGCAAAAGGGCAAAGCAAGGCAAGGTAAGGCAAAGGGGCAAAGCAAGGCACGGAAAGGCAAGGCAAGGGAAGGGAAAAGGGTAAAGCAAGGCAAAGAAAGGTAAGGCAAAAGGGGAAAGCAAAGCAAGGCAAGGCAAAAGGATAAGGAAGACACGTCAAGGCAAGGCAAAGGTGAAAGTAAGGCAATGCAAGGCAATTCAAAACGGCAAAACAAGGCAAGGCAAGGCAAAAGGGCAAAGCATGTCAAGGCAAGGTAAGGCAAAAGGGCAAAGCATGACAAGGCAAGGCAAGGAAAAAGGGTATAGCAAGTCAAGGCAAGGTAAGGCAAAAGGGCAATGCAAGGAAAGGCAAAATGGCAAAGCAAGACAAGGCAAAAGGGCAAAGCAAAGCAAGGCAAAAAGGCAAAGCAAGGCAAGGTAAGGCAAAGGGGCAAAGCAAGGCTTTCTTTGGGCTTTCTTTGGGATTTCTTTCCCCTTTCTTTCCCCTTTCTTTGGGCTTTCTTTACCCTTTCTTTGGGCTGTCTTTGGGCTTTCTTTCCCCTTTCTTTGTGCTTTCTTTCCCCTTTCTTTCCCGTTTCTTTGGGCTTTCTTTGGGCTTTCTTTCCCCTTTCTTTGGGCTTTCTCTCCACTTTCTTTGGGCTTTCTTCCCCCTTTCTTTCCCCTTTCTTTGGGCTTTCTTTTGGCTTTCTTTGGGCTTTCTTTTGGCTTTCTTTCCCCTTTCTTTGGGATTTCTTTCCCCTTTCTGTGGGCTTTCTTTGGACTTTCTTTGGGCTTTCTTTGGGCTTTCTTTCCCCTTTCTTTGGGCTTTCTTTCCCCTTTCTTTTGGCTTTCCTTGGGCTTTCTTTGGGCTTTCTTTGTGCTTTCTTTCCCCTTTCTTTCCATTTTCTTTGGGCTTTCTTTGGGCTTTCTTTGGGCTTTCTTTGGGCTTTCTTTGGGCTTTCTTTCCCCTTTCTTTGGGCTTTCTTTCCCCTTTCTTTGGGCTTTCTTTCCCCTTTCTTGGGGCTGTCATTCCCCTTTCTTTGGGCTTTCTTTCCCCTTTCTTTGGGCTTTCCTTGGGCTTTCTTTGGGCTTTCTTTCCCCTTTCTTTCCACTTTCTTTGGGCTTTCTTTGGGCTTTCTTTGGGCTTTCTTTCCCCTTTCTTTGGGTTTTCTTTCCCCTTTCTTTGGGCTTTCTTTCCCCTTTCTTTGGGCTTTCTTTCCCCTTTCTTTGGGCTTTCTTTCCCCTTTCTTTGGGCTGTCATTCCCCTTTCTTTGGGCTTTCTTTCCCCTTTCTTTGGGCTTTCCTTGGGCTTTCTTTGGGCTTTCTTTCCCCTTTCTTTCCACTTTCTTTGGGCTTTCTTTGGGCTTTCTTTGGGCTTTCTTTCCCCTTTCTTTGGGTTTTCTTTCCCCTTTCTCTGGGCTTTCTTTCCCATTTCTTTGGGCTTTCTTTCCCCTTTCTTTGGGCTTTCTTTCCCCTTTCTTTGGGCTGTCATTCCCCTTTCTTTGGGCTTTCTTTCCCCTTTCTCTGGGCTTTCTTTCCCCTTTCTTTGGCCTTTCTTTCCCCTTTCTTTCCACTTTCTTTGGGCTTTCTTTGGGCTTTCTTTCCCCTTTCTTTGGGTTTTCTTTCCCCTTCCTTTGGGCTTTCTTTCCCCTTTCTTTGGGCTTTCTTTCCCCTTTCTTTGGGCTGTCATTCGCCTTTATTTGGGCTTTCTTTCCCATTTCTTTGGGCTTTCTTTCCCCTGTCTTTGGGCTTTCCTTCCCCTTTCTTTGGGCTTTCTTTCCCCTTTCTTTGGGCTTTCTTTCCCCTTTCTTTGGGCTTTCTTTCCCCTTTCTGTGGGCTTTCTCTGGGCTTTTTTTGGGCTTTCTTTGGGCTTTCTTTCCCCTTTCTTTGGGTTTTCTTTCCCCTTTCTTTGGGCTTTCCTTGGGCTTTCTTTGGGCTTTCTTTGGGTTTTCTTTCCCCTTTATTTCCACTTTCTTTGGGCTGTCATTCCCCTTTCTTTGGGCTTTCTTTGGGCTTTCTTTGGGCTTTCTTTCCCTTTTCTTTGGGCTTTCTTTGGGCTTTCTTTGGGCTTTCTTTGGGCTTTCTCTGGGCTTTCTTTCCCCTTTCTTTGGGCTTTCTTTCCCCTTTCTTTGGGCTTTCTTTCCCCTTTCTTTGGGCTTTCTTTCCCCTTTCTTTGGGCTTTCTTTGAGCTTTCTTTCCCCTTTCTTTGGGCTTTCTTTCCCCTTTCTTTGGGCTTTCTTTGGGGTGTCTTTCCCCTTTCTTTGGGCTTTCTTTCCCCTTTCTTTGGACTTTCTTTCCCCTTTCTTTGGGCTTTCTTTCCCCTTTCTTTGGGCTTTCTTTGCGCTTTCTTTCCCCTTTCTTTGGGCTTTCTTTGGGCTTTCTTCCCCCTTTCTTTGGGCTTTCTTTCCCCTTTCTTTGGGCTTTATTTCCCCTTTCTTTGGGATTTCTTTCCCCTTTCCTTGGGCTTTCTTTCCCCTTTCTTTGGGCTTTCTTTCCCTTTTCTTTGGGCTTTCTTTGGGCTTTCTTTGGGCTTTCTTCGGGCTTTCTCTGGGCTTTCTTTCCCCTTTCTTTGGGCTTTCTTTCCCCTTTCTTTGGGCTTTCTTTCCCCTTTCTTTGGGCTTTCTTTCCACTTTCTTTCCCCTTTCTTTGGGCTTTCTTTCTCCTTTCTTTGGGCTTTCTTTCCCCTTTCTTTGGGCTTTCTTTCCCCTTTCTTTGGGCTGTCATTACCCTTTCTTTGGGCTTTATTTCCCCTTTCTTTGGGCTTTCCTTGGGCTTTCTTTGGGCTTTCTTTCCCCTTTCTTTCCAATTTCTTTGGGCTTTCTTTGGGCTTTCTTTCCCCTTTCTTTGGGCTTTCTTTCCCCTTTCTTTGGGCTTTCTTTCCCCTTTCTTTGGGCTTTCTTTCCCCTTTCTTTGGGCTTTCTTTCCCCTTTCTTTGGGCTGTCATTCCCCTTTCTTTGGGCTTTCTTTCCCCTTTCTTTGGGCTTTCCTTGAGCTTTCTTTGGGCTTTCTTTGGGCTTTCTTTCCCCTTTCTTTCCACTTTCTTTGGGATTTCTTTGGGATTTCTTTCCCCTTTCTTTGGGCTGTCATTCCCATTTCTTTGGGATTTCTTTCCCCTTTCTTTGGGCTTTCTTTCCCCTTTCTTTGACATTTCTTTGGGCTTTCTTTGGGCTTTCTTTGGGATTTCTTTGGGCTTTCTGTGGGCTTTCTTTGGGCTTTCTTTGGGCTTTCTTTGGGCTTTTTTTCCCCTTTCTTTCCACTTTCTTTGGGCTTTCTTTGGGCTTTCTTTGGGCTTTCTTTCCCCTTTCTTTGGGCTTTCTTTCCCCTTTCTTTGGGCTTTCTTTCCCCTTTCTTTGGGCTTTCTTTCCCCTTTCTTTGGGCTTTCTTTCCCCTTTCTTTGGGCTGTCATTCCCCTTTATTTGGGCTTTCTTTCCCATTTCTTTGGGCTTTCTTTCCCCTTTCTTTGGGCTTTCTTTCCCCTTTCTTTGGGCTTTCTTTCCCCTTTCGTTGGGCTTTCTTTCCCCTTTCTTTGGGCTGTCATTCCCCTTTCTTTGGGCTTTCTTTCCCCTTTCTTTGGGCTTTCTTTCCCCTTTCTTTGGGCTTTCTTTGGGCTTTCTTTGGGCTTTCTTTCCCCTTTCTTTGGGCTTTCTTTCCCCTTTCTTTGGGCTTTCTTTCCCCTTTCTGTGGGCTTTCTTTGGGCTTTCTTTGGGCTTTCTTTCCCCTTTCTTTGGGTTTTCTTTCCCCTTTCTTTCCACTTTCTTTGGGCTTTCTTTCCACTTTCTTTGGGCTTTCTTTCCCCTTTCTTTGGGCTTTCTTTCCCCTTTCTTTGGGCTGTCATTCCCCTTTCTTTGGGCTTTCTTTCCCCTTTCTTTGGGCTTTCTTTCCCTGTTCTTTGGGCTTTCTTTGGGCTTTCTTTGGGCTTTCTCTGGGCTTTCTTTCCCCTTTCTTTGGGCTTTCTTTCCCCTTTCTTTGGGCTTTCTTTCCCCTTTCTTTGGGCTTTCTTTCCCCTTTCTTTGGGCTTTCTTTCCCCTTTCTTTGGGCTTTCTTTGAGCTTTCTTTCCCCTTCCTTTGGGCTTTCTTTCCCCTTTCTTTGGGCTTTCTTTGGGGTGTCTTTCCCCTTTCTTTGGGCTTTCTTTCCCCTTTCCTTGGGCTTTCTTTCCCCTTTCTTTGGGCTTTCTTTCCCCTTTCTTTGGGCTTTCTTTGCGCTTTCTTTCCCCTTTCTTTGGGCTTTCTTTGGGCTTTCTTTCCCCTTTCTTTGGGCTTTCTTTGGGCTTTCTTCCCCCTTTCTTTGGGCTTTCTTTCCCCTTTCTTTGGGCTTTCTTTCCCCTTTCCTTGGGCTTTCTTTCCCCTTTCTTTCCCCTTTCTTTGGGCTTTATTTCCCCATTCTTTGTTCTTTCTTTCCCCTTTCCTTGGGCTTTCTTTCCCCTTTCTTTGGGCTTTCTTTGGGCTTTCTTTCCCCTTTCTTTCCCCTTTCTTTGGGCTTTCTTTCCCCTTTCTTTCCCCTTTCTTTGGGCTTTGTTTCCCCTTTCTTTGGGCTTTCTTTCCCCTTTCTTTGGGCTTTCTTTGGGCTTTCTTTGGGCTTTCTTCGGGCTTTCTCTGGGCTTTCTTTCCCCTTTCTTTGGGCTTTCTTTCCCCTTTCTTTGGGCTTTCTTTCCCCTTTCTTTCCGCTTTCTTTGGGCTTTCTTTCCCCTTTCTTTGGGCTTTCTTTCCCTTTTCTTTGGGCTTTCTTTGGGCTTTCTTCGGGCTTTCTCTGGGCTTTCTTTCCCCTTTCTTTGGGCTTTCTTTCCCCTTTCTTTGGCCTTTCTTTCCCCTTTCTTTGGGCTTTCTTTCCCCTTTCTTTGGGCTTTCTTTGAGCTTTCTTTCCCCTTTCTTTGGGCTTTCTTTCCCCTTTCTTTGGGCTTTCTTTGGGGTGTCTTTCCCCTTTCTTTGGGCTTTCTTTCCCCTTTCTTTGGACTTTCTTTCCCCTTTCTTTGGGCTTTCTTTGGGCTTTCTTTCCCCTTTCTTTGGGCTTTCTTTCCCCTTTCTTTGGGCTTTCTGTCCCCTTTCTTTCCCCTTTCTTTGGGCTTTCTTTGGGCTTTCTTCCCCCTTTCTTTGGGCTTTCTTTCCCCTTTCCTTGGGCTTTATTTCCCCTTTCTTTGGGCTTTCTTTGGGCTTTCTTTGGGCTTTCTTTCCCCTTTCTTTGGGCTTTCTTTCCCCTTTCTTTGGGGTTTCTTTGGGCTTTCTTTGGGCTTTCTTTCCCCTTTCTTTGGGCTTTCTTTCCCCTTTCTTTGGGCTTTCTTTGGGCTTTCTTTCCCCTTTTTTTCCATTTACTTTGGGCTTTCTTTCCCCTTTCTTTCCCCTTTTTTGGGCTTTGTTTCCCCTTTCTTTGGGCTTTCTTTCCCCTTTCTTTGGGCTTTCTTTGGGCTTTCTTTGGGCTTTCTTTGGGCTTTCTTTCCCCTTTCTTTCCACTTTCTTTGGGCTTTCTTGGGCTTTCTTTCCCCTTTCTTTGGGCTTTCTTTGGGCTTTCTTTGGGCTTTCTTCGGGCTTTCTCTGGGCTTTCTTTCCCCTTTCTTTGGGCTTTCTTTCCCCTTTCTTTGGGCTTTCTTTCCCCTTTCTTTGGGCTTTCCTTGGGCTTTCTTTGGGCTTTCTTTGGGCTTTCTTTCCCCTTTCTTTCCACTTTCTTTGGGCTTTCTTGGGCTTTCTTTCCGCTTTCTTTGGGCTTTCTTTCCCCTCTCTTTGGGCTTTCTTTCCCCTTTCTTTGGGCTTTCTTTGGGCTTTCTTTGGGCTTTCTTTCCCCTTTCTTTGGGTTTTCTTTCCCCTTTCTTTGGGCTTTCTTTCCCCTTTCTTTGGGCTTTCTTTCCCCTTTCTTTGGGCTGTCATTCCCCTTTATTTGGGCTTTCTTTACCGTTTCCTTGGGCTTTCTTTCCCCTTTCTTTGGGCTTTCCTTCCCCTTTCTTTGGGCTTTCTTTCCCCTTTCTTTGGGCTTTCTTTCCCCTTTCTTTGGGCTGTCATTCCCCTTTCTTTGGGCTTTCTTTCCCCTTTCTTTCCCCTTTCTGTGAGCTTTCTTTGGGCTTTCTTTGGGATTTCTTTGGGCTTTCTTTCCCCTTTCTTTGGGCTTTCTTTCCCCTTTCTTTGGGCTTTCCTTGGGCTTTCTTTGGGCTTTCTTTGGGCTTTTTTCCCCTTTCTTTCCCCTCTCTTTGGGCTTTCTTTCCACTTTCTTTGGGCTTTCTTTGGGCTTTCTTTGGGCTTTCTTTCCCCTTTCTTTGGGTTTTCTTTCCCCTTTCTTTGGGCTTTCTTTTCCCTTTCTTTGGGCTTTCTTTCCCCTTTCTTTGGGCTTTCTTTGGGCTTTCTTTCCCCTTTCTTTGGGCTTTCTTTCCCTTTTCTTTGGGCTTTCCTTCCCCTTTCTTTGGGCTTTCTTTCCCCTTTCTTTGGGCTTTCTTTCCCCTTTCTTTGGGCTGTCATTCCCCTTTCTTTGGGCTTTCTTTCCACTTTCTTGGGCTTTCTTTCCCCTTTCTTTGGGCTTTCTTTGGGCTTTCTTTGGGCTTTCTTTGGGCTTTCTTTGGGCTTTCTTTGGGCTTTCTTTGGGTTTTCTTTGGGCTTTGTTTCCCCTTTCTTTGGGCTTTCTTTCCCCTTTCTGTAGTCTTTCTTTGGGCTTTTTTTGGGCTTTCTTTGGGCTTTCTTTCCCCTTTCTTTGGGTTTTCTTTCCCCTTTCTTTGGGCTTTCTTTGGGTTTTCTTTCCCCTTTCTTTCCACTTTCTTTGGGCTGTCATTCCCCTTTCTTTGGGCTTTCTTTCCCCTTTCTTTGGGCTTTCTTTGGGCTTCCTTTGGGCTTTCTTTGGGCTTTCTTTGGAATTTCTTTGGGATTTCTTTGGGCTTTCTTTCCCCTTTCTTTGGGCTTTCTTTCCCCTTTCGTGGGGCTTTCTTTGGGCTTTCTTTCCCCTTTCTTTGGGCTTTCTTTGAGCTTTCTTTCCCCTTTCTTTGGGCTTTCTTTCCCCTTTCTTTGGGCTTTCTTTGGGGTGTCCTTCCCCTTTCTTTGGTCTTTCTTTCCCCTTTCTTTGGACTTTCTTTCCCCTTTCTTTGGGCTTTCTTTCCCCTTTCTTTGGGCTTTCTTTGCGCTTTCTTTCCCCTTTCTTTGGGCTTTCTTTGGGCTTTCTTTCCCCTTTCTTTGGGCTTTCTTTGGGCTTTCTTTGGGCTTTCTGTCCCCTTTCTTTCCCCTTTCTTTGGGCTTTCTTTGGGCTTTCTTCCCCCTTTCTTTGGGCTTTCTTTCCCCTTTCTTTGGGCTTTATTTCCCCTTTCTTTGGGATTTCTTTCCCCTTTCCTTGGGCTTTCTTTCCCCTTTCTTTGGGCTTTCTTTCCCTTTTCTTTGGGCTTTCTTTGGGCTTTCTTTGGGCTTTCTTCGGGCTTTCTCTGGGCTTTCTTTCCCCTTTCTTTGGGCTTTCTTTCCCCTTTCTTTGGGCTTTCTTTCCCCTTTCTTTGGGCTTTCTTTCCCCTTTCTTTCCCCTTTCTTTGGGCTTTTTTTCTCCTTTCTTTGGGCTTTCTTTCCCCTTTCTTTGGGCTTTCTTTACCCTTTCTTTGGGCTGTCATTACCCTTTCTTTGGGCTTTAGTTCCCCTTTCTTTGGGCTTTCCTTGGGCTTTCTTTGGGCTTTCTTTCCCCTTTCTTTCCACTTTCTTTGGGCTTTCTTTGGGCTTTCTTTCCCCTTTCTTTGGGCTTTCTTTCCCCTTTCTTTGGGCTTTCTTTCCCCTTTCTTTGGGCTTTCTTTCCCCTTTCTTTGGGCTTTCTTGTCCCTTTCTTTGGGCTTTGCTTGAGCTTTCTTTGGGCTTTCTTTGGGCTTTCTTTCCCCTTTCTTTCCACTTTCTTTGGGATTTCTTTGGGCTTTCTTTCCCCTTTCTTTGGGCTGTCATTCCCCTTTCTTTGCGCTTTCTTTCCCCTTTCTTTGGGCTTTCTTTCCCCTGTCTTTGACATTTCTTTGGGCTTTCTTTGGGCTTTCTTTGGGATTTCTTTGGGCTTTCTGTAGGCTTTCTTTGGGCTTTCTTTGGGCTTTCTTTGGGATTTCTTTCCCCTTTCTTTCCAGTTTCTTTGGGCTTTCTTTGGGCTTTTTTTGGGCTTTCTTTCCCCTTTCTTTGGGCTTTCTTTCCCCTTTCTTTGGGCTTTCTTTCCCCTTTCTTTGGGCTTTCTTTCACCTTTCTTTGGGCTTTCTTTCCCCTTTCTTTGGGCTGTCATTCCCCTTTATTTGGGCTTTCTTTCCCATTTCCATGGGCTTTCTTTCCCCTTTCTTTGGGCTTTCTTTCCCCTTTCTTTGGGCTTTCTTTCCCCTTTCTTTGGGCTTTCTTTCCCCTTTCTTTGGGCTGTCATTCCCCTTTCTTTGGGCTTTCTTTCCCCTTTCTTTGGGCTTTCTTTCCCCTTTCTTTGGGCTTTCTTTGGTCTTTCTTTGGGCTTTCTTTCCCCTTTCTTTGGGCTTTCTTTCCCCTTTCTTTGGGCTTTCTTTCCCCTTTCTGTGGGCTTTCTTTGGGCTTTCTTTCCCCTTTCTTTGGGATTTCTTTCCCCTTTCTTTGGACTTTCCTTGGGCTTTCTTTGGGGTTTCTTTGGGTTTTCTTTCCCCTTTCTTTCCACTTTCTTTGGGCTTTCTTTCCCCTTTCTTTGGGCTTTCTTTCCCCTTTCTTTGGGCTGTCATTCCCCTTTCTTTGGGCTTTCTTTCCCCTTTCTTTGGGCTTTCTTTCCCTGTTCTTTGGGCTTTCTTTGGGCTTTCTTTGGGCTTTCTTTGGGCTTTCTCTGGGCTTTCTTTCCCCTTTCTTTGGGCTTTCTTTCCCCTTTCTTTGGGCTTTCTTTCCCCTTTCTTTGGGCTTTCTTTCCCCTTTCTTTGGGCTTTCTTTCCCCTTTCTTTGGGCTTTCTTTGAGCTTTCTCTCCCCTTTCCTTGGGCTTTCTTTCCCCTTTCTTTGGGCTTTCTTTCCCCTTTCTTTGGGCTTTCTTTGGGCTTTCTTTCCCCTTTGTTTTGGCTTTCTTATGGCTTTCTTTCCCCTTTCTTTGGGCTTTCTTTGGGCTTTCTTCCCCCTTTCTTTGGGCTTTCTTTCCCCTTTCTTTGGGCTTTATTTCCCCTTTCTTTTAGGTTTCTTTCCCCTTTCCTTGGGCTTTCTTTCCCCTTTCTTTGGGCTTTCTTTGGGCTTTCTTTCCCCTTTCTTTCCCCTTTCTTTGGGCTTTCTTTCCCCTTTCTTTCCCCTTTCTTTGGGCTTTGTTTCCCCTTTCTTTGGGCTTTCTTTCCCCTTTCTTTGGGCTTTCCTTGGGCTTTCATTCCCCTTTCTTTGGGCTTTCTTTCCCCTTTCTTTGGGCTTTCCTTGGGCTTTCTTTGGGCTTTCTTTGGGCTTTCTTTCCACTTTCTTTGGGCTTTCTTTGGGCTTTCTTGGGCTTTCTTTCTCCTTTCTTTGGGCTTTCTTTCCCCTGTCTTTGGGCTTTCTTTCCGCTTTCTTTGGGATTTCTTTCCCCTTTCTTTGGGCTGTCATTCCCCTTTCTTTGGGCTTTCTTTCCGCTTTCTTTGGGCTTTCTTTCCCCTTTCTTTGGGCTTTCTTTCCCTTTTCTTTGGGCTTTCTTTGGGCTTTCTTTGGGCTTTCTCTGGGCTTTCTTTCCCCTTTCTTTGGGCTTTCTTTCCCCTTTCTTTGGGCTTTCTTTCCCCTTTCTTTGGGCTTTCTTTCCCCTTTCTTTGGGCTTTCTTTGAGCTTTCTTTCCCCTTTCTTTGGGCTTTCTTTCCCCATTCTTTGGACTTTCTTTCCCCTTTCTTTGTGGTTTCTTTCCCCTTTCTTTGGGCTTTCTTTGGGCTTTCTTTCCCCTTTCTTTGGGCTTTCTTTGGGCTTTCTTTGGGCTTTCTGTCCCCTTTCTTTCCCCTTTCTTTGGGCTTTCTTTGGGCTTTCTTCCCCCTTTCTTTGGGCTTTCTTTCCCGTTTCTTTGGGCTTTATTTCCCTTTTCTTTGGGCTTTCTTTCCCCTTTCCTTGGGCTTTCTTTCCCCTTTCTTTGGGCTTTCTTTCCCCTTTCTTTGGGGTGTCTTTGGGCTTTCTTTGGGCTTTCTTTCCCCTTTCTTTGGGCTTTCTTTCCCCTTTCTTTGGGCTTTCTTTGGGCTTTCTTTCCCCTTTTTTTCCATTTACTTTGGGCTTTCTTTCCCCTTTCTTTCTCCTTTTTTGGGCTTTGTTTCCCCTTTCTTTGGGCTTTCTTTCCCCTTTCTTTGGGCTTTCTTTGGGCTTTCTTTCCCCTTTCTTTGGGCTTTCTTTCCCCTTTCTTTGGGCTTTCCTTGGGCTTTCTTTGGGCTTTCTTTGGGCTTTCTTTGGGCTTTCTTTCCCCTTTCTTTCCACTTTCTTTGGGCTTTCTTGGGCTTTCTTTCCTCTTTCTTTGGGCTTTCTTTCCCCTCTCTTTGGGCTTTCTTTCCCCTTTCTTTGGGCTTTCTTTCCCCTTTCTTTGGGCTGTCATTCCCCTTTCTTTGGGCTTTCTTTCCCCTTTCTTTGGGCTTTCTTTCCCCTTTCTTTGGGCTTTCTTTGGGCTTTCTTTGGGCTTTCTTTGGGCTTTCTTTCCCCTTTCTTTGGGATTTCTTTCCCCTTTCTCTGGGCTTTCTTTGGGCTTTCTTTGGGCTTTCTTTGGGCTTTCTTTCCCCTTTCTTTGGGCTATTTTCGCCCTTTCTTTGGGCTTTCCTTGGGCTTTCTTTGGGCTTTCTTTGGGTTTTCTTTCCCCTTTCTTTCCACTTTCTTTGGGCTTTCATAGGCTTTCTTTCCCCTTTCTTTGGGCTTTCTTTCCCCTTTCTTTGGGCTTTCCTTGGGCTTTCTTTGGGCTTTCTTTGGGCTTTTTTCCCCTTTCTTTCCCCTCTCTTTGGGCTTTCTTTCCACTTTCTTTGGGCTTTCTTTGGGCTTTCTTTGGGCTTTCTTTCCCCTTTCTTTGGGTTTTCTTTCCCCTTTCTTTGGGCTTTCTTTTCCCTTTCTTTGGGCTTTCTTTCCCCTTTCTTTGGGCTTTCTTTGGGCTTTCTTTCCCCTTTCTTTGGGCTTTCTTTCCCTTTTCTTTGGGCTTTCCTTCCCCTTTCTTTGGGCTTTCTTTCCCCTTTCTTTGGGCTTTCTTTCCCCTTTCTTTGGGCTGTCATTCCCCTTTCTTTGGGCTTTCTTTCCACTTTCTTGGGCTTTCTTTCCCCTTTCTTTGGGCTTTCTTTGGGCTTTCTTTGGGCTTTCTTTGGGCTTTCTTTGGGCTTTCTTTGGGCTTTCTTTGGGTTTTCTTTGGGCTTTGTTTCCCCTTTCTTTGGGCTTTCTTTCCCCTTTCTGTAGTCTTTCTTTGGGCTTTTTTTGGGCTTTCTTTGGGCTTTCTTTCCCCTTTCTTTGGGTTTTCTTTCCCCTTTCTTTGGGCTTTCTTTGGGTTTTCTTTCCCCTTTCTTTCCACTTTCTCTGGGCTTTCTTTCCCCTTTCTTTGGGCTTTCTTTCCCCTTTATTTGGGCTTTCTTTGGGCTTCCTTTGGGCTTTCTTTGGGCTTTCTTTGGAATTTCTTTGGGATTTCTTTGGGCTTTCTTTCCCCTTTCTTTGGGCTTTCTTTCCCCTTTCGTGGGGCTTTCTTTGGGCTTTCTTTCCCCTTTCTTTGGGCTTTCTTTGAGCTTTCTTTCCCCTTTCTTTGGGCTTTCTTTCCCCTTTCTTTGGGCTTTCTTTGGGGTGTCCTTCCCCTTTCTTTGGTCTTTCTTTCCCCTTTCTTTGGACTTTCTTTCCCCTTTCTTTGGGCTTTCTTTCCCCTTTCTTTGGGCTTTCTTTGCGCTTTCTTTCCCCTTTCTTTGGGCTTTCTTTGGGCTTTCTTTCCCCTTTCTTTGGGCTTTCTTTGGGCTTTCTTTGGGCTTTCTGTCCCCTTTCTTTCCCCTTTCTTTGGGCTTTCTTTGGGCTTTCTTCCCCCTTTCTTTGGGCTTTCTTTCCCCTTTCTTTGGGCTTTATTTCCCCTTTCTTTGGGATTTCTTTCCCCTTTCCTTGGGCTTTCTTTCCCCTTTCTTTGGGCTTTCTTTCCCTTTTCTTTGGGCTTTCTTTGGGCTTTCTTTGGGCTTTCTTCGGGCTTTCTCTGGGCTTTCTTTCCCCTTTCTTTGGGCTTTCTTTCCCCTTTCTTTGGGCTTTCTTTCCCCTTTCTTTGGGCTTTCTTTCCCCTTTCTTTCCCCTTTCTTTGGGCTTTTTTTCTCCTTTCTTTGGGCTTTCTTTCCCCTTTCTTTGGGCTTTCTTTACCCTTTCTTTGGGCTGTCATTACCCTTTCTTTGGGCTTTAGTTCCCCTTTCTTTGGGCTTTCCTTGGGCTTTCTTTGGGCTTTCTTTCCCCTTTCTTTCCACTTTCTTTGGGCTTTCTTTGGGCTTTCTTTCCCCTTTCTTTGGGCTTTCTTTCCCCTTTCTTTGGGCTTTCTTTCCCCTTTCTTTGGGCTTTCTTTCCCCTTTCTTTGGGCTTTCTTGTCCCTTTCTTTGGGCTTTGCTTGAGCTTTCTTTGGGCTTTCTTTGGGCTTTCTTTCCCCTTTCTTTCCACTTTCTTTGGGATTTCTTTGGGCTTTCTTTCCCCTTTCTTTGGGCTGTCATTCCCCTTTCTTTGCGCTTTCTTTCCCCTTTCTTTGGGCTTTCTTTCCCCTGTCTTTGACATTTCTTTGGGCTTTCTTTGGGCTTTCTTTGGGATTTCTTTGGGCTTTCTGTAGGCTTTCTTTGGGCTTTCTTTGGGCTTTCTTTGGGATTTCTTTCCCCTTTCTTTCCAGTTTCTTTGGGCTTTCTTTGGGCTTTTTTTGGGCTTTCTTTCCCCTTTCTTTGGGCTTTCTTTCCCCTTTCTTTGGGCTTTCTTTCCCCTTTCTTTGGGCTTTCTTTCACCTTTCTTTGGGCTTTCTTTCCCCTTTCTTTGGGCTGTCATTCCCCTTTATTTGGGCTTTCTTTCCCATTTCCATGGGCTTTCTTTCCCCTTTCTTTGGGCTTTCTTTCCCCTTTCTTTGGGCTTTCTTTCCCCTTTCTTTGGGCTTTCTTTCCCCTTTCTTTGGGCTGTCATTCCCCTTTCTTTGGGCTTTCTTTCCCCTTTCTTTGGGCTTTCTTTCCCCTTTCTTTGGGCTTTCTTTGGTCTTTCTTTGGGCTTTCTTTCCCCTTTCTTTGGGCTTTCTTTCCCCTTTCTTTGGGCTTTCTTTCCCCTTTCTGTGGGCTTTCTTTGGGCTTTCTTTCCCCTTTCTTTGGGTTTTCTTTCCCCTTTCTTTGGACTTTCCTTGGGCTTTCTTTGGGGTTTCTTTGGGTTTTCTTTCCCCTTTCTTTCCACTTTCTTTGGGCTTTCTTTCCCCTTTCTTTGGGCTTTCTTTCCCCTTTCTTTGGGCTGTCATTCCCCTTTCTTTGGGCTTTCTTTCCCCTTTCTTTGGGCTTTCTTTCCCTGTTCTTTGGGCTTTCTTTGGGCTTTCTTTGGGCTTTCTTTGGGCTTTCTCTGGGCTTTCTTTCCCCTTTCTTTGGGCTTTCTTTCCCCTTTCTTTGGGCTTTCTTTCCCCTTTCTTTGGGCTTTCTTTCCCCTTTCTTTGGGCTTTCTTCCCCTTTCTTTGGGCTTTCTTTGAGCTTTCTCTCCCCTTTCCTTGGGCTTTCTTCCCTTTCTTTGGGCTTTCTTTCCCCTTTCTTTGGGCTTTCTTTGGGCTTTCTTTCCCCTTTGTTTTGGCTTTCTTATGGCTTTCTTTCCCCTTTCTTTGGGCTTTCTTTGGGCTTTCTTCCCCCTTTCTTTGGGCTTTCTTTCCCCTTTCTTTGGGCTTTATTTCCCCTTTCTTTTAGGTTTCTTTCCCCTTTCCTTGGGCTTTCTTTCCCCTTTCTTTGGGCTTTCTTTGGGCTTTCTTTCCCCTTTCTTTCCCCTTTCTTTGGGCTTTCTTTCCCCTTTCTTTCCCCCTTTCTTTGGGCTTTGTTTCCCCTTTCTTTGGGCTTTCTTTCCCCTTTCTTGGGCTTTCCTTGGGCTTTCATTCCCCTTTCTTTGGGCTTTCTTTCCCCCTTTCTTTGGGCTTTCCTTGGGCTTTCTTTGGCTTTCTTGGGCTTTCTTTCCACTTTCTTTGGGCTTTCTTTGGGCTTTCTTGGGCTTTCTTTCTCCTTTCTTTGGGCTTTCTTTCCCCTGTCTTTGGGCTTTCTTTCCGCTTTCTTTGGGATTTCTTTCCCCTTTCTTTGGGCTGTCATTCCCCTTTCTTTGGGCTTTCTTTCCGCTTTCTTTGGGCTTTCTTTCCCCTTTCTTTGGGCTTTCTTTCCCTTTTCTTTGGGCTTTCTTTGGCTTTCTTTGGGCTTTCTCTGGGCTTCTTTCCCTTTCTTTGGGCTTTCTTTCCCCTTTCTTTGGGCTTTCTTTCCCTTTCTTTGGGCTTTCTTTCCCCTTTCTTTGGGCTTTCTTTGAGCTTTCTTTCCCCTTTCTTTGGGCTTTCTTTCCCCATTCTTTGGACTTTCTTTCCCCTTTCTTTGTGGTTTCTTTCCCTTTCTTTGGGCTTTCTTTGGGCTTTCTTTCCCCTTTCTTTGGGCTTTCTTTGGGCTTTCTTTGGGCTTTCTGTCCCCTTTCTTTCCCCTTTCTTTGGGCTTTCTTTGGGCTTTCTTCCCCCTTTCTTGGGCTTTCTTTCCCGTTTCTTTGGGCTTTATTTCCCTTTTCTTTGGGCTTTCTTTCCCCTTTCCTTGGGCTTTCTTTCCCCCTTTCTTTGGGCTTTCTTTCCCCTTTCTTTGGGGTGTCTTTGGGCTTTCTTTGGGCTTTCTTTCCCCTTTCTTGGGCTTTCTTTCCCCTTTCTTTGGGCTTTCTTTGGGCTTTCTTTCCCCTTTTTTTCCATTTACTTTGGGCTTTCTTTCCCCTTTCTTTCTCCTTTTTTGGGCTTTGTTTCCCCTTTCTTTGGGCTTTCTTTCCCCCTTTCTTTGGGCTTTCTTTGGGCTTTCTTTCCCCTTTCTTTGGGCTTTCTTTCCCCCTTTCTTTGGGCTTTCCTTGGGCTTTCTTTGGGCTTTCTTTGGGCTTTCTTTGGGCTTTCTTTCCCCTTTCTTTCCACTTTCTTTGGGCTTTCTGGGCTTTCTTTCCTCTTTCTTTGGGCTTTCTTTCCCCTCTCTTTGGGCTTTCTTTCCCCCTTTCTTTGGGCTTTCTTTCCCCTTTCTTTGGGCTGTCATTCCCCTTTCTTTGGGCTTTCTTTCCCCTTTCTTTGGGCTTTCTTTCCCCTTTCTTTGGGCTTTCTTTGGGCTTTCTTTGGGCTTTGTTTGGGCTTTCTTTCCCCTTTCTTTGGGATTTCTTTCCCCTTTCTCTGGGCTTTCTTGGGCTTTCTTTGGGCTTTCTTTGGGCTTTCTTTCCCCTTTCTTGGGCTATTTTCGCCCTTTCTTTGGGCTTTCCTTGGCTTTCTTTGGGCTTTCTTTGGGTTTTCTTTCCCCTTTCTTTCCACTTTCTTGGGCTTTCATAGGCTTTCTTTCCCCTTTCTTTGGGCTTTCTTCCCCTTTCTTTGGGCTTTCTTCCCCTTTCTTTGGGCTTTCTTTCCCCTTTCTTTGGGCTGTCATTCCCCTTTCTTTGGGCTTTCTTTCCCCTTTCTTTGGGCTTTCTTTCCCCTTTCTTTGGGCCTTCTTTGGGCTGTCTTTCCCCCTTTCTTTGGGCTTTCTTTCCCCTTTCTTTGGGCTTTCTTTCCCCCTTTTCTTTGGGCTTTCTTTCCCCCTTTCTTTGGGCTTTCTTTGCGCTTTCTTTCCCCTTTCTTTCCCCTTTCTTTGGGCTTTCTTTTCCCTTTCTTTGGGCTTTCTTTGGGCTTTCTTTCCCTTTCTTCTGGCTTTCTTTCCCCCTTTCTTTCCCCTTTCTTTGGGGTTTCTTTCCCTTTTCCTTGGGCTTTTCTTTGGCTTTCTTCGGGCTTTCTTCGGGCTTTCTTGGGGCATTCTCTGGGCTTTCTTTCCCCTTTTTTGGGCTTTCTTTCCCCTTTCTTTGGGCTTTCTTTCCCCTTTCTTTGGCTTTCTTTCCCCTTTCTTGGGCTTTCTTTGAGCTTTCTTTCCCCTTTCTTTGGGCTTTCTTTCCCCTTTCTTGGGCTTTCTTTTGGGGTGTCTTTCCCCTTTCTTTGGGGGCTTTCTTTCCCCTTTCTTTGTACTTTCTTTCCCCTTTCTTTGTGCTTTCTTTCCCTTTCTTTGGGCTTTCTTTGGGCTTTCTTTCCCCTTTCTTTGGGCTTTCTTTGGGCTTTCTTTGGGCTTTCTGTCCCCTTTCTTTCCCCTTTCTTTGGGCTTTCTTTGGGCTTTCTTCCCCCTTTCTTTGGGCTTTCTTTCCCCTTTCTTTGGGCTTTCTTTCCCTTTTCTTTGGGCTGTCATTCCCCTTTCTTTGGGCTTTCTTTCCCCTTTCTTTTGCTTTCTTCCCCCTTTCTTTGGGCTGTCATTCCCCTTTCTTTGGGCTTTCTTTCCCCTTTCTTGGGCTTTCTTTCCCCTTTCTTTGGGCTTTCTTTGGGCTTTCTTTCCCCTTTTTTTTCCATTTACTTTGGGCTTTCTTTCCCCTTTCTTTCCCCTTTTTTGGCTTTGTTTCCCCTTTCTTTGGCTTTCTTTCCCCTTTCTTTGGGCTTTCTTTCCCCTTTCTTTGGGCTTTCTTTCCCCTTTCTTTCCCTTTCTTTGGGCTTTTTTTCTCCTTTCTTTGGGCTTTCTTTCCCCTTTCTTTGGGCTTTCTTTACCCTTTCTTTGGGCTGTCATTACCCTTTCTTTGGGCTTTAGTTCCCCTTTCTTTGGCTTTCCTTGGGCTTTCTTTGGGCTTTCTTTCCCCTTTCTTTCCACTTTCTTTGGGCTTTCTTTGGCTTTCTTTCCCCTTTCTTTGGGCTTTCTTTCCCCTTTCTTTGGGCTTTCTTTCCCCTTTCTTTGGGCTTTCTTTCCCCTTTCA